>NC_056726.1:948097533-948467533 GCF_019279795.1 Protopterus annectens
ACTTAAATGCAGTTAGCTCAGCTGAATGGATTTGCACACTGGTAAGCATCGTTAAGCGAAGCCTACATGGGTTAAGTGCCTATTGATTTAACCATGTGTTGGCACCACTTACCGTCGCACAAACCAGCACAAACCCACTTACAACTTCTTAAAAGTGCCTTAATCATTCTGTTTCCATCAGCCTCTGTTCTGCCCAGCAACAAAATAAACAGCCCTTGAATCCAGGGCCCTGTACACCATAGCAACAGCAATTTACCTATAAGTCATCTGAGCTACAGAAATGACTCACGCTTTTTAAAACATACCATGCATTACAGCCACTTTACAATAGAGACACTGTGCATTCAGGAGTGATTAGTATCTACAAATATATGTATGAAAAAATCCTTGGTAGGTATAATACATATGTTTTATCAGGTACAATTGTAAAATTTCCCATTAACACTAGAGCTTATAACCATTGTACCTTGGAAAGCACAGAGCAGTATCTCCATATTCTGGTGACCCTATTTGGCACCCCCCCTCAACTTTAAAGGTGAGTATATACATATATAGAGAGATGGATAGATATGTATGGTGATACATATATATGTATAAAAATATGTAAATGTATTACCAATAAATACTGAGGTGTATGTATGTGTGTGTATATATATATATATATATATATATATATATATATATATATATATATATATATATATATATATATATATATATGTGTGTGTGTGGGGGGGGGGTGTCTCTGTTAAATATTCGAACGATCAAATGTTTGAATCACTAAAGATTGACCTTTAGTGATCAAACATGTAAATGTTTGAATATTTAAAAAAAAATAAAATAAAAAAAATAAACTAAACAAAAAAAAAAACTAAAGGGTGTAAGCAGGGGGGCAAGCCCCCCCTGCATCCCCCACACCCCCACTACTTAAATATACCAATTCCAACATTGCGCTACATGTAGAAAATGGGAAATTTTCCATTTTTGCACTGTAGCACACTGAATTGCGATCTCAGAGTTGGTATATTTAAGAAGCAGGGGGTGTGGGGGTGCAGGGGGCTTGCCCCCCTTTTTACACCCTTTACATTTTCTTTTTTTTTTGTAAATATTAATTTTTTTTTATGTTCCAACATTTAATTGTTCGATCACTAACAGTCGATCATTAGTGGTTCGAGCAATTAAGTGTTCGAACATATAGCATAGACCCGCAATGTGTATATATATATATATATATATATATATATATATATATATATATATATATATATATATATATATATGCACACATGTATTAAAATGCCCATGCAAACATATGCTGCTGATAGACCCCCCATAACTAGAGCAGCATGCAAAGTTAGATACAAAAGAGACCCATGCCACTGACATCTGCCCCGCCAGTCCAAAAAGAGTACGCTGCTATAAAAACATGATAGGCCAGACATAATGGCCAGACATACAATGACCTCTTAGCAAATAAACTAACATGAAAGATAGTAAAGAGAAAAACAACCAGCCAGTAATTCACACAAGTTTATTATACTCTGATGTCTTGGCCAATGCCTGCAAGGAGTAAAACATTACAAGAAATACATGCCTTACATACAAGAAGCAATTAACACTCATAATTACATATTTAAATACATCACCTTCTATTACACTCCTCATTTAACCCCTAGGGGATAAAGTATCACATTTATAAATATAAATTGATTCTGTACATAACAATTGTTCTTTTATGACTGTTTAATCAAACTGAGAAACAGACATTTTCAGAAAAAGTACCTTGTAACCCACTACTGCCCTATGGTGATATTTATAAAAATGTACAGCTATAGAATTGTCTTCTTTCTTATCAGTAATATCTCTCACATGTTCTAACAACCTAGTTTTAAAACACGTCTTACTCTCCCCACATAAAATATGTTACAAGGGCATCTAAGAGGATTCTCTACACACTGATCTCTTGAATGTACAGAGTTCCACATGTTGTCCAGCCTTTTCCCTCAGCAGGAATGACAGGGTTAAATAATGATAGACCATACCTATTAACCTCTTACTGCATGACATCTGGACAATGCCTGACATCATTGGGGGACATAGGCCCAAAATATGGCCATACTTGGAATATTACTGTTATACACTGAGAAAGGTGCTGGTGTTACAGGGTTTGTTGTAACATATCTTTTATGAGGGATATGAAGGCAGAAACACAAATGGATGTTAGCATTTTACTGATTGCAATCACCAGAGTATGCTACTGATTTGCCAAGGACAACACCTGTCTGGGGAACAGACCAGACATAACAGGCAAATCTCTGTCCATTATGTGAATAGCCCTACAGTTGAGAGCTATGCAGACACAGAATTTTGTCAGACTGAAACCCATGCAGAAGTAGCATGTTCAGACAAACCCTGTGAAACTAGCAGTATTCAAACTACATAACAGTAATACTCACATTCTGCCCCCAAGTCTTGAACCTTCTGCACCATTTAGTTGGCTTGTCTCCACAAGTCTTGTTGTAAGAGGTATTAGCTCACACACCTCCAGGATGTTTTCCTCACAGGAAAGGTAAAGGGCCAACACCCACAGGACGTACTCAATTATAGGCTTGTGTTGCCCTGACATTAGCTATTGGAATAACTACACAGCTGCTCTGCATGAAATAAGCAAGTGGCATTACCTACAAAAGTCTAGCTGCCATCTATTCAAACCACCTCTGTTATAGACAGGAGTGCAACATAACAAAACAGACTGTCTGCAAGTCACAGAAAGAAAATATCACCAAACTACTTTAAAAAAGGTATGTGAAACAAGTGAGCATGTGATTGAATGCAGTTTGAAAGAATATGCTACAGACCACCCTCCCAAACTCAGGAACCCCACTCGGCCTTCCTGAGAACACTGGAAAATATGAAGGTCTCTCCAAACACCATTATATTGGGTGACTTCAACTACCCTAACATATACTGGGAGCATTACTCTAGCTCCAGCACCCTAGCCCAAAGGTTCCTAGAATTTATAAACTGAAATGCTATGGAACAACTTGTTGCCACTCCCACAAGAGGGGAAAACATACTGGACCTGATCATCACCAAAATGGTGACTCTATGCTCCAGACCAGAAGTGTATCCCTCACTGGTAAGATCAGACCATAAACTAATCTCACTAGATATTCACATCCTGACCCCAGCCCCTGCCCAGAAAACCACAGTGAAAAACTTCTCTAAAGCAAATTTCACACTCCTCAAAACTGAGGTGGAATCCTTCAAAGCCCCAGGGCCTGTGGAAAAAAAATGGTCCAGACCACAGAACCCTTTATAAACGCATTCTATGAACACCTTCAGGAATGCATGGATCATGCAATCCCAAATAAAACCAAGACCCAATCCTCCAAAGTTAGGCATCCTGTCTGGTGGACCCCAGCCATAAACAAACTATACAATAGAAGGAGGAAGCTACTACACGATAGAGCAAAATCCCCAAAGGGAAGGCATCTCTGATCAGTATTAGCAAAAAACTACGGGCACTCATAAAATCGTCTAAGGCCAGCTTCGAGAGAAAAATTGCACAGGACACTAAGGATAATCACAAGGCTTTCTTTAGTTATGTTAGGAACCTGGGTGGGAATTCCCAGATATGCTCAGAATTAGTCCAAAATGACAAAAAATGCACCGAACCCACAGACATTGCCAACATCCTAGCTGACAGGTTCAGTGCAAACTTCTCCCCCCCCTTCCCCACCAAAAGGGCAAATATCTATAACAGCAGAGTGCTGCCCCCCCTTGACATCTCATATGCTTAGGTAAGAGCTGCCCTCTCCAAAGCAAAAAACACAGCATCAATGGGACCAGACGGTGTCCCGGGCTGCGTCCTACATGAACTCCAAGAAAAACTAAACCCAAACATAAAACTACTATTCAATCTCAGCCTTACTATAGGATATGTACCCAAAGAGTGGCATACAGCAACAGTGGTCCCTATCCACAAAGGTGGTGCCTCAACGGATCCTGGAAACTATCACCCCATAAACATGACTAGCTTGGTCTGCAAAGCTATGGAAAGGATCATCATGGACCTCATAAATAAAGATATTGGGGACCTACAGACACTGGATCCTACCCAGTTCGGCTTTGTTAAGGGCAGATCCTGCCTCTTAAACCTGGTCAATTTCTTTGAAACAGTCACCAAGGCCATTGACGAGGGAAGGTGGTCCACACAGCTTACCTGGACCTTGCAAAAGCCTTTGATACAATACCCCACTCGGGCATTATAGATAAGCTCACCAGCTTAAATATAAACCCCTATGTCACTAGATGGGTTGCAAACTGGCTCAAGGACAGAACCCACATGGTTAGAATTGCTGGAGCCATGTCAGACTCCAAACCAGTTACAAGTGGTGTCCCACAAGGCTCAGTCCTGGGACCTCTCTTGTTTGGTATATATTTTTCGGAGGTACAGGCTAACACGGAAGGACTGTGGCTGAACAAGTTCGCAGATGACTGCAAACTGGGCACCATAATGGACTCTCCAGCCGACACAAGCATCCTACAAAAGGGCCTCATAGAAACAGACAACTGGTGCCAGAGCCATGGTCTCAAGCTAAATGCCAAAAAGTGTATAGTCATCCCCTTTGGCAAAACAAAGTGCCCACAAATTACCACATAGGTGGTAATCCATTACACACGGAAGAAGTAATTAGGGACCTGGGGACCCAAGTTGATAGCAATCTCTCATTTGACAACCACGTGGCCAAAGTGGTTAGAAAAACATTTTATATAGCCCACCTAATCATGAAGGGATTCACATCTAGATCAGGGGAGGTCATCGTGCCTCTTTACACATCCCTCATCAGGCCCATAATTGAGTACAATGCCCCTTTTGGGATGTACCTTACCAGACACCTGCAGCAACTGGAAAGACCCCAAAAGTACCTCACCAAGAGGATCAAAGGGCTCAAACAGATGCCATATGCTGCCTGGTTAAAGAAACTCCAGCTCTACTCAGTGGCATACCGCCTGCTCAGAGGCGATCTGTTCCTGACATATAAAGCCATGTCCAACCTGGAATTAATGGACATGCTGCACCTCAGAAAATCCAAATCCCATCGAGCTACATGCTCGAGAGACTTGAACCTCAGCACTGAAATAAATAGGACATGCTGGAGGGACAGATTCATAACCCAGAGGCTCCCTTCACTCTGGAATAAAATCCCAGTCCAGGTTAGGCAGAGTCCCTCATTGACTCTCTTCAAGAGGAATCTTGATGAGTGGATGGGAGATAGTAGGTTTACCCCGGGTATCACTTCTGTGTCACTGTTAGACAGAGGCACAGTATACAAACCTCAAAAAAGGGCATAGCAAAATTCATTTAAAATGGGTGGCAAAAGCCAAACACACTCTGGCTAGGCTTATAAATGCCCTAGGGCAGATAGCCTAGTATGAACCTATGAACCTATGTTTCAACAAGACTTGCTGTACTGATGTACTGCTGAACAACACTGATGACCATAGCATGTGGCTCTGTCTGCAGTGACATAGATCACAGCTCAGGCTCCTGACTCACCCCCAAGAAAGGACAGCTGACATTGGACAACTACTGGAGTATCTGTCAAACACCACTGACTGTGCCACTGCTAGGGCAGCTACTGGGATGTTGTACATATCCATATGTTACCTGTGAATATAACTGTGATACACATGTTTGTCTTGTAAATCTAAGACACCTACACAGAGCATGTGCATAGTAAAGTACTGTTGCAGAAGTGTCTGTTGAAATACATGTGATATAGTGAGCTCATACCATTTAACTGTACAGTGTTATAAGCACATGTGTGCTTGATATCTGTAGTCACTTACACAGAGAATTGTGTTACATTAGGCAAACCATTGTCAAGTCTGTTAACAATGACATTGTAACATAATAACCTAGTTATGAATGTGGGACATCCTCCAGGTTAGCACTGTGATAGCAAAGCCTGTTGTGGAATCAACTTACTTATCTATGTATGTAAATAAGTTGTGCATGTTGTACTTGGTATCATGGCTTTGTAATATCAGTTTCAGTGCATACAACAGACATACATGTTTACAGGTACTGGTTGTTGCATTGCCATGACAATGATATGGGTAGTACAATAGGCATGACTATCAGGTTGTAAATCAGAGAAGTGTGCAACTGGGTTATAGGTTCATACGTTCATAGATGTGTACAAGGCTAATGGCCCTGGGGCCTTTACAAGCCTAGCCATAGGATTACCCTGGCATCATGCCACCCGACCTTAGTTCCCAGTGCCTCTGTCGAGTAAAGCCACTGGAGTGATCCCTAGGGTGAATTTTCTATTTACCATCCACTCATCAAGATTTCTCTTGAAGAGGGCCTGTGAGGTACTCTGCTTGACATATATGGGAAGTCTATTCCATAGCATGAGCAGTCTCTGGGTTATGAACCTGTCCCTCCAGCATGTTCTGTTGATTGTGGTAATGAGGTTGAGGTCTCTGGAGCATGTGGTGTGGAGGGATTGGGATTTCTTTAGATGTAGCATTTCTAACAGAGCTGGGTCAGGCATGGCTTTGTAAGTCAAGCAGAGATCGCCTCTAAGTAGGCGATATGAGACAGTGAATAGATGGAGATTTTTTAGTGTGTCCATATAGGACAAATGTTTAAGGCCTAGGATCCTCTTTGTGAGGTACTTTTGCAGCCTCTCCAGTTGTTGCAGGTGTTTAGTGAGGTACATGCCAAATGGGGCATTGTACTCAATGATTGGCCGAATGAAGAAAAAGTAGAGGGAGATAATGACCTATTTCCTCTTGGATGCAAAACCCTTAGTAATGAGATGTGCCACATAGAAGGTCTTTCTGACCATAGTGGCAATGTGGTGGCCAAAAGAGAGGTTGCTGCCAACCTATGTTCCCAGATCTCTTATAATGCTTTATGTGTTCAGTGGACTACCATCAATGTGATAATTCATGGGAACCGGGTTTTTCCCAAAGGGAATGACGACACATTTTTTGGCATTGAGCTTAAGGCCATGGTTCTGACACCAGTCGTTGGTCTCAGTGAGGCCTTTCTGTAGGATGTCAGCATCACTTGGGAAGTTAATAATAGCTCCCAACTTGCAATTGTTTGCAAACGTTGTCAGCCAGAGTTCCTTCATGTTGGCCTGGACTTCAGAGAAGTAGATACCAAATAGGAGAGGACCCAGGACCAATCCCTGTGGGACTCCACTCGTGACTGGTCGGACGTCTGACTTGGAGTCAGCTACTTTCACACTGTGGGTTCTACCTGTGAGCCAGTTTGCAACCCGCCTAGTGATATAGGGGTTGATGCCTAGCTTACTGAGTTTTTCTATAATTCCTGAGTAGGGAATGGTATCAAAGGCCTTGGCCAGATCAAGGTAGGCTGTATGAACCACCTTGCCTTCATCCACAGCTCTGGTGACTGACTCAAAGAATTTGACCAAGTTGAGCAAGCATGAGCTACCCTTCACAAAACCAAACTGTGTGGGATCCAGAGTTTGGAGATTCCCTATATTCTTGTTTATTAGGTCCATGATGATGCATTCAATAACTTTGCATATCAGACTTGTCAGGCTAATGGGGCGATAGTTCCCAGAATCTGTAGTCGCTATTCTTTTGTGGAGAGGGATGACTGTAGCAGTGTGCCATTTGGTAGGGACAAAGCCTGAGGTGAGGCTGTGACTGAACAGGGCACACAGGTGATGTGCCATTTCACTCTGTAGTTCATGTAGAACACAGCCAGGGATATTGTCAGGTCCCATAGAAGCTGTATTCTTGGCCTTGGACAGTGCTGTTTTAACCTGTCAGTAATACTGGGTGCCTGGCAATCTACTGGTATTGTGACTGGTCCCTTGGGGGCAGAGAGGGGAAAAGTTGGCACTGAATCTGTTGGCCAGTATATTGGCAATATCTGTTGGCTCGGTATAGGAGGTACCATTGTGCAGTAGCTCAGAGCAAATCTGGGTATTGCCATGGAGATTCTTTACATAACTATAGAAGGCCTTGTGGTTGTCTTTACTATCTGCAGCAATTCTGTTTTCATAGCTAGCTTTAGAGGATTTGTTGAGGGAATCTCAACTTTTTGTTGAGGCTGATAAGGGAGTTTTTCCAGTCTTGGGACTTAACCTTATTCCACATCAGTTTCCTCCTTCTGTTGTAGAGTTTTTTTTATGGCAAGGGACTGCCATATTCGGTTCCTTTTTTGTAGGAGAGCGTCTTGGTTCTGTTGGGTATGGCGAGATCCACACATTTGTGTACATGTTCATACAGTGCATTGGTGAATGATTCGGCGGTCATACAGCTGACCTCCATTTGCATAGGTGCTGTGAAGTTAGCCACCTCTATTTTTAGGAGCCCAAAGTTAGCTTTGGATAAGTTTTTCATGCTGGTTACCTTTGTGGGGTGGGGTGGGGGTGGGAGGGATGTGGATTTCCAAGGTGATTAGTTTGTTGTCGGATCCAACCAGGGAGGAGTTGACTATTGGTGTAGAGCAACGGTCGCCCATATTATTAATGACCAGGTCAAGGTTGTTGATACCTCTAGTGAGAGTAAGAACGATCTGGTCCAGGGCATTGGAATTAATGAATTCCTGGAAACGTTGGGCAAGTGTATTGCTACATTAGTAGTTTTCTCAGTAAAGGAGGGTAGTTGAAGTCACCCAGTATGAGAGTGTTAGGTTCGACCCTAATATTCAACAGGGTGCTTAGGAACATAGAGTGTTAGTCTTGGGAAATGGTTGGAGACCTATAGTAGGCTACAACCTGAATTGTTGTCTTACCCAATGTTAGCTGTACCTGAAGCATCTCAGATGCATTATGTTGGGCTACTAGTCTGGAGGTGTGTGCATCCTTTATGAATATGGAACCACCACGCCTTTGGAGCATCAGTCCAAGTTCTGGGGTCGAAAGGTATAGAATGAGTTATAGCCTGGTAGTGCAGGGGCGCTTTCTGCTGCCTTGAACCAGGTCTCTGTTATGGCACAAATGTTGATGTTCTCCATTTTAAGGAGTGCTTTGAGCGAGTGCATTTTGAGATTTAGACTTCTAGCATTGAGCAGTATGACCCTCAGATTGCATTTGTTTGTAGCTGTTATGGTGGTAATTTCATCTTTGGAACACTGCCTAAAAAGGCACTATAGGAGTGGCAAGAGCCTTGGTCAGTATCCAGAAGCCCAGGGGTGACAGATGCAGGCCATCTCTGGCAAAGCATCGAGGTCTGTCAATCATGTCATCCCAGGTAGACAGATACTGGATCCCTTTAGAATGACACCAGAAATATAGCCAATTGTTGAAGTCAATCATTTTGTCCTTGTACTGTGGTATCATTCTGGGTGATGGCAGGATGCTACTGAGGGCTAGGGTCATACCTGCCTGTGTTACAAGATCGGGGAGCTCCTCCATGTCTCTTTTCATGTAGTCCAGGGAGGTACGTCTCAGGTCATTTACACCAACATGGACAATGACAGAGTCATATTTGTACTTGTTGTGGAGTGACCGGAGTGCGTGCGTTATGTAGTGGTTCCTGGCACCTGACAGGCAGCTGACAGTGACTTTCTCCTTGTTTAGCCTGGTGAGTGGAGCATCAGTGTGCTTGACTAAGGAGTCACCTATGACTAGAGTGTTGGGTACATTGTTATCCCTTATGGTCTGTGTTTGAGTGGCACACAGAGATTGTGGGCTGTGTGTCATTTGGGTTGTGTTGGGGGTTGGAGTTTGCTTGCATTTCTGCTTTGGACGTCCCTGTTGATTGGGCAGGATTTATTGAGAGCCTCCATGAATTTAGGTGTGTGTTTTGCATTTCTATGCATGTGTTTTGGTGGTGTATATTTTGAGGAACTATGTGATGAGTGTGGTGTGGTGCAAGTGTTTATCTTCTCCTCTTGACTGTCTATTCAGGGGTCTGAGAGCTTTGCTTCCAGTTTGGCTATATAAGTGCATCTCTCACAGGTTGTAGTGTTGGGTGGTAGGAGGAGAGGATTGTCTGTGAACATGAAGCAATTGCTGCATTGCCCCAAGATGCCCAGATTCATCAGGTAGACAGGAAAAAACATTGGGAGCTGACCCTTGGAGATGCCTGAATAAAAAAAACTATGGTGCTTATTTATTAAGTACTAAAAACTGCTTTCCTCTAGATAAGTGAGGAAAATTGAGTGGTGTAGTAATTTGTAGCTTATTTAGTGCTCACAATGAGTTCTGAACAAGTGCTAAGCTCAAAGAAACAGATTTGAGTGCTGAAACAAAAAAAATTGGCTAGTTTTAAGAAACAAAATTAAGCTAGAAGGCTTCTCTCCAACACAGAAAGGTTTGGGGGCTCAGAGGCTTATAAATAGTCCTGGATACAGCAAATATGTATGTGGACCAGAGTACTTACAGGAAAGGCAGGAAACAAACTTAGAATTTTTTTTTCCCAAATGATCTCTTTGTACACAGTAGGAGTGACTGAATTCAGAATATGACTTCACTGCACTCAGTTGACTGAGTAAATGAGATGAGCCCGGAAGGAGTATCCAAATACAAATTTACAAGAGGGGTATGCAATTTCAAAGCCACCAAGATTAACACCAAAACAAGAACAGGGAGTGGGGGGGGACTAACTGTAGAGACAGAGAGCCACAATTTTCAGTTCAATTAATATTCAGTAAGAAACAAAAACACAAAATTCAGTACTATATAAAAAATGTGCAGATAAAAGTGTACTTAAATTCACTTATACGTCCAGTTGATTGCAGGTAGATCTTAGCCGGCCAAAGCTCAAGTATTTAGCAGAACAAAAACAAAATGTACCACTTATATAAGGTAGGACAGCCCCTCAGCTGAAGCACAGACTATCAAAATGAAACCATCTCCCACTGCTATCAATAGCTACACTTCTAACAAGATCTCTGTAGAAACACAAGCTCTCTGTAGAGACAGAGACCCACACTTTTCAGTTCAGTTAATATTCAGTAAGAAACAAAAAACACAAAATGCAGTACTATATGAAAAAGTACAGATAAAAGTGTACTTAAATTCACTTATACGTCCAGTTGATTGCAGGCAGATCTTAGCCGGCCAAAGCTCAAGTATTTAGCAAAACAAAAAGAAAATGTACCACTTATATAAGGCAAGACAGCCCCTCAGCTGAAACACAGACTATCAAAGTAAAACTACCTCCCACTGCTATCAATGGCTACACTTCTAACAAGATCTCTGTAGAAGCACATGCTCTCTGTAGAGACAGAAAGCCACAATTTTCAGTTCAATTAATATTCAGTAAGAAAGAAAAACACAAAATGCAGTACTATATGAAAAATGTGCAGATAAAAGTGTACTTAAATTCACTTATACATCCAGCTGATTGCAGGCAGATCTTAGCCAGCCAAAGCTCAATTATTACCAGACTAGTCGCCCTAGAGCCCTTACAAGCCTAGCCATGTTAATCAAAAGTTGCCTCAATTGTCCTTGATTAGATGGACGTAATTCACAGAGTGAGTCTGTGATAAACATCAACCACCCCTGTCCATGATGGACATGGGTGCCACCCCTGGGGGGAATTTGCAGTCTCCCTTCCATTTGTCCAGGATGTGCTTGAATAGGGTCAGTGAGGAGCTCAGCTTCATGTGAATTGGAAGTTTATTCCACAGTAGCAGCAATCTCTGGGAGGTATATCTGTCTGTCCATCATGTTCTGTTAATGCCACAGGCTAGGTTAAGATCACTAGTGTGAGTGACTCTTGTGCCACTTGACTTGTGGATGTGGAGCATATCCATCAGGGAAGGGTCAGAGACTGCCTTGTAGGCCAGGCACAAGTCACCTCTCAGCAGCCTATATGATACAGAGCACAGTGGCAGGGCTTTCAGTCTGTCCACATAAGTCATGGTTTGAAGGCCCTGTATTTTTTTGATGAGAAACCTCTGTGGTCTCTCTAGCTGCTACAGGTATCTGGTATGGTACATGCAGAAGGGAGCACTGTACTCTATTAATGGTCTGACGAGGGCTGAGTACAGTGGAGTTGTAACATCCTTAGACCTGGATGCAATGCTTTTACTTATGAGATGCGCAATGTAGAATTATTTCCTTGCCACTGTGGAAACTTGGTAGTCAAAGTTCAGATTGCTATCTACCTGTGTTCCAAGATCTTGCACCACTTGGTTTCAACTTGGAGGGAGGGTGCTTTCAATATTGTAATTATCAGGTAATTCCTTTTTGCCAAAGGGGATAATAATGCATTTTTTTTGCATTTAGTTTTAGACCGTGGCTTTAACACCACTCATTTGTCTGTGTTAGCCCCTCCTGTAACATGTTAGCATTGTTGGGGGACTCAGTGATTGCACCCAATTTGCAATCATCAGTGTATTTAGAAAGCCAAAGGCCATCTACTTTAGCCTGGACTTCCAAGAAATAGATTCCAAACAGTAAAGGACCCAGCACAGATTCTTGTGGTATGCCACTGGTGATGGATCTACTGTTAGAAGTGGAGTTACCAAGTTTGACAGTATGTTTTCTATCAGTTAGCCAATTGGCTACCCATCTAGTGATGTAAGGGTTCATTCCCAGCTTGGGGAGTTTCTGAATGATACCTGAGTGGGGATTGTGTCAAAAGCCGTGTCTATGCACTGTCTTACCTTTATCTAGGGCTTTGGTGACTTTCTCAAAGAAGTCTACTAGGTTTAATAAAATGAGCATGGCAGAGGGGTAGAGTAGCCAGGACAAAGGGTGGAGCAAAGGTGTTGCTTTTGTCAAGGGCAGCCTTATTAACTGATTAAAGTGTTCACTTTAGTATTAATGTAAAGACTGTCCACTAGTAGGATTTAACTAACTCAAGGGGGCCACGTTAAAGGTAAAACATATAATGAAATCTTGAAGTCTGCTACTTGGCGGAACAGATGCCTACTGTCACTACAACTGGAGATGTATTTACATTTTAATGGAGAAATAGTGCCAGTGTTTAGGATTCTGCAACCTGTCAGAGTTAATATTATCGGTCTGACTTATGGCTCAACCATGAGGCAAGAAGGGAAGTCCATGTGAGGTGGTTGCAAATACAGAGAATGTTTAGTTAGTCAGTGTGGGTGAGACTATGGGAAAAGTGCTGGGGTTTAATTGATACATCTTTTAGGGAAACATTTACACTGTGCTTGTTTAAAAAGGAAGAACAGGAGTTTTACACTGTACTTGTTTGAAGAACAGGAGTTCTGCTTAAAACTTTTGAAATGTGTGATTGCATTTTATATGTGGATGGAAGTAGACCCATGCTCTTTGGGTAAGTAAGGAGAAGAAGAATTGTATAGAGAGCAGGCTGGAATTAGGGGATTGCAGGTTAGTGGACAAAGTTGAGGGAATCAAAGATTTTAGGAGGAATTCATTTTTTGTTCATCACTACCAAGCAGTATTTTCCCTTTAGCAAGAGATACCTTTTACTTTTATCTTCAAAATCACAGGTAATGCCACAGTTAACTTTCCATACCAAATACATTATATTTTTGTATGTAGCTTGTTTCATTTGATTTATTTTATATCTATTCTCACAAGTCTTTAATAGAAAAGCTTTCAGGAGACAGTTAAGAAATAGCTTCTTCTTGCTTTAAGCACTTTTGGCTACTGCAGTGGTTTTCATCCTCCATCTGTTTTCATAAATAACCAGAATATTTTCATGAACAAACAGTTCAATTCATTGCCTGCGTATAAAGTGGAAGACATACCTCATTTATTATTTCTTTAATAATGTGTTCTGAGAGACTGACTTTCAGACTATCTGCAAATATACAGAGCTGAGTATATATTTTTTGGTTATAGAGTTTGTTAATTGTTACTTAGATCTCTGCTGAAACTGTTGTCTCTCTGTTCTGAGAGACTGATCTGCAAATATACAGAGCTGAGTATATTTTTTTGGTTTTAAAGTTTGTACTGTTAGTTGTTGCTTAGATCTCTGTTTAAACTGTTTTGTCCCACCTATCCTCCCTATTCTTGGTTTGTAGTTTAAATTTGGTGGCTTTTGCAGTTGCCTGCCCCACTGTAGATTTGATCTGTGACACTCCCCCAGTCCCATCTCTTTACCACATTCTACCCAATAAACTCTTTCTGCACTTGCTTTTAGTCCTTTTTAATTTAATTGCATTTTTAAACTGTGTGGTCTAATATTGCTACATAGTGAAGTGTGCTAGCTTGCACTGCACGTGAATTGTTTTTACTACTGTTTTTGATACATTTCTGTAAAAAAAAAAAAAACTGTAAGCCTGTTTCCTACCTTTCCTGTAACTAGTGTTCCATATGCAGATTTGCTGTATCCACGACTGTATGTAAGCTTCTGAGCCCCCCAAGCCTTGCTGTGTTGGAGGGAAGCCTTCTAGCTTATCAGTGAGAGTGGTAAGCACTAGGTAACCTGTCTACCACATAAGGAATGGTTCTGTCCCAGAAATTGTAGTTATTGGCCGTTTGGGCAATCTCTTCCATCTTTCTCAACTTTCTGCTTTGAAAGCCTGCATTTGCACTTGTTTCTGTCCTGTAACTCATCTAGTGCAGATACAGATTCTTAGTTTTAGCACTTAAATTTGCTTATTCATGCTCAGCACTTGCTCAGAACTTGTAAGCACTAAATAAGCTACTAATTACTATAGCACTCAATCTTCCTCATTACCTAGAGGAAAACAGTTTTTGTACTTACTTTTCTCACTTGCTTAGAGAAAAACAACTCTTGTACTCACTTTCCTCACTTATCTAGAGGAAAATAGTTTTTTATTCAGGCATGTCCAAGGGTCAGCTCCCAGTGCTCTCTCCTGTCTATCTGATGAATCTGGGCATCTTGAGGCAATGTAGAAATTGCCTCATGTACACAGACAACCCTCTCCTCCTACCACCCAACACTACAACATGTGAGAGATGCACTTATCTAGCCAAACTGGAGGTAAAGCTCTCTCCAACCAAGACTGAACTTGACAGTCATGAGGAGAAGGTACACATTTGCACCACACCACACTCATCACATAGTCTCACTAATCTACACCACCAAAAATCCACACATAGTAACACAAAAACATTTGCAGAGGCTCTCAATAATAATCTGTCTAAGCAACAGAGACCTCCAAAGCAGAAACGCAAGTAACCTCCATCCCCCAACACAACCCAAATGACACATAGCCCACAGACTCAGTGTGCCACTCAACAACAGCCAATAAGGCAAAACAACGTACCCAACACACTAGTCATAGGTGACTCTATAATCAGGCACACTGATGTCCCACTCACCAGGCTAAACAAGGAGAAGGTTACTGTCAGCTGCCTGTCGGGTGCCAGGATCTGCCACATAACCCACGCACTCAGGTCACTCCACAACAAGTACAAATATGACTCTGTCATTGTCCATGTTGGTGTGAATGACTTGAGATGTACCTCCCTGGACTACATGAAAAGAGACATGGAAGAGCTCTCCGATCTTGTAGCTTAGGCAGGTATGACCCTAGACCTGAGTAGCATTCTGCCATCACCCAGAATGATACCGCAGTACAAGGACAGAATGATTGACTTCAACAATTGGCTAAGCTTCTGGTGTCATTCTAAGGGGATCCATTATCTGTCTGCTTGGGATGACATGGTCGACAGACCACGATGCTTTGCCACAGATGGCCTGCACCTGTTGCCCCTGGGATTCCAGATACTGGCTAAGGCTCTTGCTGCCTCTATAGTGCCTTTTTTATGCAAGGTTCAAATAACAAATTCACCACCATAACAGGAACAGGCAAGCAAAAACTGAGGGTAATGCTACTCAATGATAGAAGTCTAAATCTCAAAATGCACTCACTCGAGGCACTCCTTAAAATGGAGAACATCGATATCTGTGCAGTGACTGAGACTTGGTTCAAGGCTCCAGAGAGCACCCCTGCACTACCCGGCTATAACTCATACAACACATTTCGGCCATGCAACCTGGACTGAAACACCAAAGGCAGAGGTGTGTCCATATTCATTAAGGATATCCACACCTCCAGGCTAGTTGCTCAGCACGATGCATCCGAGGTTATCCAAGTGCAACTAATTCTGGGCAAAACTGCAATCCAAACTGTAGCTTGCTACAGCTCTCCCACCATGCCCAAGGATTCCCACTCCTCTTTTCTTGATGTAATGGAAAATATTAGGGTTCAACCAAACACCCTAATAATGGGCAACTTCAACTACCCCACCATTAACTGGAAAAACTACTCATGTACCAACTCCTTAGCTCAACGCTTTCTGGAATTCATAAACTCCAATGCCCTGGATCAACTTATCCACACCCCCACCAGGGGCAACAATATCCTAGACCTAGTCATTACCAACATGAGTGACTGGTGTTCCACACCTGAAGTCAACACCTTGTTGGTCCGATCCAGCCATAAGGTAATCAGCCTTGATATCCACATCCTGCCCCCACCCCTCATTAAGGAAACCACAGTAAAAAATTTCTCCAAAGCCAACTTCATGCTTCTTAAGACAGAAGTGGCGAACTTCATGACACCCATGCAGATGGACAATACAGTTACAACTGCTGAATCCTACACAAATGCACTCTATAAGCACTTACATGAGTGCATGGATCATGCTATCCCAAACAGAACCAAGACGCTATCCTCCAAAAAAAAAGGAATCCAATCTGGTGGTCCCCTGCCATAAACAAACTGTACAACAGAAGGAAGAAACTGTTGCAAAAGAGAGTAAAATCCCATGAGTGTCGGAGCTCCCTGGTCAGCCTCAGTAAGAAGATGAGATCCCTTATAAGATCCTCCAAAGCTAGCTATGAAAACAAAATCACCACTAATTCCAAGGGCAACCACAAAGCATTTGATAGCTATGTCAAGAATCTCGATGGCAACACGCAAATCTGCTCTGAGTTGCAGCACAAAGCCACGAAAATTACAGAACCAACTGATATTGCCAACATCCTGGCAGCTAGGTTCAGTGCTAACTTTACCCCTCTCTCACCCCCTAAAGGGCCTATATCTATACAGGAATAGTGCAGAGGCCCTGTAATCACAACTATGCAGGTAAAAACTGCACTCTCTAAAGCCAAAAACACAGCATCCATGGGACCCAACAACATCCCAGGCTATGTTTCACACGAACTTCAGAACAAACTGGCTTCCGACTTAAGCACCGTGTTCAATAATAGCCTTGCATCAGACTTTGTGCCCACTGAATTGCACACAGCAACAGTTATCCCACTCCACAAAGGGGGAGCCACCACTGATCCCGGGAACTATCGACCTATTAGCCTGACGAAAACATTGGTAACCTCCAAACTCTGGATCCCACCCAGTTCGGGTTTGTGAAAGGCAGATCATGCCTCCTGAGCCTGATCAACTTCTTTGAGGCAGTCACCAAAGCTGTAGATGAGGGTAATGTGGTTCACACAGCCTATCTTGACCTCGCCAAGGCTTTCGACACCATCCCCCATTCTGGAATTATAGCTACTCTCACTAAACTAGGTATAAATCCCTACGTCACAAGATGGGTTGCCAACTGGCTCACTGACAGAACCCACACTGTAAAAGTTGCAGACTCCAAATCTGACCTCAAAGCAGTGACAAGTGGAGTACCACAGGGGTCCGTCCTGGGACCTCTCCTGTTTGGTATCTACTTCTCTGAAGTACAGGCTAACACAGAAGGCCTCTGGCTAACAAAGTTCGCAGATGACTGTAAACTAGGAGCCATAGTCAAGTCCCCAAATGATGTGGACATCCTACAGAAGGACCTCGCTGAGACAGATGCCTGGTGTCAAGAGCCATGGCCTGAAGCTCAATGCCAAAAAGTGCAGTGTCATCCCCTTTGGTAAAAACTCTGTACCCATGAACTGCCACATAGGCAGCAATCTACTTAACACCGAATGCATGATATGAGACCTTGGGACCCAGGTGGACAGTAGTCTCTCCTTTGAGAGTCACATCGCCACAGTAGTCAGGAAGTCCTTCTACATGGCACACCTCATCATAAAAGGGATCTCATCCAGGAAAAAAGAGGTCATTGTTCCCCTCTACTCGCACTCATTAGACCCATTATAGAGTACAATGCCCCTTTTGGAATATACCTCACAAGACATCTGCAGCAGCTGGAAAGGCCACAGAAGTACCTCACAAAGAGGATTACTGGCCTCAAACAAATGCCCTACACTGACCTTCTCAAAAAAACTTCAGCTTTACTCCGTAGCATATCGCCTACTCTGAGGTGATCTCTGCCTAACATATAAAGCTATGTCAAACCCAGAGCTGTTGGACATGCTACACCTAAAGAAATCCCAATCCCTCTAAGCTACATGCTCTAGGGACCTAAACCTTGTCACCACAATAAACAGGACATGCTGGAGGGATAGATTCCTGTCTCAGAGACTTTCCATACTCTGGAACAGGCTACCCATCTATGTCAAGCAAAGTTCTTCATTAGCACTCTTCAAGAAAAATCTTGATGAGTGGATGGGAAATAGGAACACCACAGGGATCACTTCTGTGTCTCTGCTCGACAGTAGCACATGAAAATAACTTTCTTGGGTGGCATAAGCCAGGGAACCCTGTTGGCTAGGCTTACATAGGCTCTTGGGCTGATAGCCTAGTACCTACCTATGAACTTATGAACCTATGAACCTATTCTTATTCCCTTAGTGTTTTTCTTTTTTTGGAATGAGAAATCTTTCTTGAAGCTTGTTCTTTCCATACTCCTGTCTCATTTTAACAACTCCATCCTCCTAAACCTTAACCTTCCCTCACAGCTCTCTCATCCATTGTTTATTATCGCCGATATGCTGTCTTTTACTTCTGCTTCTCCCGTTTTTTTTCTGTTGATTCATTGAATTTCATCCTAACTTACAACAACTTTACCAACTTAATAAATAATTTACTAAGAGAAAGGACCAGCACCACTGGAATTTCCAAACCTCTAAATTATGTTATATCATGCTTAAATGTAATGTTTTCAGTTGGTCTTCAGCCAGCATAAACCTTAACATTACTGTTTATTTATCTTAACATCTCCCTTAGCCCCCCCCCCCCCCCCCATTCACCACAACCTGTCAGCCCTCTGTCAGCATCCTCTTTATTTTTCAGGCATGATCTAGGCATTAAATAAAGAGTAATACAAGAAATGTAAAACAAACATTTTGCATATGACAGTAGTTTTGGCATATGCAAATATAATCATATACTTAGATACACACACACACACACACACACACACACACACACACACACACACACACACACACACACACACACACACACACACACACACACACTGCATTTCAACTTAAATGTTTACCATTCCAGTGTCAAATAAAAATCAGATGTTTTCATATGTGAGAAGAGAGTATGAAGTGTAAGGGAGAGAATCTGTAATGAAGTCAGGTTAAATGATAGGAAGACATTACAATATTAAAATTTCGTGAGAGAAAAGGACTGTAGTAATGTAGAAGGAATAAGGTAATGGTTGGGGGTAGTATGAGTAGAGAACAGAGGGGTGGAGAAGAAGAAAGGGGAAAAGAAAGAGGGCAAATATGTAGTTGAAATGGTCAGTAGCTTTTACAGATGTGCTTACATCAGGAGGAGAGTTAGAAGAGTGAGGAAGGTGTTTTTTTTCTCAGGACTAGTAAGTGCAGTATTACCTTTCAGCTATTTTAGGAGGAGTTCTGTTAGGTTTGGCTCTGCTTTCTGGATTTTCGTTTCATGCTGTAGGTGCAACTTTGACAGATGAGTTTTCAACGTTAGCCAAAGTGAATGGGCATCTAGCTAGAAGTGTGTCATTGGAGTTTTGTAGGGAATAGGATGTTCTACTAAAAAGAAATATGTTTTAGAGGGGAAAATGGTTGTCATTGATTAACATAAAAGTGAATTTGCTGGGGAGGAGTGATAAGTCTGTTGTAGACTGGGAGTCATTTGGATTTTGAGGTAGTAAGACAGTGGTGTTCATTGAGAGGGCTGTGATGAATAAATTGGACTATTTTATTTTCAGTCATTTGTGTTATATCTGTATTGTCATTGTAATGGGTAGTTATGATGGGAAGGCTATATTCTAGTCATGGTCACAATATATTTAGGTCAGTAGCTCATCTGGTGTCTAATGTGAAAAGGTAAGGTATTTTATATGCTACTCTGAGTTGGGCAAGGACTTTTTTGAACTGACTGTCATGGTGAGGTATGAAAGAGAGGCTAGGTCAAGTGTTATTCCCAAGAGTTTTTTTATGTGACTACTGGCAGAGGGAAACCTGTCGGTTATTTATATGCAATGGAAGAATGTTAGCAAGTCTTATTTCTTGTGCCAAATAACATGTTGGTATATTTTTAATATTTAGTGTTAACTTGTTAGCATGAAACCAGTCTCGAAGACTTTCAAAGTTAATTTCGGAACTGTTTTGAGAAAAGGGGTTGTGGATGGATGTGCGGATAAATAGACAGTGTTGGCTGCCCTGGTAATGGCAGGTCAGTCATCAGCTTATACTAGGCAGTTTAGATGGTATGGGTTTTGAGGCATATCATTAATAATGAGGGAAAAGAGAGGGGAATATAAATCCTGAGCCTTATAGGATGATCTGCCCTTAATGAAGCCAAACTGGGCTGGAGCTAGAGTTTGAAGGTCACCTATGCCTTTGTTGATATGGTCCATGATGATTATTTCCATGGCCTTGCAGATGACCATGGTTAGACTTATAGGTCTATAGTTCCCAGGGTCGGTTGATGCCCCCCCCCTCTTGTGCAAGGGGATTACTGTTGCTGTTCTCCACTCTGCTGGAACAAAGCCAGTTCTCAGGCTATGGTTAAAGACAATGCCAAGTAGGTCAGCTAGGTCCTGTTTCAGATTGCTCAGTAAGCAACCTAGGATGTTATCTGGTCTCATTGAGGCCATGTTTTGGCCTTGGAGAGCAGAGATATGACTTACTCTCTAGAGATAACACACAGAAAAAATGTGAACACTATAAAGAGAAATAGATGGATGACGCTCCTCCAAACCTCAGGAACTGTAAAATGAATCTCCAAACGCCAAATAGAAAAAATAGAAAATTTATTGAGTTAAGCTTCTCATGAGCTTTTCGTCAGTTAAAATATACCAACTTCTTCAGAAAGTTCGAAAAAACGGAAACAACGTCACACAATCACCACCCCTTTTATATACCCTTTACATCTCCATATAAAAAACTTAGACATGTAACCAGATAAATTCAGAGCACATTATTGTTCAAAAACCTCTAAAACCAATTAAAAACATATAAATATATATACATTTATTAAACAGCACTAAGTGCAGAATGCTTATTTTGAAAGTTGATATTTTATAAAAAATCAGTATGGACCTAAAAAACCTTGAATGTCATTACTGATCAGTATAACAGCCAGCTGTGAAAAGCTACAATATATAGGGAGTTTATAAATATCTATAAATTAACTCTACATAATAAAGGAAAATAAAGATAGAATTAAATTAAAATTAAAAATATATATGCTGTATTGACAGTGGAGATATACACAAACCATATAAGAACGCTTTGGAAAGTTTTTTCATTTTTTGGCTTCCTGTGGTGGTGAGAGGTTCAATAGTTACTTCAAACAGGACTCATTTATGGTCCGACCTTTCTAGGGAGGGCATCACATGGGGGGAGTGCAGTGACCCTCATGTTGGTGAGTGCTATGTCTAGGACATTTGATCCCCTTGTGGGGTGCAAACTATCTGTTCCAGAGCATTTGTACTGATAAAGGCCAGGAACCTTTGGGGGAGCATGTTTGTGCTCATGTATGTCACCCAGTCGATGAAAGGATAGTTAAAATCTCCCATGACTAAGGTGTTGGGCTTTATTGTGAGTTATTCCAGTGAGGTTGGGTAGGTAGTGTGCTTTTCTTAGTTCATGGTGGGGGACCTATAGCTAGCAATGATGTGGTAGGGTATTTTGCCTATAGTGAATTGGACATGGAGTAGTTCAAGAAAGTCATACTCTTTTAACAATCTTGAGGTGTTCTTAGCATTAATAAAGATGGATACACCTCCACCTTTGGTTCTTTCAAGCTCATTTTGAGGTCTGAACATGTGGAAGGCCTTGTAGCCTTTCATGGCAGGCATGCTTTCCACAGCCTTGAACCATGTCTCAATGACTGCACAGACATCAGCATCTTCCAAGGTGAGGAATGCTTCTAGGGAGTGCAGTTTCATGTTAGACTCCTAGAATTAAGCAGCAGAACCTTGAGTTTGTCTTGAGTAGATTTTGATGTGTTGTAAATTTTGTTATTTTGACATTGCATAAAAAAGGCACTATGTGGGGAGGCGAGCGCCTTTGCCAGTATGCAAAAACCTAGATGAGTCAGGTGCAGATCATCTCTGGCATGGCCTGTCAATCATGTCTTCCCAGTTTGACAGATACTGGATCCCCGTGGACTGACACCAGAATCTAAGCCAATTGTTGAAGTCGACCATTTTTTTGTTTATATTGTGGCATCATCCTGGGTGAAGGTAGAATGCTGCTTAGGGCTAGGGTCATACCTGCCCGGGACACATAATCTGATAGTTCAGTCATGTCTGTCTTTGTGTAGTCCAGAGAGGTATGTCTCAAGTCATTAACCCCAACATGGAGTATAACAGAGTCATAACGGTACTTGTAGAGTGAGTTGAGTGCATGTGGGAGTTGACGGATGCTGGCACCTGACAGGTAGCTGACCATGACCTTCTCCTTGTCCAGCCTGGGGGGGGGGCATCTGTGTGTTTTGTTAGAGTGTGCTCAACAATATACTAAGGTTGAAAGTAATTTTGCTGCAATTATGCAACATAAATAAGGTATAAGATAAAGCTTGCTTAAATGTAGAAATAGAGTTTAGTAATATGTAATCAGCATCCATACTAAATTACCATGGCTTGGAAAAGGAATCTGCTGAATGGACATTTTTCCCTTACAGACTTAAAAACAGGATGTATGCAAGAGCAAAAAATGCAAAATCTGCTTTTAAAGAATGGACAATGACACTGTGGCAATGTGTTTCCACAAAAATATGTTTTTCTGCATGGAAAACAGGATATGGCACAAGAACAGATGTTCTTATACAAAGATCTAAATAAAATACAGGATGTTCACACTGTCAGAACAATGTGTTTCTTCAAAAATATGTTTTTCTACATGGACAACAGAACATGCTTATCAGCATTGGCACAAGAACATATGTTCTTATGCACAGATCCAAATAGAATACAGAACAATGTGTTTCCTCAAAAATATGTTTTTTTGCATGAACAACAGGACACTGTTACAGGATATTCACACTGTCAGAAAAGCTGGTCTCTTACAAGACATTGTTAAACAAGGAAGCTTAGTATTGTTTCTACAGGATAAGCAATTCTCCAAAATAGAATACCAAGAAGACTAAAACTGTATATAAAGAGCTGTATAAATCCAGTTATGTTAGAGGTATGGCAGGGACTCATTTGTCCTAAGGTAAATGTTATATCTCTCACATCATCTGTACTATATGAGAAGTAAAGTTGGAACAGTACTTTAAACTGCAACATTGTTCCGTTTGGTTTATTATAAAAAGTTATTTGTTACTGCTCTCTAAAGTTGATGCTGCAAAGTATATTCTCTCATCAGTGTATATTCTGCAAGTTTCTGTATGCAACAGACTGTGAATGCAAATATAACCAGACTTTGAATTTTAGCAGAATCCAGCCAGCAAGACTGAGTATCTTAAGAACACTTCAAATCCATCACACCAAGCAGTAAGCAGCTCCATGTAATTTTTTCAATGGCAAGCTAGCCTGCATTTGAACCTACAATCTGCATTCAAACACAGGAGGAGTGATGGTAAGCCCTGCAGAGGGTCATTTCAGTTAAATTGCAGTAACTAACATTTGTACGTATGTGTAAATCCTAAACAGAAGTATTCCCATTTATGCAGCTTGCAGTAGTCCAGTTTTTTAGACGTCTACATCTGGAGTGAGACTGAAGTTCCAGTCGCAGTGCCATAACTTCGCTAAGAAAAGGGGAATATCCACTAGCACAGCAGTCCGCTGCCTGATGTGCTTTCCAGTGACTTTGAAAAATTTTCAGCCATCTGCAACAACAGCCTGATCACCTGTTTTCTTGCTCACTGGCAAGACTTTTACATTTTTTTAGTATGGATGCTATCAGGCAGAATTCTAGCAAATGTAAGCCAAGTTTTACTCTTAATGTAGCAGAACAACCAGATAAAATATGGAGTAAATTGCAATGTTGGCATACACAACACATTAGTAAGTGTAAAACCTTGTTAGGGCAAGTTGACATACCAGCATTATGTAAGCGGATTGTAACATTTGATTGGTATTTGCAACAAAAAAATGAAGTATATCATAGTAAATGTTTATTGTGTGATTCAAAGGAAACTGCATTTTGTGTAATATGCCATAGACAAGTCTTGCATGATATTGCTAAAAAACTAGACTGTGCAGACAGATCTGTTCATGATAAAGAATTAATTAAGGATACACAGTTTTCATTATATCCAGATGTAAAGCAGTTATGTCCTGTCAGTACATTAATTTCTGAATTACAACAGCAGTCAAATCTGTTATTGACAGAGTCCCCTGTAGATCTTGTAACTCCCTTTAAAAATTATGTACAAGCATGGAATGATGCCACGGCTACACATACAGATGAGGACAGAAACAAAGCTTATGATACATTGACAGAAGACTTTAATAAGTTTTTAAAAGAGAAACAAAATGAATTTAAAATGTTCAAAATTGACATCCAAGATCTCTGTCAAAAGTGCATAGGAGCTCTGCAGTCAACAGAGGAATCCAATAACAGGTATCATATATCCCTTAAACACTTACAGGTAGAAATGACAGACCTTAAACAGCATCTGAAGGAAAAGGAAGAAGAATTAGATGAATTAACAGAGACTAACCTCCAAAATACTATTTTGATATCCCAGCTTAAAGAAGAGTTAAAAAACACAAAACCAGTCCAAATTATAAAACAGGGACAGGGAACCACTACAGATTTATATTCACAGTCTAGATTATTACAGAGTTTACCACAGTGGAATGATAAAAAAGGCATATTTTATAACATGCTTACATTTGAAGAATGGGTGGATCTGATATATGGACAGATGCATTACTTAGATGTTTCTGGATTTTCATTCCCAAATGTTTTAAAACTTTCATACAATTAAAGCAAGATGATTATCAGTTGAACACTAAAGTAGGACGTATGACAGACGTTTTAATGGCATTTACACAAGGGCAGCCTCTCACAGCCAAATTATTAGATAATTTTAAAATTATTATCACAGATAAATTAATGGAACAAAGTGATCATTTTAAACTTGCATTTCAAATCATATATAAAAAAACAGACAGAGACATGGGAAAAAGAGACATTCAAAAACAGTTAATACATTGCTTCTTAGAACAAGTCAAAGGGTTCCAGGGATATTAAATGTATCTACGAAGAAAATTCTGATACCCTCACTGATTTGGTACAAAACTAATGAGGGACGGACTATGGCCGATGATGGGACTTTATACTCACACCATATCTTTGCATGTGAAGATAATAGTGAGCCATTTGAAGTAATTGGTGAAGTCAAAAACAGGGAAGGCAAAGATGGTGTGACCAACCACCAGCAGAAAGAGCTGTGTCAGCACCACCAGCTCCTGCCTCTATGCTTGTAGTACCAGGATCAAGCACGGGTAATGAGCAAAAGGCACCAACATGCTTCTTTTGTAAAAAAATAGGACACGTTAAGCAAAATTGTGATCATTACAAAGCCTGGCGCAAAAAGAAGGAAGAACAGGGAGTGTTTCCAAAAAGAGAGCAAACAAATTTACAAGAAAAGAGAGAAAAGCAGGATCATGTACAAAAACCTTACAATATTAGTAAAAACAGTTATAAGAGCCATCAATATACAGGAAAAGGAAAAGTATGCCCGGTAGATTTTCAAACAGTTTCATCTGTAAAAACATTTGATAGAACAGGCAGAAGGAATAATTAGGGGACAGTTAAAACAGGAGATTGAAAAACCTAAATATGTAGATCATTCAGACACAGAAGAAGATGACAAACAAAAACATGAGGTGTGTCATATTGCATTTGATAATAAAGGAAAGGACGAGTGGATTTCCTTAATGTGCCCCCCCTACTCTGGTATCTTTCCTGACTACCTTTAAAAAGGGTCGTAATGGACGACCACTGATTGATATTTGGGTAGAGGGGTCACTGTGGAAAAATGTCTTAATAGACACAGGAGCAGCAGTATCTGTCACAAACAGACAGTTACAAGTAAATCCTATAAAAAAGGTTTGCATTTCAGCATTTAATGGCACAGGATGCTATGCAGTGAGTAGCCAAAATGTGGACATAAAGTTTAGTCAAGAGGGACAAATATGGAAGGGTGCATTTTTAATGCATCCATCTTGCACAAATACCATTATTGGTATGGACATTCTAGGACCTTTAGGCATAGTAATTGATTTACCTAATGAAATTCTGTGGATAGGAGACAAACAACAAAGAGAGGAAGGGCAAAATACAGGTTGCTATGCAATCTCTCTACCTGACAAACCTGAAAAACCTACAGGCTATATAAATACAGACAGTGAGGATGTATGGAAGCATTTACAACAGCAATTCCCAAATCTATGGTCCAAGGGTCCCAGTGATTGTAGGAAACTAGAAAGCCCAGTAGGAATAGGAAGTGACCAGGACTATATACCACCTTTTCAAAAACAATATCCTATTCCTAGGGAAGCAGAAGAACATATGGAAAAATGTATTGCAGAATGGGAAAGAGAAGGATTATACAAAAGGCAACAGTCCTACAAATTCACCAATCTGGCCAGTTAAGAAAAAAGATGGTAGTTATCGTCTTGTTATTGATTTACGAAAGGTTAATCAATATACCACTCCTAGAGCATATTTGATTCCAGGAGTCCCAGAGTTGGCTGCACATATTAAGCCACAAAGTAAGTGGTTTACAGTAATAGATTTAGCAAATGGCTTTTTTGCAGTGCCACTCAGGAAAAAAGATTGGCCAAGATTTGCCTTTACATTTAAAAACCAGCAATATGTTATGACAAGGTTACCACAAGGGTTTCAAAACAGTCCAGTTATTTTTCATCAGACAGTAGGATCCACTGTACAACATTTGGAAAAGGATGATTCAGTAATACATTACATTGATGATATTTTAATTCAGCCAGAAACAGTAGAGGAGCATGTACGGCTTCTTAAGAGAGTTTTTCATACTCTACAGCAAGCAGGGTTTAAGGTTAAAAGTGAAAATTCAGTTTATGACAAAAAGTTAAGTTTCTAGGTACTATTATAAAACCAACAGGAAGATCTCCTTGCCCTGTACGTGTACAAGGCATTTTACAAATGGAAAAGCCATTGACTATAGCAGACTTACATAAATTCATGGGAATCATGAATTACAATAGGGAATTTATAGAGGATTATGCAGCCGTGGCTGCTCCCCTATACAAAATGTTACATGAACAAAAGAACTCCACCATTTTAGAGTGGGGATCTCATGAAGAGGAGGCATTTTCACAGATAAAAATAAAACTAGCACAAGCTACAGAACTAATAGCGCCCACTCCAAGGTTACCATTTGTGTTACAAGCAGCAGCAGGAAAAAAAACACTGTCTGTGGTACTACTACAGGAATGGCCACATGGTAGTGAAAACAGAATGGAAAACAGTCACTAGCAGAAAGATGACTCCAGTGGAACTGGGCTACCATCCATGTATACAGCAGTTATTAGCCATTTACTGGGGTATTAAACAAACTGAATATTTGAACTAGCACAAGCTACAGAACTAATAGCACCCACTCCAAGGTTACCATTTGTGTTACAAGCATCAGCAGGAAAAAAAACACTGTCTGTGGTACTACTACAGGAATGGCCACATGGTAGTGACAACAGAATGGAAAAAACATTACGCCCAGTCACTTTCTTTAGCAGAAAGATGACTCCAGTGGAATTGGGCTACCATCCATGTATACAGCAGTTATTAGCCATTTACTGGGGTATTAAAAAAACTGAATATTTGACCGTATTTTCCAGCATTATAGTACAAACACCACATCAAGCTGTAAAAGCTTTGATAGACAGTTTTGAAATTAATAAAATTACAGATGGTATTAGTCAGGCAGTCTTTGCAAAATGGATGGCACTTTTTGGAATGAAAACTGTTACTATACAGACAGGGGATAAATACCATTTGTCAAACCATATGGGATATGAAGGAAAATAGCATAACTGTTTAGAAACGATAATGTCACCTGAGGTGCAATTTTAACATCTGATTTTGATCACTTTAAGCCATCCATCTTTGTGGATGGAGCACGATATTGGGACCAAGACAGATACTGGACAGGATTTGCCATAGTTCCAGAGAATCCACAACTGGGTTCTCCTGAACTAATCAAGTTACCAGGGCATATGTCAGCTCAAAGAGCTGAACTGGAGGCAGTATTGTATGTGCTAAAGTATTACCATCCTATTAACATTTTTTTCAGATAGTGCTTATGTAGTAAATTCTTTAAGACTACATATGGAAACCTGGGTAAGACGAGGATTTGTGGATAGTGTAGATAAACCATTACGGCATGCTGAAATATTAAAAGACATATATAAAGTTATAACAATGTCAAAACAACAAGGACAGTATAGCATCTTAAAAGTAAAAGCACATCAAAAGCCAACCAGTGAAACTTACAGATTAAATGTGTTAGCTGATACCTTGGCCAAACAAGCAGCACAAAATGGAAAAGAACTTCCAGAATATGAGTATGCCAATGTAGAAGTTAGTGTCTTAAAAGAGCTAGATAAAGAGTCAATAGAGAAAGACCTTGTAAATATACAAAACAACAGGGCTTAAAAGAAGAAACCGATCAGTGCAGATTGGCAGGTATACCACCAAAGGAGTACTATGCATACACGACCTCCAAAGGGTTACAGTTGCCATATGTACCATTTCAGTTGGCACACCAGTTGGTCAAGTTAAATCACCAAATACTGGGCCATATAGGAACTGATAAGTTATGGGCAGTTGTAAAAGAAAAGTATTGGAACCCAAATTTAAAAAAGGTCTGCAAACTGATTATAGAAGAATGTTTAATCTGTCTGCAGGTAAATGCTAAAAGCAAAAGGCCTCAGTTACATCGAGTACAGCCAGCGGATGGGCCATGGTATGCAGTTCAAATAGATTATGCAGGTCCATTACCAAAACCAAAGGGAGGTTACAGATATCTACTAGTAGTAGTGGATGTCTTTTCAAAATGGGTAGAAGCAATTCCTACCAAAACCATGACAGCAAAGGCAACAGCAGAAGCCTTATGGAAACATATTTTCTGTCATTGGGGATGGCCACGGGTCATAGAGTCAGACAATGGCCCACAGTTTGTTAGTGATCTCATTAAACAAATGTGTAATTTGTTAGGCATACAGCAAAGGTTTCATGTACCATACCATCCACAATCTAATGGCATTGTAGAACGTATGAATCGGACGTTAAAAGAACGCCTAAAAAGGCATGCTTGGAAAAGGGCAATACATGGGTACATCATTTGCCTGGTATTTTAATGGGTATTCGAGCAACACCAAACAGCAAAACAGGTATTTCCCCATATGAAATAATGACAGGCCGCAAAATGCCCATACAATTACCATTTGATCCAGATTTACCTAATGGTAGGCCCATGCTAGAAATTAGCAAACATCAGGAATGGCTAAAACAACTTACTAGTATATGTGACTATAATGCAAGGGAGCAAGCATTCCATCTATGGAAAAAGGTGCCAATAATACCAGCTGAAGAAAACCTTCCCTGTGGAACCAAAGTATTGGTAAAAATATTCCAAATGGAAGGACCATGGGCTAGCAATTGGCAAGGCCCTTTTGAAGTAGTGGAACAAATTGGACCATTAGTGTACAAAATCAAAGGAAAAAGAAAAACAGAACAATGTTGGTACATAAAGATCAACTAAGAATGATAAAAAATAGTGAACAATGTAAATCTGATTAAATGTATTCTTTTGTAGGTTTCCAACAGAGAAAACCCTAATGAAACTGACATGGTTTAAAGTGCATCCTTTTGGAAATCCAGTTTCGGATGACCAAAGGCAAAATGATTCAACAATGGAATTTCTATTTAAAGGATATTTTTTTAAATTGATAATAGCTATCATATTAACTATTATTGTATTGATTAGTATTAAATTATACTTACAACCTGTTAATCAAACTGTAAAGTTACATAAGAGAGAGAGAGTAAAGAAATGTGGAAAAATGTACAAGATTGGTCACCATCTTTTAACACTTTTTTAGCAAGACAATGTTGGTATGCAAAAAGCATGAATGTTTCTAATTGTTGGGTATGTAGTTTAATACCAAAAATAACAGGGGTAATGCCTCTAATACCTATTCCACTAAATTCTCTTAGTAGTTGAAGAGTATTGATAAATGAAACAGGAGATCAAGTTATAAATGTACAATTACGTAAAGCAAGAGTACAGTTATCTGCTATAGTGCAGGGGATCACAAGTTTTCAACAAAATGGAACTGTTCCAGTGGGAAATAGCAATTGTATTCAAACAATTGAAATGATAAATTTTCACAATCACATATCAATACGTGGAGTATTTTCTCATGGTTTTCCTATTTTAATACCAATTAAGGGTCAGTTAATATTAAGTGACACAGCAGTATTTCATTTTTCACAAAATGACAAAAATGACTGTAAAACTAATATTACATGTTGGAGAAGTAAAACAGATAAAAACTTTACAGTTGTACATGATAAAACTCCTACTATGGGGCAAGTAAATGGCAGTCTGGTAAATAGCAGTGTTGCTCTATCAGATGGGTTATATTACATCTGTGGTAAATATGCTTATAAATGGTTACCAAAGGGATGGGATGGCACCTGTTATATAGGATTAGTGGTACCAGCAATACATCATGTAAAAGAGTTACCAAAAGGAAACATTAGAAATACAAAAAAGAAAAGGGATATATTACCTGTAATTGAAAGTCCAGAAAATCCAGTAGACACCTTAGATACATCAAGTATATATCATCAAAATCTTGATTATATTAAATTAAAAGATATGGATTTAGGAGATGATGTAATCTCTGGAGCAGGTATTTTCCCTTGGTACAGGGCTGCAAAAGCCATCTGGGAACTGAGAAAACTATCTAAACTAGTTGAGGTATTGGCAAATGCCACTTTTAATGCAGTCCTTGACATTACTGTTGAAATGACAGCAATACGAACTATGGTTATGCAAAATCGAATGGCATTAGATTACATATTAGCATCACAAGGGGGTACATGTGCTTTAATAGGAGAACAATGTTGTACATTTATTCCAGACAAAACAGAATCTGTAAAAGCACATTTAGAAGTGATTGCACAAGTGTCTCAACATACTAGAAAAAACTGGAATGATGACTGGAGTGAATGGTTTAGTAATCTATTTACAGGATGGACAGGAAAAATCACTGTATTTTTAATTTCTTTTATTGTTATTGTAATGCTTGGTTGCATATTATTTGCATGTATTAAAGTCTGCTTAGCAAAAGCTAGTCAAGTTACTGTTGTTAATTGTCATAATGAAAAAGTATTACCAAATAATGCTGAATTTATTTCTCTAGTTTAAAATAAAAAGACGGAATTGTTAGAGTGTGCTCAACAATATACTAAGGTTGAAAGTAATTTTGCTGCAATTATGCAACATAAATAAGGTATAAGATAAAGCTTGCTTAAATGTAGAAATAGAGTTTAGTAATATGTAATCAGCATCCATACTAAATTACCATGGCTTGGAAAAGGAATCTGCTGAATGGACATTTTTCCCTTACAGACTTAAAAACAGGATGTATGCAAGAGCAAAAATACAAAATCTGCTTTTAAAGAATGGACATTTTTCCCTTACAGACTTAAAAACAGGATGTATGCAAGAGCAAAAAATGCAAAATCTGCTTTTAAAGAATGGACAATGACACTGTGGCAATGTGTTTCCTCAAAAATATGTTTTTCTGCATGGAAAACAGGATATGGCACAAGAACAGATGTTCTTATACAAAGATCTAAATAAAATACAGGATGTTCACACTGTCAGAACAATGTGTTTCTTCAAAAATATGCTTTTCTACATGGACAACAGGGCATGCTTATCAGCATTGGCACAAGAACATATGTTCTTATACACAGATCCAAATATAATACAGAACAATGTGTTTCCTCAAAAATATGTTTTTTTGCATGAACAACAGGACACTGTTACAGGATATTCACACTGTCAGAAAAGCTGGTCTCTTACAAGACATTGTTAAACAAGGAAGCTTAGTATTGTTTCTACAGGATAAGCAATTCTCCAAAATAGAATACCAAGAGGACTAAAACTGTATATAAAGAGCTGTATAAATCCAGTTATGTTAGAGGTATGGTAGGGACTCATTTGTCCTAAGGTAAATGCTATATCTCTCACATCATCTGTACTATATGAGAAGTAAAGTTGGAACAGTACTTTAAACTGCAACGTTGTTCCGTTTGGTTTATTATAACAAGTTATTTGTTACTTCTCTCTAAAGTTGATGCTGCAAAGTATATTCTCTCATCAGTGTATATTCTGCAAGTTTCTGTATGCAACAGACTGTGAATGCAAATATAACCAGACTTTGAATTTTAGCAGAATCCAGCCAGCAAGACTGAGTGTCTTAAGAACACTTCACATCCATCACACCAAGCAGTAAGCAGCTCCATGTAATTTTTTCATGTTTCACTATGGAGTCACCTATGACCAAGAGATTAGGTTTAGAGGTGTTTTGCTTTAGGGGGTTACTTGCTAGACACTGGCATATGCGTTATGTGTAGTGGTTTCTATTTGCATCTAGTGAGTACTTCTGCATACGTGGGTTTATGTGTCATGACCTCATTTTGTGTGAGAGGTGAAGTGTGTGTGCTGACATCCTGTTTGATGTCCAGTTTGTTGTTACATGAGAGAACTGATTCCAATTTCATAGTGTAATTACATCTCTCACATAGACTATTTGTTTGTTTTACATTCACCCCAACCCAGGACCCTTAACCACTTCATCTGATGAGGCAACCACTACACTAAACTCTTCCCTACTACTACCAACCTCCAATCCAAATACTCTACTCATAGGTCACCTTAATATAAGAAGTGTCAATAACAAAATCACCCATCTCCACTCCCTTCTTCAACACCACTCCTTTGATATTCTCTTTTTAACTGAAACCTGGTTAAAACCCTTTACTAAAGATAATGAAATCTTACCTCCAGGTTACAACATCCTGAGACTTGACCGCAAAACTAAAAAGGGCGGAGGAGTTGCACTACTATTCAAAACAGAACTAAATGTAACATTAATACCCTATGATAACCTAGACATGAATAAGACTGAACTTCTCATCTCAAAGCTGCAACTAAACCCTAAAAAGTCCATCTATATTATCTGTATATATCTACCTCCTGGAAATAATTCTACTACTATAGAAAATATCCTTAGTTGGCTCACCTCCTCCTATCCACAAGAAACCATAATTCTTGGAGACCTCAACCTGGACTGGTCCTCTTTAATTACTAATAACCCAGCTTCTCATATTAACCTTTATGGCTTTACTCAAATAATAAACACCTCTACTAGGATTAACAAACCTAACAACAAAGAAAGCATTCTAGATTGGATTCTCGTTAACAAACCTCTACTAAAATATCAGTCTGGAACAGTACTGGATGACTTTAGTGATCACAATCTAACCTATATTATAAGACAAAGAAATGCCTCTAACAATACACCTATCTATAGGACCCTACATAATCTCAAATGTTTCAACCCTATTCTATTTAGAACTGAACTAAGTGCCTGCAATTGGAACCCACTAAAGACACTTCCTCTTGAAGAAGCTGTGCTATACTTCAATACCACATTCCTAACTATTCTAGATAATCATGCACCATCACGCTCCATCTGAATTAAATCTAAACCTGCCCCCTGGCTATCTAAAGATACAAGACAAAAAATGTTACTTAGAAACAAAGCTTGGAGAAAATGGCAAGCTAGCAAATCTTTCATAGACCAACAGACCTTTAGGCACCTAAGAAACAGTACCAAAAAAGCTATCTTCTCTGATAAAAGGAGTTATTATAGTAATATCCAGCAAGCTAATCACAATAACCCTCAAAAATTCTGGTCAACCCTAAATAGGCTTCTACACCCTGGACAGACTACCACTCCATCCCCTACCGGATCTGAAAAGAATTCTACCCTTGATACTGCCAACACTTTCAACTATTTCTTTATTGATACTATTAATTCCTTGGCCTCCCACCTCTCTAGTGACAACACTAGCATCCCCGACCTTGCATCCTCCAAACTACCAACCTTTAGGCTACAACCCATCTCCACTGCCTTTATACAAAAATGTATCCACAAACTCAAACCATGCACCCCCTCGGCTGACAAACTCCCATCTGAATTCCTTCAAAAAGCAGCCTCTGAAATTGCCTATCCCATATCCATTCTCATTAATAGAACTGTAAATGAAGAAACCATACCTGACATCTGGAAAATCTCTCACATCATACCCTTACATAAAGGAGGTAACTCCTATGAATACTCTAATTATAGGTCCATAGCTCTCTTGTCCCCACTAGCAAAAATCATGGAAAAATGTGTTCACCATCAGTTAATGGACCACTTAATAAAGAACAACATTCTTACTAACTGTCAACATGGCTTTAGGCCTTTTCATAGCACAACCACCGCTCTCCTCTCCTTTACAGACCTTATTAACAAGAATCGTAATAATAACATCCTGTCTTCAGCTCTCTTTATTGACCTGTCTAAAGCCTTTGATATGGTTAACCACTCTATTCTCTTGAAAATTCTTGAATCTCTCTCCTTAGAATCTAAGGCTGTCCACTGGTTTAGTTCCTATCTTACAAACAGGAAACAAGCCGTTCTCTGGGATAACAAACTCTCATCCCTTCTCCCAATCTCACTTGGGGTCCCCCAAGGCTCTATTCTTGGACCACTTCTTTTCTCCCTCTTTATAAATGACTTACAAATAGCTATTCCCCAGGCTACTTGTATACAATATGCTGATGACTCCACATTAATTTGCTCTGCTAAATCCATCTCTGAACTTCAAATTAATACTCAAGCTGTTTTCTCCAAAGTTGAAACTTGGTTCTTAAAACGATGCCTACTCCTAAATGCTAAAAAAAACAAACTCTTACTCTTTAAGCCCACTACCAGATCCCCTACATTACATTTTACTATCCTGTCTAACAATGGAACTATTATATTACCTGACCCTACTACCAAACTGCTAGGTATCACGATTGACAACAACCTTACCTTTGACTGTCATATCAACAATACCATTAAATCTGTAAACAGAAAACTCGGCTCTCTCTATAGATATAAAACTTTCTTAACCTCCCCAGCCAAAGCTACTCTTGCCCACTCTCATCTTATTTCCACTCTTCTCTATGCTTCACCAATCTATACTAACCTCAAGAAAAACAATCTCTCTAAACTATCTACCACATACAATAATATAGCTAGATTTGTTACTGGTAAACCTTTCAGAACTCACCACTGTCTGAATCTGCAGCAACTTAACTGGCTTGAACTGACAAACATGTTGCTTCTTTCCCAACTCACATTTGTCCAAAGAGCATTCTACCAACCCCACAACACACCTATACTCTCTAACCTCTTAACCCCCTACTCTAATCTGAACTCCCTCCATTCATCAAGCAAACTACTAGTTTCCTTAACCAAATCCAATAACCTAGCAGGTGATTCCCTTTTCTCGAATACCATTGGAAAACACTGGAATCAACTTCCTACCGAACTTACTTCCATTGCATCTACTGTTCTGTTTAAACAAAAACTCAGAATCTACCTTAAAAGCCACTGGATGTGTCCCTGCTCTAATCCTGATTAAAGTAATTTCCTTCAGTTAATCCTTCTTTTCTCTTCCCTATTCTTCTGTACCTCCTGCTTCTTCCCTTAGCTTTCTTTCTCTACCTTTACAGACTCCTTTCTTCATTTTTCCTCCTTATGGCTATGAATCTCTTTCCAACAAGTATTTGTCTGTTTATTTCTGCTCTCTCTATTGCTGCTTCTCTTTCCTTGATCTTACACTCTCTCTTCTTGGTGTTAAAATATGTTAGTATGTTCAACATGATGTTACTTAGTTTCCCTAGGAAGTTAAGTCCTTTTCTTTCTTTTGGTAACATTTTCATTTCTCTTTCCCTGCTCTTACACTTTCTGTTTTCTTGGTCTTAGAATTAGGTATTAATGTGTATTATGATATTATTTGGATTATTTACATAGGTAAAGTTCTATTCTTTTGTGTAACCATTTTCTTTGTCTATATCATACCAGTCTGTATTTGTTAATTGTGCTCATGATGTATCTCCTTTTGTCTAAATGTGGAGCTTTTCTCCCCGGGCCTCTGCTGAAAATGGAAATATATCCAGTTGGACTAGCCCGGTCAACAAATGTAAAATAAATAAATAAATAAATTGTTTTAGAGAAAGTGGTTGTCAGTATACATTAGGCAATTACTACATTGTCTCAGGATGCCCATATCAATCAGGCTGCCTGGTGAAATCATGGGAAACTGTTCATCCATTATAGCAGGTTTTTACCATATGTACTAGTAGGGAAGGGAATGGGCTAGTTTGACCAGTTTTTGTGCTAGGACTAACAAAGGTGCTTATTTTATCGAAGGCTATGGATGATACGTGTGGCAACGCTGCTCAGTGCATCCGTAGAGTATTAGGGAAGATTGGGAGGGTTCCAGTAACAGATGTCTAGGGAAAAGCTGAGTTTCAAGGCATTTGTGTCTACACAGAGCACCACTTACCCCTGTCTCATGGTGTGCTGTAATGTGCAAATGCAAGGCTTAAATACAGGCAAAATTAAAACACTTTTTAAGCTAATCTACCAATAGAAAAGCACACAATGAACCTTCCTCCAGCAATCTCCAGCTCAGACAAGGATAGATCCACATTCTTCTACCAGAAGAGTGAAGGGGAGCCATTCTTAATGTAAGATGGCTGGTTTAGTGCTCAAGTGTATCAATAACAGGCTAGATAAAGCAGGTCTCAATCTAGTCTATGCTGTCTAGGTAAGAACAGTGCAAATCAAGTGCAGAGAATGAAGCAGCCACAAACAGTAAAAAGTAAAAAAAAAAAAAAAAAACAGAAATGATGCAGCAACTCTATAAAGTACAGTTCAAAAAGTTCAGAAGAATCACAACATATATTTTATTGTTTTTTGGCTTGGATGCCTTGGATTAAAGTAGACCTAGACTGCTGGCAAAGGATGCCAAATGTAGAGCAGCTCCAGTTAACTGAGTGCAAACCTGTGCAAACACAAGGCTTAAATATAGGTGAAATTAAACACTTTTAAGGTAATCTACCAATAGGAAAGCACACAATGAACTTTCCTCAAGCAAGCCCCAGCTCAGAGAAGGCTGGATCCACAATCTTCTGCTAGAAGGGTGAAGGGGAGCCCTTCTTAGTATAAGATGGCTGGTTTAGTGCTCAAGTGTATCAACAACAGACTAGATTCAGCAGGCCTGCATCTAGTCTATGCAATCTAAGTATTAGAATAGTGCAAATCAAGTGCAGAGAAGTGCTAACAAATGCCTAGAGCCCTTTTATGTGTTTCCCAGCTCAGATAGACCAGGTAAACACCTACTGCCCTAGATGAATAATCCCAGTTCTCATAATGTAAAAGCACAGCAAAGGAGTGCCTGGAGTGAAATGATACCATAAACAAACTTAAACTGTATGAAATGCTGCCACAAACCAACTTAAAGATATAGATACAGCAGTGTACTTTAATCAGCTTATAAAAGTGTGACTATTCAATAAAAGTACTTCACGTTGAATAAATTAGCCAAATGCCATGCAATTGTACAGAATTTATAAAGGTATTAAAACAAAATAAGCTGATTAATAAGCCCTCCAGCCAATAAAACTACATTCCGAAATCTCAAGTGTTTTCCAAACCTAAACAGACCAGGCAACCTCCCAGTACACTAGATGAAAAATCCACTGACCTCTTTGATATAAAAGCAATTGTTTACTAGAGTGTAAAAATACACTACTTTATCCAATAGCTAGTTAGATAATTAAGCCAGATCACATAGAACAGACAATGGGAGGCAAAATGCACTTTTCAATATAAGCACAGGGAAAGGCAAATAAATCATTCAGGATATCAAGAGCAATGTAGAAAGGGAAGAGCTAATTAAGCTCAATTTACAGTAGGGATGGTCAGCTAAAAATCACCAGGTTTAAAAAGCAGAACAACAAAGGAGAGAGTTGGTGAGAAACACAGCAGAAATCAACAGCAGTGGTTTAGTTTATGTAGGCTTCGGATCTTTTCAGACAAAGACAAAGGCCCAGAATTTCACTGAGTATTTAAGTATCACTCAAGAGACAATTTAACCAATGGGGACAAAACAAAACAAAAAAAGTGAAATATGCATCCTAGATAATTTAAGTGTCTACCTCTCACATACAACAAAACACCAGGTGAAACAGAGTTCTTAAAACAGAAAACAAAATGGAGCAGTGTCCATTAGAGATATAGGTACTAAATCAGGGATGAATTTCCTGCTCTCCATCCACCTGTCCAAGTTACACTTGAATTGGGTTCATAGGTGTGTACTAGGCTAATGGCCCTGGAGCCTTTACAAGCCTAACCCATAGAAGTGGGTTAAGGAGGAACTCTGCTTCACAAGGATGGGGAGCCTGTTCCAGAGAAGGGTTAGTCTCTGGGATACATACCTGTGTCTCCAGCAGGTCCTATTTAAATCACAGACAATGTTCAAGTCTTTAGAATGGGTAATTCTGGTGCTGTTTGTTTTGCAGATATGTAGGAGGTCCATCAGGGTGGGGTCTCACAATGTCTTGTATGCCAGGCATATATCACATCTCAACAGCTTGTAGCAGATATAATACAGGGATAGGGCTTTGAGACAGTCTGCACAGGACATGTTACTTGCACCCTGTATTGTTTTAGTGAGGAAACTCTATGGGTGTTTCAATTGTTGGACATGCCTGGTTAGGTACATACCAAAGGGGGCATTGTACTCAATGACAAGTCTGATGAATGCCAAATACAGTGCAACAATGACCTTCTTGGACCAAAATAACATACCTTTGTTTATAAGTTGCACAACACAGAATGATTTCCTCACTACTGTAGACATGTGATGGCCAAAGGCTAGTTTACTGTTTATGTTTGTCCTCAAGTCCCTGACTACTGAATCAACTCTTAAAGATGTGTTCTCAATATGACAGTTACTATGAATGGATGACTTCCTGAAGGATACTCTTATACATTTCTTAGCACTTAATTTTAGTTGATGGCTCTGACACAAGTTATTGTCTTTGTCATCCCTTCCTGGAGACAGCAATAGTTAAGAAATATTTCTATCTGTCTCAAATTGTATTATTGTGAATTTCATTCAGATGTTAAGATATTATTACCCTCCTCTAATCTTCCCTTATTAGTCGTATTATAGAATATAATGCTCCATTTAGAATAGATTGGACAAAGACCTTTGCTCAACTAGAAAGACCACAGAGATTTCTAACTAAGAAAATCAAATGCCCTGAAACCCTTAGTTACCCTGAAGGTTTAGCTCAAATACCCTTATACTTAGTGGCCTACCCACTCCCTAGTGATGACTTTTATCAAGCCTGCCATGGTGTGCAAAAAACCCATCTGTTTGAACTCCCATATCTTAGTAGGAGCAGTGGCATATTCAATAACTATGTGAAAACCTTAATCTACATCAACAAATTAATAAAACTCACTGGAGAGATAGTTTCATAATCAAATATATTCCTTATCTATTGAACAAACTTTTACATATTAAGCAAAGCAGTACTATAGCCACCTTCAATGCAAACATAGATGAATGGATGAGCAGCCATAAATTTACGGGTGGGATTACCTGTATAACCATTTTCAGAAAAAGGAAGAATGCATTAGCATTACTACTAATGTGTTTTAATTAAGGCTGCTATTCTTAGTTTTTTAGGACTAAGTGCTTTTTCTGATACATTTAAGGGGTAGATGCCCTATATTCAAAGTAACTACTTGCCTAGCAACTTCTTATGTTCCTGTTCCTTCATCTGTGACTATGTATCTTTTTGCACATGCTCCATGAAAATTATCACGTGGACATATGATGCATACTGTGCACCTCTTTGTCTGTTAGGTACTGGCATTGCAGTGGGACAGGTCATCTCTCTCTCCACAGGATGGATGAGCTGGGATTCCAACCCTCTCACATCAAATTTTGTACCATTTGGGCTGGTAATCAATCTGGGTCAGATTCAGGGTTTCACCCCCTTGTGGCATTGAGAGGACACTTGTAGAATTCCACATATTACTTCTCTTCATTCAAAATCAGTGTTCCATATACGTCGTGTATCTGCACTCCTGGTATAAGCAGTTAAAATAATTGTATTTTGTCCTCCTTGCTACACCTAGTGCAGTCACATAATGATTAATTCCAAAAACCCATTTTCTACTTTCTAATGATACATCTCCAGTGATATCTTTCTTATAATCTTTGTGCTTTAACTTGATACTTTGGTTAATACTTTGTTATGTTTGTTGTTTTTGTGAGTATACCATCTTAATTACATTTGGTCTTTTTGCTTTTTTGAAGTACTTTTACCTCCGTTTTTTCACAGTTTGGCAGGAAAAACAAACTTCCTAATGTTTGAAAAAATACACAATTAATTTCTCCATATCTGAGAATTTCAATAAATAAAAATATTTTCTTGTTGTCAGTTTTGTCACTGTCAAGTCTGGTGTGCCAAGAAGAGGTACAAACCACATCTTGGCAATAGCAATTGATTTTACATTAAATCTCAGAGCACATTTAACTTTAAAGTTTATGAAAAACATTGGGGGTACTCCACAAATAGAATGTGCTTTTATATCTGCTAAGAAATATGATACCAACCCAGGCAGATTCAACAGATAGACATTTGGTTTATTGACAAGGTGCCTCATCAACTGAACTGTATTTATCTACACACACACGCACACACACACCCACACACGTGCACACACACACACACACACACACACACACACGCACACACACACCCACACACACGCGCACATACACACTCTCTCTCTCTGGTTAGAACAGGAACATTATATTTCAAATATGTTTCATTAATTTACAAAGAAATATCAAAAGGTAATAATGCTCATACAATGTTTTTCATGACTACTTTCTTTTTGGCTTTGCTTCCTAGTGTGTTGCCTCTTCAACAGCTGCTGTCTCTTTTGCTTCTAGCCATTCAGGAGCTTTCAGTGATAGTCTATCGAGAAAACAAAACCATTAAGTAATATACATCATTGTGAAGCTATCTACTTCAGAATTTTAACTAATGAAAGATGGACAGAATAAACTACTTTGCATCAAATATGTCCAAATTTGGAATAAGTACAATAAAACATTTTCTGAAAAATAGTACAAAATCTCATTAGGGATGGCGGTGTATTAGATGGCAAATGAACAAATCCAGACCCTTCATCCATGGTTATACTTCTGTATTTAACATAGATTATGATGCTTTATCATTTTTAACCTTACTAAAATCAAACTCAGTCATAAATAAATCATCCTTTCCTGACTTTACCAGTGGAAACTATAATGCTGTAACTGGATGTAGGCTGAGACAATTTGCAATTCCCAATGAAATCTGCCTGGGATATTGTCAGCGAATTCCAATATTAACTACTGCATTCATGAATGCATGCCAGTAAGACAAATATACAGGTAAACTAAAAGAAGAAAACTTTTTTTACTGCAATCAGAAAAGTAGTAAGGTATACAAAAGAAAAAAAAAAGTGTCACCTGGCTTTCAAAAAATTGCTCTGGTCATAAAATTAAGCGCAGATTAAGGTATGGAAACCTTACACTTCTTATCAAATCTTCCCTGTCTAACTTTGAACTCACCTTAATAAATAAATTATATCAGAAATCTGAAGGAAAAATTGTGAATGTGGCATAAGTAATCACACAGATGCATAAGCATTTTCAATAAACTTTACAAAAAGCAACGGCACATGTCAGAGTGCTATAGAGACAAGGGAAGACACCCCTACAGCTAGATTCATAGCTAAGTACTAGGCTAGTGGCCTTGTAGGCCATTTTAAACCAAGCTAATTTCCCAGAGGTGACAATCAAACCCTGTACCTTGTGTTTGTAAGGTAAACACCTTAACTTTTATGCTAACTCCCAATCCAAAATTATTGGTACACAGACAATTATTAGGCTAAAGACCACAAGGAGCCTTTTTTAAGTCTAGCCATGTTTCCCAAAGGTGAAAATCCAACTCTGTACCTTGTGTCTGCAAGGTAAACACCTTAGCCATTATACCAGTTTCTTAAAAGACAAAAAGGCTGCTACCATAAGTGAAATTTAAAACCCCATTTCCATGGGACTTGGCATCATATATTGTGGTTTTATATGAATAATAATAATAATAAATCAACTAAACCATCTCAGTCATGATAAAACAATGTTAACAGGCGGAAGTCTTTTACCTATTATAACAGGCTACAGTGACACCAATTCACTATGGGGGGGGGGGGGGTACATCAAACCCAGACAATTTTAGAGCCATTAGCCTAACCAGTAGTCATGAAGAGTCATAATGAAGCTTATCTAAAATAACACAAAGAAATATTCTGAAAGTGCACTTGAAGCATATTAGAGAACTTAATTCAGGGTGAATGGCTGGAGGGAAAAGACTATTGAATTCAGGCTTGTAGGTTACGTCTTGTGGCATTTTCTTGTGGGTTCATTTTGCTGGAACACATGGGTAAAGTGTAGTTCAGCTGCAGACATACAGTTGAGGTAAATTTATTGCAGGGAAAGAAAAACACACAGCAACAAGCCCACAGCTAAACAACTAAGGGCATGTGGTAGAAAAGGTCCAATGTCCCCCAGGCACCTTGGGAAAAGTAGGCAGTATAGCACACATCGGTGACAGGATGCCTGGTGGGTATGTCAATGGCAGATAAAGTGCAGTGTGCAATGGACAATGCCTTTATTAATATGGTAGGAATATGTGTGGACTGTTATCCCCTTTGCAGTAGCTAGGAAGTGTTAGCTAAAATATATACTGGAGCATAAGTGAGACTACAGCAGAGTACACTTTGAAGTTACATAAGCATTCATTGTACATCAAGCAGAATACCCATCACTTTCCCTAAACACTGACCTATACTTAAACTGTATGATGAGCTTTACTGCACGATGCTCTGATATGACTCTGATTCATGAGAGTTTGACTTTGGTTGGGTGAGGAGCAGACAGTGGCTGTGCTGTTGAGAATAAAACTGAGTATGTTGGTGCCTTTAGAGAAGGAAGGTACCATTTTATCAAGGGAGTTTGTATTGATAAAGTCAAGGAAGTCTCATGCATCTTCATTTGTTGAGGTTTATATGTGCCACTTAATGCAGAGATAGTTTATGTCCCATAGAATGATGGTCTTTTGATCGGGAGGGACTCAAGTTTAGCAGTTGTTTACTGCTCCCCAGGCTAGTGAAAGCAGATAACATGTACATACTAAATCTAGAGCACTTGATAATAGTTTTCAGTCTTACTCACAAACACTGGCTAATCTACAGTGTATGTACTGTACCTGTGTACTATGTATGTATTCTACATATGTTCCAAATTTCAGCTGTACACCAGAAATCTATTAATTACCTTTATTTTTAAAATTAATATTTTTTTGTTTGTTCTCTCCACTGTAACTGTTTATGTGCCGCATACCACTGTAAGAACATGTCTCTTGTAATTTGTGTGTATACTGATCATGTCTAAATAACTAAATGTGTCTGTAATTTTTCTTTGTGGAGCTTTTCTCCCCGGGCCTCTGCTGGAAAAGGGCCTTTTCGGCTCAGTCAGACACCCCCGGTTAACAAATATAAAATAAATAAAATAAATAAATAAATAATATAAGCTTCATTATTTATGGGTGCTATTGACAGGGTTCTTTGGCTGAGATGTTGTTTGAGGTCTTGTTTACAGATATTAGGATATGAAGGAGTTTGAGGTTATTATCCTGCTTGATTGGTGTTTACTGCAGCTTATTCACACTGAGCTGAACGGAGAAGGGACACTGATCACAACTCTAATCTGTGATATATAACAATAAGTACCCTGTTTTTTGCTTAATTTTACTATTTATTACTTATTCTTACCATTTATTGCACTTTTTATTGCCTGCTGCCTACTTTTTGCTATATTTTATTTCTATAAACTAATATGCACTGTTGTAGTGAAATTGTCTGCCTTACTGGGCCTGTTAAATCACTTCTGTTATTATATTACTGTTTGTAAAGCTGTTTTAGCTAGTTTCACTGTGTGAAAAGTATTAACTGGAAATTTTCTCCATTTGTTAAGCATCTGCTTCTTTGTTCTGATTTTCTAGCCAAGGAGTGCATCATATAACTGATTTGTTTGCAGTTAAAAGCATTTTCTAGAGTCCCCTTTGCTCCTTTTTCAGTTTAAAACTTTTATTTAGTGTCTCACTGCTGTTTATCTGCTGTGATTAACATTTCTCTAGTGTTTTCTGCCTAAAATATGTAGCTAGTAGTTGTAGCATAGTTTCCATGTTGTCTTGTTCTTAAACTTGGTGGCTTTGCAGTTGCCCATCCCAACTGTAAATGTGATCTGGGACACTCCTCCTAGTCCAGTCTTATTAGCTCATTATATCTAATACAGAGAGAACATTTGGGAAGGCCACCCCCCTTAGATTCTTAACCTTGAACTGTCTTCTGTTCCTCCTTTCTCTCTTTCCACTTTACTAAAAAAAAACACTTTATTCAGCTGCTCTATAGTATTTGTGTTTTCTCCTCCTACTCTATTATATCACCTTACTTTTTCTGCTACTTGTTCTCTAAAGTGTTCAATTGCATCTTTTCTGCTGCATTTATTACTGCTTGCTTTTAGCCTATTTAAATTGTGTTATTCTAAGCCTCTTAGTTTTGGTTTAAGTAGTTGGGATTTAGGCCTACCCCTTAGCTCTCCCTGGCGTCTCTCCCTCAGATTCTGACAAATATGGATAGACAATTTCCTACGGTTTCTCTTGCCAGCCTGGTTGATATGGGCATCCTGAGACAGTGTAGCAACTGCCTCATGTACATGGACAACCATCTACTACTACCACCTAGGAACACTCTTTGTGAGAGATGCAATTACATTAGGAATCTAGAGTCTATGCTGTCTCCCTCACAAGCCAGTATATTTGGCACTGAGGAGGTTGTCAACACAATCACTACACCTCAAACACCACCCACAACTATGCAACACACACCTACAAATGTGGAGGTTCTTAACAAAAACAAATCCAGACAAAGGAGACTTCAGATGCAAAAACACATGCAAACTCCACAACCCTCCACACCACATACCGCACATAGTCCACAAACCTGTGTCTTAAAACCACTAAGGCCTAACCATAAACCCAACATATTAGACATAGGAGACTCCATTGTGAGACACACAGATGTGCCTTTCACCAGGTTGGATAAGAAGAAAGTCATGGTTAGTTGTTTGTCAAGTGCCAAAATCCATCATATCACACACACACACACTCAAGTCTCTCAACAACAGGTACAGTTATGACTCTGTCATAATCCATGTTGGCGTGAACGACTTGAGATGTACTTGGACTATATGAAGAGAGACATGATTGAGCTCTCTGAATATGTGTCCCAGGCAGATATGTCCCTAGCCTTAAGCAGCATTCTACTGTCACCTCAATACAAACAGAAAATTATTGACTTTAGCAATTGGTGTAGTTTCTGGTGTCATTCCAGGGGGATCCAGTACCTGACAACCTGTGAAGATATGATTGACAGACCACAATGCTTTCCTAGATATGGCCTGCATCTGTTTCACTTGGGCTTCAGGCTTCTGGCAAAGGCCCTTGCCTCCCCCATAGTGCTTTTTTTAGGAAAAGTCATGAGGTCGGTATTACCAACATTGAAATTTCAATAAAACGCAAATTAAAGGTCATGGTGCTAAACACTAGGAGTCTAAACATGAAACTGCACTCACTGCAAGTATTCTTAACCCTGGAAGATGTTGACATTTGTGCAGTCACAGAAACCTGGTTCAAAGCTGTGGAGAACACCCCAGCCTTACCTGGTTACTCATCCTATCATATATTCAGACCCCAAACTGTGGGCAGCAAAGCCACAGGAGGTGGAATTTCAATATATATTAAAGACACACATACCTCCAGGCTGCTCAAACAGTATGACACACAGGAGACACTCTATGTGCAATTAACAGTTGACAAGACCCCTATTCAAATCATAGTTAGCTACAGGCCTCCAAATTTGACTCAAGGTGCCCACTCCACCCATCTGGACCTCTTCGAATCTATCAAGATTCAACCCTTTACCCTGATCCTGGGTGACTTTAACTACCCAACCATAGACTGGAAAAACTACTCATGCCAGAACACAAATGCCCAGAAATTCCTTGATTTTATCAATGCAAATTCCTTGGAACAGTTAGTCATTACCCCTACAAAAGGTGATAATATCTTGCACTTGGTATTAACCAACATGAATAACCACTGCAGCACCCCTACAGTATCATCCTCCTTGGTAAGATCTGACCATAAAGAGGTCACTTTCAAAGTCACCATCTCCCCTGACCCTCCTCTGGCTAGGGTCAAACAAAAAAACTTTGCCAAAGCTGATTACAACCTCCTGAGGAATGGTATAAACAGCTTCACAGCCCCCTCCCCCTCTGTAGGAACTGTCACCAGTGTTCACATCTACACCAAAGTACTATACGAGCATTTACATCAGAGTACTATACAGGCATTTATATAGATGCATGGAATCAGGAAGACCTGACAGGACAAAATCATTCTCGGCAAGGAAGAGTAAACTTGTCTGGTGGACATCTGCAATAAATAAATTATATAACAAAAGAAAAAAATTGCTGTCCAGGACCAAGAAGGAGCAGATGCCCAATTGGAAGCAATCTCTCCTTAGCCTGAACAAGCAAATAAGAGCACTAGTGAAATCCTCTAAAGCCAACTTTGAGTCCAAATTGACCACATCTACTAGAGATAATCATAAGGCCTTCTTCACATATGTCTGCAATCTAAGGAAGCACCCAGATCAGTTCAGAACTGGTGGTTAAGGACACCACATACACAAATGCTATAGATATAGCCAACCTATTGGCTGACAGATTCAGTGAAAACTTCATCCCTCTGTCCTCCCAATCAGTAAATCAGCACATCTCTGGTACCTGTCCCCCACCCCTTATCTCTAGGGAACAGGTCATCACTGCTCTCTCAAAGGCAAAAAAATACAGCCTCCATGGGACCCAATAACATCCCAGGCTGCCTCCTACATAAACTCAGGCATGAACTTGCAGCACCATTAGGCACCCTATTAAACCAAAGCCTGAGTATCAGCTTTGTCCCAGCCAAGTGGAGGGCAGCCACTGTCATCCCTTTACACAAAGGTGGAGTGACCACTGACCCAGGAAATTATAGACCCATCAGCCTAACTAGCCTGAGCCGCAAGGCCATGGAATGGATTATCATGGACCTCATTAACAGGGACATTGCCAACCTCCAAACATTCAACCTCACAAAGTTTGGCTTTGTCAAGGGGAGGTCATGTCTGTTAAATCTGGTCAACTTCTTTGAGACAGTCACCAGAGCCATGGATGAGGGGAAGGCTGTGCACACCACCTACATTGACCTGGCCAAAGCATTCAACACTATTTCCCACTCGGGCATAATAGATAAACTCTCTCAACTAGGCATCAATCCATATGTTACCAGATGGGTAACAAACTGGCTCACTGATAGAACCCAGCTAATCAAAATAGGGGAAGCCACCTCAAGCAGTAGATCTGTAATGAGTGATGTACCCCAGAGATCAGTCTTGGGGCATTTGTTATTTGGGATATACTTCTCTGAGGTGCAGGCCAAAACCAGTGGACTATGGCTGACCAGGTTTGCAGATGACTGCAAGCTGGGTGTGGTCATCAATTCCCCAAGTGATGTGGATGTCCTCCAAGAGGGTCTCACCCAAACAAATGACTAGGGACAGAAACATAGCTTCAAGCTGAATGCCAAAAAATGCATCATAATCCTCTTTGGGGAGAGTGACATCCCCATATATTATCACATTAATAACAACATCTTAAGCATGCAAACAATCATGAGGGATTTGGGCACCCAGGTTGATAGCAACCCGACTTTTGACTACCATGTTGCTTCTGTTGTACGGAAAGCTTTCTACATGGCCCACCTAATAAGTAAGGGTATCTCATCCAGGGACAAGGAGGTCATAACATCCCTGTATTCTTCCCTTATAATGCCAATTATTGAGGACAATGCCCCCTTCAGCATGTACCTTGCAAGGCACATGCAGCAGTTGGAGAGACCACAGAGGTTCCTCACCAGGAGAATCTAGGGTCTCAAACATCTACCCTACACAGACAGGCTAAAAGCCCATCCCTCTACTCAGTTTGATAAAGACTCCTCAGAGGTGACCTCTGTCTGACATACAAAGCAATCTCAGACTCTGCCTTGATGGGACTGCTGCATATCTGCAAGTCAAGCTCCACTCGAGTAACCCACATGCATACCCTCAGCCTGGTCATGGGACAGATTTGTGTCCCAGAAACTCCCCCATCTGTGGAATAGACTCCCTCTCCACATCAAGCAGAGTAACTCATTATCCCTTATTAAGTGCAACCTGGATATCTGGATGGGAAACAGAAAATATACCCCTGGGATTCCACCTGTGTCCCTGCTGGACAGGGGCTTTGGGTGCTGACTTGCCTAAACATGGGATAAACTCTTGGCTAGACTTATAAGGGCCTCAGGGCCAATAGCCCAGTAACTTCCTATGATTCCTATGATCCTATGAGCCTACAATTAGCCTACAAATGATGTAATTTTGGATAAAGACATAACACCGCCAGGGAGGGTACCAGATAGCTTAAGCAACATGGGTGTTTAGGCTCAGAGCTCAGAACAAATGGTCAGAAAAAAAGTAATCAACCATTTCCAGGTGGACAAAAAAAAAACAAGAAAATCATAAGACAAAGAAAAAAGGAAGCAATAGATGGCAGAATTTAAAAACTACAATACCAAACAGGAAAACTGGATGACTTAGAAAACAGAACCAGAAGAAACATCATAAGGAAAGAAGTAGTGCAGATCATGTCCTGGATACAGAACTGGAAAGTATGCTGCTGGAGTTGCTGGAAAAGGGATTTCACTTACAGAGATTACAAGAAATGATAGGGATGGTCAGCTAAAAATCACCAGGTTTAAAAAGCAGAACAACAAAGGGGAGAGTGGGTGAGAAACACAGCAGAAATCAACAGCAGTGGTTTAGTTTATGTAGGCTTCGAATCTTTTCAGACAAAGACAAAGGCCCAGAATTTCACTGAGTATTTAAGTATCACTCAAGAGACAATTTAACCAATGGGGACAAAACAAAACAAAAAAAGTGAAATATGCATCCTAGATAATTTAAGTGTCTACCTCTCACATACAACAAAAACACCAGGCGAAGCAGATTTCTTAAAACAGAAAACAAAATGGAGCAGTGTCCATTAGAGATATAGGTACTAAATCAGGGATGAATTTCCTGCTCTCCATCCACCTGTCCAAGTTACACTTGAATTGGGTTCATAGGTGTGTACTAGGCTAATGGCCCTGGAACCTTTACAAGCCTAACCCATAGACGTGGGTTAAGGAGGAACTCTGCTTCACAAGGATGGGGAGCCTGTTCCAGAGAAGGGTTAGTCTCTGGGATACATACCTGTGTCTCCAGCAGGTCCTATTTAAATCAAAGACAATGTTCAAGTCTTTAGAATGGGTAATTCTGGTGCTGTTTGTTTTGCAGATATGTAGGAGGTCCATCAGGGTGGGGTCTCACAATGTCTTGTATGCCAGGCATATATCACATCTCAACAGCTTGTAGCAGATATAATACAGGGATAGGGCTTTGAGACAGTCTGCACAGGACATGTTACTTGCACCCTGTATTGTTTTAGTGAGGAAACTCTATGGGTGTTCCAATTGTTGGACATGCCTGGTTAGGTACATACCAAAGAGGGCATTGTACTCAATGACAAGTCTGATGAATACCAAATACAGTGCAACAATGACCTTCTTGGACCAAAATAACATACCTTTGTTTATAAGTTGCACAACACAGAATGATTTCCTCACTACTGTAGACATGTGATGGTCAAAGGCTAGATTACTGTTTATGTTTGTCCTCAAGTCCCTGACTACTGAATCAACTCTTAAAGATGTGTTCTCAATATGACAGTTACTATGAATGGATGACTTCCTGAAGGATACTCATATACATTTCTTAGCACTTAGTTTTAGTTGATGGCTCTGACACGAGTCATTGTCTTTGTCAGCCCTTCCTGGAGACAGCAATAGTTAAGAAATATTTCTATCTGTCTCAAATTGTATTATTGTGAATTTCATTCAGATGTTAAGATATTATTACCCTCCTCTAATCTTCCCTTATTAGTCGTATTATAGAATATAATGCTCCATTTAGAATATATTGGACAAAGACCTTTGCCCAACTAGAAAGACAGAGATTTCTAACTAAGAAAATCAAATGCCCTGAAACCCTCAGTTAGCCTGAAGGTTTAGCTCAAATACCCTTATACTTGGTGGCCTACCCACTCCCTAATGATGACTTTTGTCAAGCCTGCCATGGTGTGCAAAATACCCATCTGTTTGAACTCCCATACCTTAGTAGGAGCAGTGGCATATTCAATAACTATGTGAAAACCTTAATCTACATCAACAAATTAATAAAACTCACTGGAGAGATAGTTTCATAATCAAATATATTCCTTATCTATTGAACAAACTTTTACATATTAAGCAAAGCAGTACTATAGCCACCTTCAATGCAAACATAGATGAATGGATGAGTAGCCATAAATTTATGGGTGGGATTACCTGTATAACCATTTTCAGAAAAAGGAAGAATGCATTAGCATTACTACTAATGTGTTTTAATTAAGGCTGCTATTCTTAGTTTTTTAGGACTAAGTGCTTTTTCCGATACATTTAAGGGGTAGATGCCCTATATTCAAAGTGACTACTTGCCTAGCAACTTCTTATGTTCCTGTTCCTTCATCTGTGACTATGTATCTTCTTGCACATGCTCCATGAAAATTATCACGTGGACATATGATGCATACTGTGCACCTCTTTGTCTGTTAGGTACTGGCATTGCAGTGGGACAGGTCATCTCTCTCTCCACAGGATGGATGAGCTGGGATTCCAACCCTCTCACATCACATTTTGTACCATTTGGGCTGGTAATCAATCTGGGTCAGATTCAGGGTTTCACCCCCTTGTGCCATCGAGAGGACACTTGTAGAATTCAAACATATTACTTCTCTTCATTCAAAATCAGTGTTCCATATACGTCGTGTATCTGCACTCCTGGTATAAGCAGTTAAAATAATTGTATTTTGTCCTCCTTGCTACACCTAGTGCAGTCACATAATGATTAATTCCAAAAACCCATTTTCTACTTTCTAATGATACATCTCCAGTGATATCTTTCTTATAATCTTTGTGCTTTAACTTGATACTTTGGTTAATACTTTGTTATGTTTGTTGTTTTTGTGAGTATACCATCTTAATTACATTTGGTCTTTTTGCTTTTTTGAAGTACTTTTACCTCCGTTTTTTCACAGTTTGGCAGGAAAAACAAACTTCCTAATGTTTGAAAAAATACACAATTAATTTCTCCATATCTGAGAATTTCAATAAATAAAAATATTTTCTTGTTGTCAGTTTTGTCACTGTCAAGTCTGGTGTGCCAAGAAGAGGTACAAACCACATCTTGGCAATAGCAATTGATTTTACATTAAATCTCAGAGCACATTTAACTTTAAAGTTTATGAAAAACATTGGGGGTACTCCACAAATAGAATGTGCTTTTATATCTGCTAAGAAATATGATACCAGCCCAGGCAGATTCAACAGATAGACATTTGGTTTATTGACAAGGTGCCTCATCAACTGAACTGTATTTATCTACACACACACACACGCACACGCACGCACACGTGCGCACACACACACACACACACACACACACACACACACACACACACACACACACACACACACTCTCTCTCTCTCTCTCTCTCTGGTTAGAACAGGAACATTATATTTCAAATATGTTTCATTAATTTACAAAGAAATATCAAAAGGTAATAATGCTCATACAATGTGTTTCATGACTACTTTCTTTTTGGCTTTGCTTCCTAGTGTGTTGCCTCCTCAACAGCTGCTGTCTCTTTTGCTTCTAGCCATTCAGGAGCTTTCAGTGTTAGTCTATGGAGAAAACAAAACCATGAAGTAATATACATCATTGTGAAGCTATCTACTTCAGAATTTTAACTAATGAAAGATGGACAGAATAAGCTACTTTGCATCAAATAAATATGTCCAAATTTGGAATAAGTACAATAAAACATTTTCTGAAAAATAGTACAAAATCTCATTAGGGATGGCAGTGTATTAGATGGCAAATTAACAAATCCAGACCCTTCATCCATGGTTATACTTCTGTATTTAACATAGATTATGATGCTTTATCATTTTTAACCTGAATAAAATTAAACTCAGTCATAAATAAATCATCTTTTCCTGACTTTACCAGTGGAAACTATAATGCTGTAACTGGATGTAGGCTGAGACAATTTGCAATTCCCAATGAAATCTGTTTGGGATATTGTCAGTGAATTCCAGTATTAACTACTGCATTCATGAATGCATGCCAGTAAGACAAATATACAGGTAAACTAAAAGAAGAAAACTTTTTTATTGCAATCAGAAAAGTAATAAGGTATACAAAAGAAAAAAAAAATGTCACTTGGCTTTCAAAAAATTGCTCTGGTCATAAAATTAAGCGCAGATTAAAGTATGGAAACCTTATACTTCTTATCAAATCTTCCCTGTCTAACTTTGAACTCAGCTTAATAAATAAATTATATCAGAAATCTAAAAGGGAAAAATTGTGAATGTGGCATAAGTAATCACACAGATGCATAAGCATTTTCAATAAACTTTACAAAAAGATATGGCACATGTCAGAGTGCTATAGAGACAAGGGGAAGACACCCCCTACAGCTAGATTCATAGCTAAGTACTAGGCTAGTGGCCTTGCAGGCCATTTTAAGCCAAGCTAATTTCCCAGAGGTGACAAACCCTGTACCTTGTGTTTGTAAGGTAAACACCTTAACTTTTATGCTAACTCCCAATTCAAAATTATTGGTACATAGACAATTATTAGGCTAAAGACCACAAGGAGCCTTTTTTAAGTCTAGCCATGTTTCCCAAAGGTGAAAATCCAACTCTGTACCTTGTGTCTGCAAGGTAAACACCTTAGCCATTATACCAGTTTCTTAAAAGACAAAAAGGCTGCTACCATAAGTGAAATTTAAAACCCCATTCCCATGGGACTTGGCATCATATGTTGTGGTTTTATATGAATAATAATAATAATAAATCAACTAAACCATCTCAGTCATGATAAAACAATGTTAACAGGCGGAAGTCTTTGACCTATTATAACAGGCTACAGTGACACCAATTCACGACGGGGGGTAAATCAAACCCAGACAATTTTAGAGCCATTAGCCTAACCAGTAGTCATGAAGAGTCATAATGAAGCTTATCTAAAATAGCATAAAGAAATATTCTGAAAGTGCACTTGAAGCATATTAGAGAACTTAATTCAGGGTGAATGGCTGGAGGGAAAAGACTATTGAATTCAGGCTTGTAGGTTAAGTCTTGTGGCATTTTCTTGTGGGTTCATTTTGCTGGAACACATGGGTAAAGTGTAGTTCAGTTGCAGACATACAGTTGAGGTAAATTTATTGCAGGGAAAGAAAAACACACAGCAACAAGCCCACAGCTAAACAACTAAGGGCATGTGGTAGAAAAGGTCCAATGTCCCCCAGGCACCTTGGGAAAAGTAGGCAGTATAGCATACATCAGTGACAGGATGCCTGGTGGGTATGTCAATGGCAGATAAAGTGCAGTGTGCAATGGACAATGCCTTTATTAATATGGTAGGAATATGTTCATAGGTTCATAGGTTCATAGGTTCATACTAGGCTATCTGCCCTAGGGCATTTATAAGCCTAGCCAGAGTGTGTGTGGCTTTCACCACCCCTTAGGATGAGAATACTATACCCATTAGTTTGCTGTGCCTCTGTCCAGCAGTGACACAGAGATGATTCCTGGGGTAAACCTACGATCTCCCATCCACTCGTCAAGATTTCTCTTGAACAGAGTCAGTGAGGGGCTCTGCCTCACATGGACTGGGATTCTGTTCCATAGTGTAGGGAGTCTCTGGGTGATGAATCTGTCCCTCCAGCATGTCCTATTTATATCCGTGTTGAGGTTTAAGTCTCTTGCTCGTGGCTCTGGTGGATTTGGATTTTTGAGGTGGAGCATGTCCATTAATTCCGGGTTGGACATGCCCTTGTATGTCAGGCACAGATCACCTCTGAGCAGACGGTATGCGACTGAATAGAGCTGGAGTTTCTTCAGTCGGGCATCGTGATGACATATGTTTGAGCCTTTATCCTTTTGGTGAGGAACTTTGGGGTCTTTCCAACTGCTGCAGGTGTCGGGTAAGGTACATTCAATGGGGCATTGTACTCAATCATTGGTCTGATAAGTGAAGAGTACAGGGTACAATGACCTCTCCTGATCTGGATGTGAATCCCTTCATGATCAGGTGGGCAATGTAGAAGGTCTTCCTAACCACTTTGGCAATGTGAGTGTCAAAAGAGAGGTTACTGTCAACTTGGATCCCCAGGTCCCTGATAACTTCTTCCGTGTTTAATGGATTACCACCTATGTGGTAATTAGGGGTTACCTTGCTTTTCCCAAAGGGTATGACTATACATTTTTTGGCATTTAGCTTAAGGCCATGGCTCTGGCACCAGTTATCCATTTCTATGAGACCTCTCTGGAGGATGTCTGTGTCTGATGGAGTGTCAATTATGGTGCCCAGTTTGCAGTCATCTGCAAATGTTGTCAGCCACAATCCCCCTATGTTTGCCTGCACTTCAGAAAAATAAATGCCGAACAAGAGGGGGCCTAGGACTGAGCCCTGTGGGACACCTCTCGTGACCGGCTTAGAGTCTGACATGGCACCAGCAACTCTAACCCTGTGTGTTCTGTCCTTGAGCCAGTTTGCAACCCATCTTGTGACATATGGGTTTACATCTAAGCTGGTAAGCTTTTCTATGATGCCCGAGTGGGGTATTGTGTCGAACGCTTTTGCTAGGTCAAGGTAGGCTGTGTGAACTGCCTTACCCTCATCAATGGCCTTAGTGACTGTTTGAAAAAGTCGACCAAGTTCAAGAGGCAGGATCTGCCCTTGACAAAGCCAAATTGGGTAGGATCCAGTGTCTGTAGGTCCCCAATGTCTTTATTTATGAGTTCCATTATGATCCTCTCCATAGCTTTGCAGACAAGGCTCGTCAAGCTTATGGGGCGGTAATTTCCAGGGTCCGTAGAAGCACCACCTTTGTGGAGTGGGACCACAGTTGCCGCACGCCATTCTTTGGGGACGTATCCTGTAGTAAGGCTAAGATTAAACAGCAGCCTTATGTGTGGGTTTAGTTCCTCATTGAGTTCGTGTAGCACACAGCCGGGGACACCGTCCAGTCCCATTGATGCTGTGTTTTTCGCTTTAGAGAGAGCAGCTCTCACCTGGGCATCTGAGATGTTTGGGAGGCTTGACTCTGGTGGGATAGATATTTCTCCTTGTGGGGAGGGGAGGGAGGGGAGAAATTTGCACTGAACCTGTCTGCCAGTATGTTGGCAATGTCTGTGGGTTCAGTGATTTTTGTATCATTTTGGACTAATTCTGAGCATATCTGGGAGTTTCCACCCAGGTTTCTAAAATAGCTAAAGAAGGCCTTATGATTGTCTTTTGTGTCATTAGCGATTTTTTTCTCAAAGTTGGCCTTGGATGATTTTATGAGTGATCGTAGTTTTTTTGCTAGTATTGATCAGAGATGCCTTCCCTTTTAGGGATTTTGCTCTGTCATGTAGTAGCTTTCTCCTCTTGTTGTAGAGTTTGTTTATGGCTGGGGTCCACCAGACCGGGCACCTGCCTTTGGTGGAAAGGGTCTTGATTTTATTAGGGATTGCTTGATCCATACATTCCTGGAGGTGCTCGTAGAAGGCATTTGTAAGGGTTTCAGCAGCGTGGGTTGTGGTTTCCACTGGCTCGGGGGCCTTGAAGGATACCACTCCAGTCTTAAGAAGTGTGAAGTTTGCTTTTGAGAAGTTCTTCACTGTGGTCTTTTTTGCTGGGGGTGGGGGCGGGATGTGGATCTCCAATTAGATTAATTTATGGTCTGATCTCACCAATGAGGGATATACTTCCAGTGTGGAGCATTTTGTCCCCATGTTTGTGATGATCAGGTCTAGTATATTTTCTCCTCTTGTGGGGATGGTGACTAGTTGTTCCATAGCATTTGAGTTTATGAACTCCAGGAACATTTGGGCTCGGGTGTTGGGGCTTGAGTAATGTTCCCAGTCTATGTTTGGGTAGTTGAAGTCACCCAATATGATGGTGTTTGGAGAGACATTCATACTCTCCAGTGTCTTCAGGATGGCTGTGTGGGTTTTGTGGGTTTCCTGAGTTTGAGAAGGTGGTCTGTAGCATGCTACAAACTGTAGGGCAGTTTTACCTATGGTTAATTGCACCTGGATGGTCTCCGATGCTTCGTGCGTTGCCACTAACCTGGAGGTGGATTGTGTGGACTGTTATCCCCTTTGCAGTAGCTAGGAAGTGTTAGCTAAAATATATACTGGAGCATAAGTGAGACTACAGCAGAGTACACTTTGAAGTTACATAAGCATTCATTGTACATCTAGCAGAATACCCATCACTTTCCCTAAACACTGACCTATACTTAAACTGTATGATGAGCTTTACTGCACGATGCTCTGATATGACTCTGATTCATAAGAGTTTGACTTTGGTTGGGTGAGGAACAGGCAGTGGCTGTGCTGTTGAGGATAAAACTGAGTATGTTGGTGCCTTTAGAGAAGGAAGGTACCATTTGATCAAGGGAGTTTGTATTGATAAAGTCAAGGAAGTCTCATGCATCTTTATTTGTTGAGGTTTATATGTGCCACTTAATGGAGAGATAGTTAATGTCCCATAGAATGATGGTCTTTAGATCGGGAGGAACTCAAGTTTAGCAGTTGTTTACTGCTCCCCAGGCTAGTGAAAGCAGATAACATATACATACTAAATCTAGAGCACTTGATAATAGTTTTCATTCTTACTCACAAACACTGGCTAATCTACAATGTATGTACTGTACCTGTGTACTATGTATGTATTCTACCTATGTTCCAAATTTCAGCTGTACACCACAAATCTATTAATTACCTTTATTTTTAAAATTAATATTTTTTTGTTTGTTCTCTCCACTATAATTGTTTATGTGCAGCATACCACTGTAAGAACATGTCTCTTGTAATTTGTGTGTATACTGATCATGTCTAAATAACTAAATGTATCTGTAATTTTTCTTTGTGGAGCTTTTCTCCCCGGGCCTCTGCTGAAAAAGGGCCTTTTCGGCTCAGTCAGACACCCCCGGTTAACAAATATAAAATAAATAAAATAAATAAATAAATAAATAATATAAGCTTCATTATTTATGGGTGCTATTGACAGGGTTCTTTGGCTGAGATGTTGTTTGAGGTCTTCTTTACAGATATTAGGATATGAAGGAGTTAGGGGTCATTATCCTGCTTGATTGGTGTTTACTGCAGCTTAGTCACACTGAGCTGAATGGAGAAGGGGCACTGATCATAACTCTAATCTGTGATATATAACAATAAGTACCCTGTTTTCTTGCTTAATTTTACTAGTTATTATTTATTCTTACCATTTATTGCACTTTTTATTGCCTGCTGCCTACTTTTTGCTATATTTTATTTCTATAAGCTAATATGCACTGTTGTAGTGAAATTATCTGCCTTGCTGGGCCTGTTAAATCACTTTTGTTATTATATCACTGTTTGTAAAGCTGTTTTAGCTAGTTTCACTGTGTGAAAAGTATTAACTGGAAATGTTCTCCATTTGTTAAGCATCTGCTTCTTTGTTCCAATTTTCTAGCCAAGGAGTGCATCATATAACTGATTTGTTTGCAGTTAAAAGCATTCTCTAGAGTCCCCTTGCTCATTTTTCAGTTTAAAACTTTCATTTAGTGTCTCACTGCTGTTTTTCTGCTGTGATTAACATTTCTCTAGTGTTTTCTGCCTAAAATAGTGTAGCTAGTAGTTGTAGCATAGTTTCCATGTTGTCTTGTTCTTAAATTTGGTGGCTTTGCAGTTGCCCATCCCAACTGTAAATGTGATCTGGGACACTCCTCCTAGTCCAGTCTTATTAGCTCATTCTATCTAATACATAGGTTCATAGGTTTATACTAGGCTAACTGCCCTAGGGCATTTATAAGCCTAGCCCAAAGTTATGTGACTTACGCCGCACCTTATGTTAGAAATACTGTGCCCATTAGTTTGTTGTGCCTCTGTCCAGTAGTGACACAGAGATGATTCCCAGGGTAAACCTATGATCTCCCATCCACCGGTCAAGATTTCTCTTGAACAGAGCCAGCGAGGTGCTCTGCCTCACATGGACTGGGATTTTATTCCACAGCATGGGGAGTCTCTGGGTGATAAATCTATCCCTCCAGCACATCCTATTTATATCCGTGCTAAGGTTTAAGTCTCTTGCTCTAGTGGTTTTGGTGGATTTGGATTTTTTGAGGTGGAGCATGTCCATTAATTCCGGGTTGGTCATGGCCTTGTATGTCAGGCACAGGTCACCTCTGAGCAGACGGTATGCAACTGAATAGAGTTGGAGTTTCTTCAGTCTGGCAGCATATGACAGGTTTTGGAGTCCCTTTATTCTTTTGGTGAGGAACTTTTGGGGTCTCTCCAATTGCTGCAGGTGTCGGGTGAGATACATCCCGAATGGGGCATTGTACTCGATCATTGGTCTGATAAGTGAAGAGTACAGGGGAACAATGACCTCACTTGATCTGGATGTGAATCCCTTCATGATCAGGTGGGCAATGTAGAAGGTCTTTCGAACCACTTTAGCAATGTGAGCGTCAAACGAGAGGCCACTGTCAACATTTGGGAAGGCCAGCCCCCTTAGATTCTTAACCTTGAATTGTCTTCTGTTCCTCCTTTCTCCCTTTCCACTTTACTAAAAAAAACACACTTTATTCAGCTGCATTATAGTATTTGTGCTTTCTCCTCCTACTCTATTATATCACCTTACGTTTTCTGCTACTTGTTCTCTAAAGTGTTCAATTGCATCTTTTCTGCTGCATTTATTACTGCTTGTTTTTAGCCTATTCTAAGCCTCTTAGTTTTGGTTTAAGCACTTGGGATTTAGGCCTACCCCTTAGCTCTCCCTGGCATCTCTCCCTCAGATTCTGACAAATATGGATAGACAATTTCCTACGGTTTCTCCTGCCAGCCTGGTTGATATTGGCATCCTGAGACAGTGTAGCAACTGCCTCATGTACATGAACAATCATCTACTACTACTACCACCTAGGAACACTCTTTGTGAGAGATGCAATTACATTAGGAATCTAGAATCTATGCTGTCTCCCTCACAAGCCAGTATATTTGGCACTGAGGAGGTTGTCAACACAATCACTACACTGCAAACACCACCCACAACTATGCAACACACACCTACATATGCGGAGGTTCTTAACAAAAACAAATCCAAACAAAGGAGACTTCAGATGCAAAAACACACGCAAACTCCACAACCCTCCACACCACATACCACACATAGTCCACAAACCTGTGTCTCAAAATCCCTAAGGCCTAACCATAAACCTAGCATATTAGTCATAGGAGACTCCATTGTGAGACACACAGATGTGCCTTTCACCAGGCTGGATAAGAAGATAGTCATGGTTAGTTGTTTGTCAGGTGCCAAAATCCACTATATCACACACACACACTCAAGTCTCTCAACAACAGGTACAGTTATGACTCTGTCATAATCCATGTTGGCATGAACGACTTGAGATATACCTAGGCTATATGAAGAGAGACATGATTGAGTTCTCTGAATATGTGTCCCAGGTTGGTATGTCCCTAGCCTTAAGCAGCATTCTACTGTCACCTCAATACAAACAGAAAATGATTGACTTTAGCAATTGGCGTAGTTTCTGGTGTCATTCCAGGGGGATCCAGTACCTGACAACCTGTGAAGATATGATTGACAGACCACAATGCTTTCCTAGAGATGGCCTGCATCTGTTTCACTTGGGCTTCAGGCTTCTGGCAAAGGCCCTTGCCTCCCCCATAGTGCTTTTTTTAGGAAAAGTCATGAGGTCGGTATTACCAACATTAAAATTTCAACAAAACGCAAAGAGTCTAAACATGAAACTGCACTCACTGCAAGTATTCTTAACCCTGGAAGATGTTGACATTTGTGCAGTCACAGAAACCTGGTTCAAAGCTGTGGAGAACACCCCAGCCTTACCTGGTTACTCATCCTATCATACATTCAGACCCCAAACTGTGGGCAGCAAAGTCACAGGAGGTGGAATTTCAATATATATTAAATACACACATACCTCCAGGCTGCTCAAACAGTATGAGATGCAGGAGACACTCCATGTGCAATTAACAGTTGACAAGACCCCTATTCAAATCATAGCTAGCTACAGGCCTCCAAATTTGACTCGAGGTGCCCACTCTTCGAAGCTATCAAGATTCAACCCTTTACCCTGATCCTGGGTGACTTTAATTACCCAACCATAGACTGGAAAAACTACTTACACCAGAACACAAATGCCCAGAGAATCCTTGATTTTATCAATGCAAATTCCTTGGGACAGTTAGTCATTACCCCTACAAGAGGTGATAATATCTTGCACTTGGTATTAACCAACATGAGTAACCACTGCAGCACCCCTACAGTATCATCCTCCTTGGTAAGATCTGACCATAAAGAGGTAATTTTCAAAGTCACCATCTCCCCTGACCCTCCTCTGGCTAGGGTCAAACAAAAAAACTTCTCCAAAGCTGATTACAACCTCCTGAGGAATGGTATAAACAGCTTCACAACCCCCTCCCCCTCTGTAGAAACTGTCACCAATGTTCACATCTACACCAAAGTACTATACAAGCATTTACACCAGAGTACTATACAGGCATTTATATAGATGCATGGAATCAGGAATACCTGACAGGACAAAATCATTCTCGGCAAGGAAGAGTAAACTTGTCTGGTGGACATCTGCAATAAATAAATTATATAACAAAAGAAAAAATTTGCTGTCCAGGACCAAGAAGGAGCAGGTGCCCAACTGGAAGCAATCTCTCCTTAGCCTGAACAAGCAAATAAGAGCACTAGTGAAATCCTCTAAAGCCAACTTTGAGTACAAATTGACCACATCTACTAGAAATAATCATAAGGCCTTCTTCACATATGTCTGCAATCTCAAAGGAAGCACCCAGATCAGTTCAGAACTGGTGGTTAAGGACACCACATGCACAAATGCTATAGATAGATATAGCCAACCTATTGGCTGACAGATTCAGTGAAAACTTCATCCCTCTGCCCCCCCCCCCCCATAAATCAGCACATCTCTAGTACCTGTCCCCCACCCCTTATCTCTAGGGAACAGATATCACTGCTCTCTCAAAGGCAAAAAAATACAGCCTCCATGGGACCCAATAACATCCCAGGCTGCATCCTACATAAACTCAGGCATGAACTTGCAGCACCATTAGGCACCCTATTCAACCAAAGCCTGAGTATCAGCTTTGTCCCAGCCAAGTGGAGGACAGCCACTGTCATCCCTTTACACAAAGGTGGAGTGATCACCGATCCAGGAAATTATAGATCCATCAGCCTAACTAGCCTGAGCCGCAAGGCCATGGAATGGATTATCATGGACCTCATTAACAGGGACATTGCCAACCTCCAAACACTCAACCTCACAAAGTTTGGCTTTGTCAAGGGGAGGTCATGTCTGTTAAATCTGGTTAGCTTCTTTGAGACAGTCACCAGAGCCATGGATGAGGGAAAGGCTGTGCACACCACCTACATTGACCTGGCCAAAGCATTCAACACTATTTCCCACTTGGGCATAATAGATAAACTCTATCAACTAGGCATCAATCCATATGTTACCAGATGGGTAACAAACTGGCTCACTGATAGAACCCAGCTAATCAAAATAGGGGAAGCCACCTCAAGCAGTAGATCTGTAATGAGCGACGTACCCCAGAGATCAGTCTTGGGGCATTTGTTATTTGGGATATACTTCTCTGAGGTGCAGGCTAAAACCAGTGGGCTATGGCTGACCAGGTTTGCAGATGACTGCAAGCTGGGTGTGGTCATCAATTCCTCAAGTGATGTGGATGTCCTCCAAGAGGGTCTCACTCAAACAAATGACTAGTGCCAGAAACATGGCTTCAAGCTGAATGCTAAAAAATGCATCATCATCCTCTTTGGGGAGAGTGACATCCCCATATATTATCACATTAATAACAACATACTAAGCATGCAATCAGTCATGAGGGATTTGGGCACCCAGGTTGATAGCAACCCGACTTTTGACTACCATGTTGCTTCTGTTGTACGGAAAGCTTTCTACATGGCTCACCTAATAAGTAAGGGTATCTCATCCAGGGACAAGGAGGTCATAACATTCCTGTATTCTTCCCTTATAATGCCAATTATTGAGGACAACGCACCCTTTAGCATGTACCTTGCAAAGCACATGCAGCAGTTGGAGAGACCACAGAGGTTCCTCACCAGGAGAATCTAGAGTCTCAAACATCTACCCTACACAGACAGGCTAAAAGCCCATCCCTCTACTCAGTTTGATAAAGACTCCTCAGAGGTGACCTCTGTCTGACATACAAAGCAATCTTAGACTCTGCCTTGATGGGACTGCTGCATATCCGCAAGTCAAGCTCCACTCGAGTAACCCACATGCATACCATCAGCCTGGTCGTGGGACAGATTTGTGTCCCAGAAACTCTCCCATCTATGGAAAAGACTTCCTCTCCACATCAAGCAGTGTACCTCATTATCCCTTATTAAGTGCAACCTGGATATCTGGATGGGAAACAGAAAATATACCCCTGGGATTCCACCTGTGTCCCTGCTGGGCAGGGGCTTTGGGTGCTGACTTGCCTAAACATGGGATAAACTCTTGGCTAGACTTATAAGGGCCTCAGGGCCAATAGCCCAGTAACTTCCTATGATTCCTATGATCCTATGAGGCTACAATTAGCCTACAAATGATGTAATTTTGGATAAAGACATAACACCACCAGGGAGGGTACCAGATAGCTTAAGCAACATGGGTGTTTAGGCTCAGAGCTCAGAACAAAGGGTCAGAAAAAAAGTAATCAACCATTTCCAGGTGGACAAAAAAACAAGAAAATCATAAGACAAAGAAAAAAGGAAGCAATAGATGGCAGAATTTAAAAGCTACAATACCAAACAGGAAAACTGGATGACTTAGAAAACAGAACCAGAAGAAACATCATAAGGAAAGAAGTAGTGCAGATCATGTCCTGGATACAGAACTGGAAAGTATGCTGCTGGAGTTGCTGGAAAAGGGATTTCACTTACAGAGATTACAAGAAATGATAAGAGAAAGAATCAACAGAGCTGGTAGAAATGGAGGAGCAAGAGAAGGACAGCTGAGACACATATCAGCATGCTTGCATGGGTCTACTGCTCTACACTGAAAGAACACTTCTTCGAAATAGAGCAGGAGACCCACACTTCAGCGAAAGTTCACTTCAATGAATGTGCACTTTCACTGAAGTTTAGTTCCCTGGGCGACCCAAAAAAAAAACAAACAAAAAAACCCCCACTAAAACATGTTTTTGCAGAGGGCAAGCCCCCCTGTACCCCCTACACCCCCCTACTTAAATATACCAACTCTGAGATCACACTACAGTGGGTAAAAGGGAATATTCCCATTCCGTGCTGTAGTGTGACTGCCGAAGTCAATGTTCGAAGTTTCACTACTTCAAACAATTGGACTCAGTGAAGTGGGTTCGAAGAAGTGAAACTTCAAACATCTGCACGGATTCCACTTGCACAGCTATAAACTTAAAATAGAAAGTATGAGACTAGCCAAAACACTAAAACTTATGATCTTTTATGGTATGCTCAAAAACTAGTGGAGTTGTTGTTGTTGCTGTGTCTTTCGGCTTTTCCCGGTTAGGGGTCGCCACAGTGGAACTCGGGTCCGCTAATGATTGGCAGTTGATTTTTATGTGCTGAGTTGCCAGCCCTAACGCACAACCTTCAACGAAGGTATGCCCATTCATGCATGTCTCCACGCAGAAGATGCTCTAGCTGAGTCAAACCAGTCAGCGTCTTACTGTGAGGCGACAACGCTACCGCAGCACCACCACCACGGATCATGTTCAAAAACTAGTGGAGTATTATTCTGAATCACTGCATAAACTAACAAAAGGGATGGCTGAATTGTTGGGGCCATGGGAAGCCTACGGAATTCCTGCATGGATTAACTAATTACCTTGCAATCTTAACTGTAATATGGAAGTGAAACCAACACAGGTTCCACACAGAAGGAGAAGCATGAGCTGTTGGTATGCAGATTGTGCAAACTGGACAGAGTTATAGATAGCTATTCTAGTACCTGGTGCTGTCTGCCAGTTTGGTGCCACCCTTAATTTTAAGCTGAATAGAGAGAAAAAAATTTCCTGTGCTATCTTGGAATTGGGTGAGGAGAAGAAACTCTTCTTTCTTTTTAAAATGTAGCAACTGTTTGCTATATTTGTAGCAAGCAGTTTTTACAGTTTATTTCATATACGGAGCACTAAGAGATTCAGTGAATAAAAAAAGCTCTTCTTTCCTTTTAAATTGTAGCCAACTGCTTGCTACATTTGTATCAAGCAGGTTTATGCCACACATGGAGTGCTACAGTGTTTCAGTTCTTAAAAAATAAACTTATTTTCTTTTAAACTGTAGCAAACGACTTAGTACAACATAAAAAGCAGCTGCTACAGTTTATGAACACAAAGTGCTAAGTCAATGCTTCAGTTCTGATGCAATGCAATACAGGCACATGATTACTGGTAATGCACTGCACTGAAGACTGATTGGCATCTGCTGATCACTCCCCCTAGTTCTTTTGCACCCAAAGCAGCTACCCACTTTGCTCCACTCTTGCTGTTCTACTGACAATGGAAGCCGGAGCAGCAGACACAAAGAAATAAATTTAAATATTCTACCAGAAACAGTCTGGCAGACAAACTTGCGAGGGTTCAGAATGTTGAATTACAAGCATCGTAGAAAGCATCTGATATAGATGCACCTGCGGGAAAAAAGGACCAAAGAGGAAGTAAACAAAGACAGACAGAGTGATGTCAATGTATGGTGGACAATATTCCAGGCATAACAGATGACAGAATATGAAAAGCGGGGAAAAACAGAGGAAGTATGAGGGGAGTGGACAAAAAAGAAAAATTAAGAAGAACAGGAAGTTGGTCAAAGTGAGTCTGATAGCAATGAGAGCAGAAAGTGGGACAGAGCTACATGAAGTAGCAGTAGAAGAACATATTACCAAAGACAAGACACTGCACCTGAAGCCTCAGGGGATTCAGATGCCAGGTGCTGGACCACAGAGAATATGATCAGGTTGGAATAGTTAACGGAGTAGGAAAGAAAAGTAAAATAAGACAATGACAAGAAAATTGGATTGGAAGAGAAGGGCAAGAGGAGGGAAGGCATCAAGAACTGGGCAGTCTGATCATACAGGAGAAATGACAAACAAAATGAGAGGCAGAGCAAGAAAAGAACCTGAGCACGTGTACAGAGTCAACTGCATTGTATGCAGGCATTGGGTCTCCATGACAGAAGAGATAGATTAAAGTAACAGAAATGGCAGGACTGAAAGGGGTAAAGGGGTAAAAGAGACTGGAAAAGACTAAAGGGATCTGTGAACATGGGGCACTATTCAAAACTAAGAGCTTTCTTTTAACACACTGTGCTCTGGAAGTAATAGAAAAGTACTAGGTAAAGGGAGGGGACACAAAAAGGCAGATTGCTGTTACAAGATCTTTCCTATGAAAGTCCATGTTTTATAATGTGTGTGTTTTCACATAGAATTAAGCTTTCCCTGTGAAGCAGTGGGCAAAAGTGTTGTGGTACATCTGGATGAAAGATGGATGAAGCAGAAAAATTAATAATTATGGCAGCACTGATTTTAGGTTTGACTTCAGTTTACTACACCAGAGTAAATTAGAATGCATGAATCTGTCACAAAAGTAGGATCAAATGCAAAGAAAACATGTAGTGACCATGGGAAAGGGAAGCAAGGAACAAACAAACAGTACATAGCAATCAATCACAGAGACGTGAAAGGACGAAAGACAAGTGAAAACAGAACTTGGAAAAAAAAGAACAAGGTGAAGGATCCAAGTCCAGAAGCACTCAAATAGCAGCTAAAAGGGTGGCAAATCCATTTCTATGGGGGTTGGGGTTCAGGAGCAAGCATAGGTGAATGCCAAAGGACAGAAGGTCTGTTTCAGCAGGGGAAAGCCAGAAAACAAGAGGAGAGCTGTTTGTTTAAAGGCAGCGATAAGGAGGAAGACTGAGAAACAAAACCAAATAGATCAGAAAGGAATAAACACAGACTGAACATGTTAACCTGGAACATTGTGTATGGGGGAAGGGGTGCTTCACACCTGATCAAAATGAAAACAAGTACACAGCAGAATGAGTTAGATGTAAAGGGTGTGGTTCTACTCAGAGACCAAATTAATAGAGGGAGGGAGGATCATCAGCCCACAGTACCCAAAGGGATAAGCAGACTATACAGCAGGAAGCAGCAAGAGGGGAGTGGCCACCTTTCCAGAAAAGGATTACATGTAGTGACTGAAATGGTGCAGGGCAGTGGGAAGGAGAGATGAATTATTTGGCTGGAAGAATAAATCAAAAGAGATGGACAAGAGGGAACCTGTATTCCCCAAACAAGGATACAGAGTACTTTTACAGCAGATTTTTTGAAGACTGGAATAAGATAAAAAGAGAGAGAGAGGAAGTCAATGGAAAGGACTTCAGTGTCACATTAGATCCAAAGACAAACAGGCTGCATGGCAAAAGAAAGTACAGCAAAAGGGAGAAAAGTGACTTCAAAAGGAACATAAAAGGATTAGAGTGAAAGGATGTATAGTGGGGGGCAGACAATCTGAAAACAGAGAGCATTCATTTACAAGAAAGTACTCCTTTCAAGATTAGATTGGAATCTAGGCAAAGAGGAAACTAAAAAAAAAATGGTGGAGGAGATAGAAATACAGGAGAGAGCTGCATCAGACCATGCAGCAATAGCAATGAGAATAAGGACAGTGAAGGAACAATGGAAGTGGTTGGGATGGAGATGGGCAAACAAAGTCTAAGAACCTCGAACTGCAAACCAAAAGCAAACTACCGAGCCAACAAACCAAGACAGAAGGACAAGGACAAAACAAAGTAAAATTTATTGTAAAACTGAGCTCTTTCAGCTGGTATTTTAACAGACTTCTTCAGAGTAAAAAATATGAAGTGCAAACACATTTAAATATCCCTAGTTGTCAGTCACGTGGTTACCATACACCAATTAAGAAACCAAAATAAAAAAACATGTAAATAAGCATGTAAAAAAAAACAGTTACCTAAACAAATATGTAAATAAAAAACTTAAACTTTATAAGATCTTAATCTTAATCTTAATACACTTCCAATGGATATCTGTTCATTTAGCCCTGGGGGGCATAGGCATTTAGCCTTAGTTGCCATAGCAGTACACATTGCTTTAATAGGTCCTCCCAAGGACCTCTCCTAGGGCTTTTAGGTAAAGAATCCAAACCAAAAAAAGGAAATGGTGACGGGGGGGTTTGGTGATATGCTTTGAAAGGAAACTGCTGGCTTTGTTTTTCCTAATATCAAGGGAATGGTTGTATATACCTTCCCTAAGTTTCCTCTGGGCTTTCCAAATATAAAAGCCAGTATATTTTTGGCAGAGGGCAAGGTAGATCACACCTGAGGAACTGCAGTTACAAGTAATGGTAGCTTTAAAGAGTTTTTCGTTAACCATTATAGAGTCCCCCACCAGGATCAACCTACACTGGAACAAAACCCACACTTACTAGTTCCAAATTTTTTTGTTTGAGTGCAGGGAAATATAAAAATTTCCATGCTCAAAAATTTTTTTTTAGTTTTGCCCTTTCTGTATACTACAAGGAGCCTATCACCTAATCTATCTACAATGCCATTTTTAAACAGGAAAAAACTGGCCAATTCCTATTTAAGATCTCACTAAGTCGTCTGTCTTCCAAGTAATGTTCCATCACAAAAGCAGCAGGATAGTCCCTGCTGGGGACATGTCTTGCAGTAAATATTTACTCAACTGATGTGAAATTGTTTTTTTATTAGGGGTACAATAATCCCTGCCTTCCTTTTTTGGGCTATATCACATCTAATGAGGTTAATACGTTGGATAGGATACCCCACAGAAAGAAACATGTTGACTAACACTTTACTTTTCACCTCAAAAAAGTGTATCATCAGAAATCATCCTGGCCAATTGTATGTATTGGCCTTTGACAATACCCCATTTTTGAAAATCTGGGTGGCTACTCTGATAGTGTAGTAAACTGTTACAATATGTTGGCTTCCTATAAATAGTGCCTACTATGGCTTGTTTCCCAATCTCTTTGAAAATTCTCACATCTAAATTGTTAATGGACGAAAGGTCAAAAGAATATGTGAACTTCAAAAAAGGGGTGGTGGAGTTTAAATACTCAAGAAAAGGGTCAATATCACATGTTTCCCCATCCTAAGCAATAAAAATATTGTCCAGGTATCCAATGTATATCTTCCCTAGGGAAGTGAACCAAAATGGTTGAATAAAAAGTTCTTTTTCCACTGAATAAGGATGATATTAGCAAGTTCCAAGTGGAAAGATCACGAAAGGAAGCAACTGAAGAGACAGTGGAGAAGAGCACTATAGACAAGACAAAGAAACACTGCTGGCATGGAATCAAAACAGCAGTTAGGGGAAAAATCATGAGGGAGGATGGATAGAAAAGAAGGCAAGAGAAGGAGGAGGAGACAACAGAAATGGAAGGAGAACGAAGAAGATTAGAAAAGGGAATGTGGAAAAATGATATATTTAGAAAAGCACTAAGGACAGGGGAAGTGATAATAAAAACTGAACTAGAAGGAAAAGTAACAACTACAGTGGAATTAGAGCAATGGTACTGGAAGGACTACTGATGGATAACTGCGGGAGGGACATCGGAAACATCTAGCATGGAAGTATGAAAAGGGAAAGGGCAAAAGAAAGCTAATAGGCATTAGGGAAAAAGAGGGAGAGAGCACAGAGGACAGCAGGGTAAGAGAAACCTTTAGGAAATTCATCCAACAAATATACCAGGAGCAGGAGAAGGAAAAGGAAGTCCATTGGGTGGTTACAGACAGGGGAGAGGAGTACCAAGCAGAAGGGATACAAAGGGAAAACTGAATGCAAAAATAATGATAGAAGTGATCAAAGAGGCAGGGATGGCAGTGAAAGACAGAACGGTAGGGGGCCCAGATGGATACCCGGTAGAGTTCTAGAAGATGGGTGGAGATGCAATATGAACAGTTATGAAGGAAGACTATGAAAGGATAAGTGAAAAAGAGGAAATGACAGACACAATAAAAAGAGCCAGGGTGATAGTGATCCCAAAAACGTGGTGGGGGTGGATAGAATGGTACTAGGGGATTATAGACCAATCTCCTTAATAAACACAAACATCAAGGTGATGATAAAAGTTCTAGCAAGGAGATTGACTGAGACTCTGTTGAGAGTAATAAAGGAGGTGTTGAATGGTTTTCTGTAAGGAAGAAGAGCAGAAATGAACTGGTGGACCCTAACAAAGTTTATGGACAGAGAACAACAAAAGATGGAACACAGGTAGGAATGGTATTTTTTGCCCTACAAAAGTCCTTCAACACAATCAGATGAGAATTCCTCTGGGAGATGCTAGAGATAAGACAAATGGAAGAAAAAATACAGGATTGATAAATGCAAGTTACAGTGAGCTAGAAACAGAGGCAATCTTAAATGGATGCGTTTCCAAGGCAATAAAAGTATGGAAGGGGACCAGACAAGAGTGCCATCTCTCCCCAGGACTCTTCACACTGGTCATACATAAGAGCTGGCAAGTGAAGTGAGGAAAAGGTTAACACAACTGGAGGGAAAAACAGAAGCGCAGTCAGGGTTTTTAATGTATGCAGATGACTGCATGCTTATGTTGGAAAATGTTGAGATGTCCATAGTGGAAATAATGTCAGTTTTTCCAAGTTTTGACAGGGCTTCAGAGCTTAGATGCAACCAGAAAAGATGGTGTTGGTCAGAATAGGAGAAGGAATGCAAAGGGAGAAGTGTGACACATTCAGGAGAAGAAATACCCCAAATATCTGAGAGTACATGGGGGCACATATTTAAGTGATACAACACAAAATAATTGGAAGCAGAGGGGAGAGAAAATACAAGAGATACTGGAGAAAAGATGACAAAGTATTCACACAATTTGGTAAAATCAGTGTGATTAGAATTATGATTCTCCCAATTATAGAGAATGCACTTAGAAACCTGCCAGCAAACCCAAAGAAGATCAAACTACCAACATTACAGAAAGACTTTGAAAAGTGGAAAGAGAAAGAAAAAGGGAGAATAGTTTCAAAAACATGCTAAAACAGAGTAGGAAAAGAGTGCTGGAATTCCCATACAGATCCACGCAGGCCTGGTTAGACAGTAAGGGGGGACCAAAAGGTAAGGGGATAGAGGACAACCATGATGGTAGGAAAATATAAAAGAACAAATGAGGAGACACCAAAGAAATCTAGTAACATGACATGAGGCAAAGGGAAAATGAGACAAATGAGAGGAAAGGGGCATTTTCATTAGGAAGAAACAAGTAGAAAAATCGAATGAAAAGGGAGGAAGAGGAGACTAGGAATTAACAAAGGAAGGAGCAGGAGAACAGACAGTATTCAAAGCACTACAGGAATCATTACTGGAATTTGGATTAACACAAAATGAATGAATGTTGGTCATACACCAGACTTAAAGAAAAATGGCCAAAGAAGATGGAAGAAAGAAAAGAAAAGAGAAAAAGGAAAGGAGAACCTTTTAGGGGAAATAGGAAAAACAAGAGTAAAGTAAAAACAGAATGAGGTATGAAGACATAATGGAAGAACTTGGAGGAAGCCACAAACAAAACGTAAGGAAAGGATGGGACAAGGAAGAAGGATGCAGACAAGAGAATCTGAACAGCAACAATTCCTCACAATAACACTGGAGATGCAAAAAATGCATGGGATGAGAGATCAGATATTAAGAGTGCTGCACAGATGGTATATTATACCAAACAGATTATATAAGGTGGGAAGGAAAACATACTCAAGATGCTGGAGGTGCATGACTGAAGAAGCAGATATAAAGCATGTTCTGGCAGTGTACCAGGGAACAAAATATCTGGACAGAGTATCTGGAAATCTGGAAGAGGACATATGGAAAAGAGGGGCAAATCTCCTAGGAATTTTGAATGTGAGGTACAAAGAATGAAGAGGGAGGTTGCCAAGAAAAGGAAATGTGTGCAATATGACTAATGGCAGCAGAGATGAAGAGTTTAATAGCCAGAAATTGGCAAACAAGGGATAAGTGCCAGAAGGGGGAGATGGACAAGAGATTTCTAAACATTGTAAGGAGAAATATAAAGCAGAAGAAAATAAGATGGGGGAGAGAAAAGGAAATGGAAAAACAGAAGGTGGTGATTAGTTAAAACCAGTCAAAAGGAGTTTGGAGGGGGCGGGGGTGTTAAAGGAACTAGAACAGTAAAGACAAGCAGTGAACCACTGGCAAAAGTAAAAAAAAAAGTGCACCATGCCTGAGAATTACACACTGTGTAATTGTGAAAAGATACAAAAAATAAAGAAATTGTTCTAAAAAGGCATACCACTACTAGAACAACTACTAGACTTGAGAACTCCTTGTAAGGAGATTATGTTGTCACTGCACTGGAACTAGGTTTCAGGAAGGTCTCAAGGGAAAGCCTTTTCTTATTTAGGCACCTAGAGTTGAGTAGTACTACAACAAAATTTGCCAAATTCAAAGCTGGATGTACTAGGATACCCTGAGTAGGATATCATTGCCTAAAGTGGAAATATGAGGGTATAGAATGTCCGCCAGCAGGCAAAATCCCTGGGGAGATAAGTGCATGGCATCCCTGGCAAAACAGGTGGGACTATCTTCTACCTCATTCTATGCTGACATGTATTAATCTCCATTTATAAAGCCAATCATAGTTTGTTTATATTGAGGCATCATTCTCAGACAGAGTTTCTTTCCAGCCTTAAAGGCAAGCTCAGAGAGCTTTATCGTGCCCCTCATCATATAGTCTAAAGAAGTTTATCACAAGCCATTCCACCCATATGAGCAGTAACCATCTCATATTCATACTGGAGCTGAATGGTTTTGAGTGTCCCAGTGATATCTAGGGCAAGGTGACCAACGGTCCCAGTTTTTCCAGGACAGTCCCAGTTTAGAAGTCTCTGTCCCCGAATCCCAAACACTGTCTTTGGGACACAGAAATTTCCCAGTTTAGACTGCTCGGTCTGAATGGTGACTTGGCTTCCCAGGATGTCCAGTCCCCCCTGCTTTCCCATCCTAAGCAGCTCTAGGGACTTTGTGATTTTTCGGGGATGCCGTTGGGTATGGGGTAAGGTTGCATGCCTTCGCCCTGTCAGGAGCCATGCAGGTCCTGCCGCCATCAGTCACTCCCTCAAGGACTTCCATCATGGGGAGTTCTGCTTAACCCCACTCACCCAGGCAGGAGCTCTCCAGGGCTTACACCCATCTGCCTGGCGGTCCTGTACTGACTTCTGTCAGGGCCAAACCCTACAGTCCTCCCCTTTGACCTGGCCAAGAGACCTTCCCCAGCTGTGACCCCCACCCCCATGTCAGGGGACTCTACTGCCTGCTTGTCTCCTGCAGGCTGCCAAATTTTGCTGGATCGCTCATGCCCTCGGATCCTCTCAGGGGAGCTTCCCTGAAATCCCGTCCACTCCTCTGGAGCTCCCCTTGGCTGCTAAGGTGCAGATCCACTCTCATAAAAGCTTCAGAGTTCCCCTGCTTTCCCATCCAGAGCAGCTCTGGGGACTTTGAGATTTTTTAAGGATGCTGTTGGTTATGGGGTGAAGTTGGATGCCTTTGCCTCTGCTGGAGCTTTCCTGGCCCCTCTGCCATCCACCCTGGCACTTTCTCAAGGACTTCTCACCCAGGCAGGAGCTCTCCAGGCCCTGCTGCTGTCTGCCCTAGCGCTCCCTTAAAGACTTCTGTTGTGGGAAGCTCTGCCTGACCCCCCCTCCCCCAGGCAGGAGTTTGCCCAGCCCTGCCACTGTCTGCCTCTCTCCCCCTTTCAGATTTTTGCCCCAGATGGGGCATGATCCATATCCCCTCACTCAGGTGAGAGCTGTCCTGTACCAGTCACTTTCCACTTCTCTCTCCCTTCCAGACTTCCATCGGGACTGACACCCACTGGGGTTCCACTTCTACCCAAGAGAGAGAGCTCTTTTCCAGGGTTACATATCTTCTAACTGCTGCCAAATCATGCAGTGTTATGTGTGCTCTTGGAGCCTCTCACGGGATCTTCCCAGTCTCATGGAATTTTGCTGGGCCACAAAGCCTCAGACAGTCCATCAGCCAGACTTCCATGACACTGGTTCTCCACTTTGCCTTGCTCCTAGGGCTTTCAAACTCGCAGGGGAGATGTCCCTGGTCCTCCCATCTCTGCACTTTTTGCGGCACACCTCAGTCTCTCACCCCCCATGGTGCCAGGCTCCAACTAATGTGCATTGCTTCAAGCCTCCTGACATGTGGCCTCTTGCTTCCTGGGTTGTGCTATTTACAGAGTGACATCCCCACAGTGCCTGGTGAAGGATGGGAGGCCAACCTGCCTGCCCCCATGCAAGATGACATGGCTGCCCTATCTCCACTCCCATGGGGGCTGGGAGAATGGGATTGCAGACCTGGCTTCCAGGGGCAGCCCTCAAGTGTCCCATTTTAAGTCCTGTAACAAAAATGGTCACCTTGATCTAGGGATGATTTTGTCCTCCTTTACTTAGCCCTTATTAGGCCAGTCCATACCTCTCAACTATCTAGATTTTTTCATAATGTCCAGATTTTTGCCTCATATTTTTGGTCTATTCCTCATAAAATTGTGGTATTCTAACAAATCACTGGGATGATCTGAGGATTGAAGTCGCAGAATAATGACATACATTTGAGTTTCAGACTTCAAATCCTTCAGAAAATGTATGTTAACACAAACCCTGTTAATCTAGGAATTTTTTAAGTGCATAAAGGCAATATTTAGAATCTGTACCTATTTTTGTGCCTCTGTCCTCCCATTTTTTGAGGCTTTGTCCAGATTTCTTACACTAAGAGGTTGAGAAGTATGGCCCAGTCATTGAATATAACCCCCCCTTTGGCATATATATGTCCAGGCACATGCAACAACTGGAACACCCAGACAGATACCTTACTAAAAGGATACAAGGCTTAAACATCATGTTCTACATGGGCTAACACAAAGCCCTGTCACTATTATTTGGTATCATATAGACTGCTAGGAGGTGACCTGTGTCTGACATACAAGGCATCCTCTGATCTAATACCGGTGGATGTACTGCAAGTTAAATGACTTCAACAACACTCGGTCTAAAGATCTAAACTTCTTCTGCAACATCAACAGAACTTTTTTGGAGGGCCAGGTATATCTTGCAGAGGATACCACTGTTCTGGAACAGACTCCCCACTCACATAAATCAAAGTTCATCCAGGTCCATATTCAACCACATCTTGGATCTGTGGATGGGAAATATAAACTTTACCCCAAGACTGCCCACTGTAGTTTTAATGGACACAGGCAGCTCATAGTTTCTTTATCCTATACATGGGTCCCATCAAATTATCTGTGGTATGATCCCAGTTATTCTCATTAGAGGTAATATATAATTGTCAAACATGAGATGTGTAAGGCCAACCTCCAACCAAATGGAATAGGTTAATTTGAGCACAAGAAGGAAAACTGGATAGGCTTAAAATGGCCTACAAGGGCAGCTAGCCTAGTACTTACCAATGAACCTATAAATCAATATGGTGAATTCTAGCACCTGAGAGGCAGCTGACTGCTACACTGTCCTTGCTAAAGTCTTGTAAGTCATGCATTAGTGTGCCAGACTGCAGCACCACCCTTAGCAAGTATTACTATCGCAAGTGAATTGCTCTCGTAGGCTGAAGGGCTTGGCTAGACCACCCTGGTGACTCTTGCCTATGGCGGGGGTGGAAGAAGCTCTTTGTCATATGGAATAAGTATGAGCACATTGCTGAGGTTTGAATGCAATGCATGTATCTACAGTGATGCACCTAGATGGTCTCTGTGTTTTGGAAGTGACCATTGAAGCACCTCAGCATAGGAAAGTTTGATGTTTGTCTTGAAGTGCGTAGGTGTGGTATTAGTACAGGTACTGAAAAGTTTGTTTGAGAGGTTTGCTTCTGGTTGCAGTATTTGCAGTTTTGATATGTAGACTCATTTTGTGGTAATAGCAAATGTTTTTCAGTACGCCTGCAGTAATTTGTACACTGTCTCAGGGTGCCTCATTTTACAAGACTGACAATAGATGGGGCACAAAGAGACTAAGAATTCTCAGTTAATGTAGAAACACAATGTAGAAAAGAAAACAACAGCACCCAAACACGGCTAAAATCAATAAAATTCGTAGCAGTTTTATTGAAGAGGTAAGCGCTTTTACACATCCACTGTGCTTCATCAGACCAAATGTAACAAAAACAACTCAACAGTTAAATAAAGAGCATCATCAATTAACCATTCAAAACATCCAATAGAAAACAAGCACTGAGACATACATTAAAACAGCAGAATGTCATTTAAAGAGCCCCCTAGCTTTTAGGATAGGTTTAATGGAGGTTCTGCCATTGATGCCTGAAAACTTATCCACCTGCATAGTAATGATCCAAGAAAGTTCACAGCTTTCCATGTAGTTCCTAAAGTCACCCCCACGCTTGTCTTGAGTAAAAGTTTCAACAACCCTAAAACCAAAAATATGGTCACTGCCATATTCCATATAATGTTTGGCCAAAGCATTACGCTCATCAAAATTATGTACACAATACAAGTGCTCCCTCATTCTCTCCATAAGGGATCTATTTGTCTTGCCTATATAGAAGCAAGTGCATACCCTGCATTTGGCCAAATAAATGAGATTTTTACTGCGGCAATCAGCATTCACTTTAAAACAATACTCTTGATGTGTGGTTGGGTGAACAAAAGTCATTAATGGATCAATATGTCAGCAAAAATCTCGAACGTCTCATGCCAAAAGCTGATATAGGCTTCACACTTCCTGCTGGTATATACTTCTTATAACACAGTTGCCTCTTTAATGACTTCTTATTTTTAAAAGTGAACCTCGGATGTTCACCTACAACATTCCAGATCTGGTCATCAAGCTGTAAAATGGACCAATTATTTTTTACAACCTCTATGATACTATTGACGTCACTAGTGTAAAACAAAGACATAGAAAGTGCTTTGTTTCTAGATGCCATGGAAACATGCTCTGAGTGTAAGACATCGGAGGTAGATGCTCTGCTCCTATGTTTCCTATGCCTAACGGTGTCATGTATTGCATTGTCAACTTCCTTGTGACGATAGCCCCTATCCAAAAATTCAGATCTTAAACCAAGCAGGTCATGTTCAAATAGTGCATCATTGTTGTTAAGCTTCGAGAGTCTCATACCCTGGCTTTTAACTATGTTTTTAAACACATGGCCAGGGTGCATGCTATTAACCATGATTCCTGTGGACTCACAACCACTTTACACAGAAAAGATTGTAGGAAGAATACATTGCTGCAATAGAATAGCACATTTTTAGTGTATTTTTACTGCAACTAATGCCATCAGGGCTGGGATAAGTAATTTTACTTGAAAAATTCACACTTTAAGTTAAATTAAGTGAACTGCTGTTGTTTTCTTGACTTATTTATTGCATTTATCTGCAAATTATTTTTTTAATTTTGGATTAATTGCTTAAAAATCACTGTAAAAGTGTGTCTTAGCTAGTTGTTGAATTGGTTTCTGTTTAGCTTTTCACTTTTATCTAATCTTTGTGTGTTTATACATAAAGAAGACTTAAGATAACTTATCTAGTAACAGTAGAGGGTATCCTGGTCTATCTAAGTTGGAAAACATGCACAAAGGCTTAAAGTGAGGCTATTTTATTAGCTAGAGGGCTATTTATGTTTATCAGTGCTTTGAATAGGTACAGGCACTTAAAAACTAAATGTTCCCTATAAATCTACCTATGAAACTGTACCCAGTAACTCAGTTGTGCAGAAAGCAACTTGTTTGTGCAGTGAGGAGCACTGCCCCCATTAATCTACTCTGCCTAGCCTAGTTTTTGCTTCTAGCCTCAAAAGCACCCAAGCTAGCCTGCTATTAATAACCCCTCTTGTACCACACTCTTTTAGTTCACATAGAAGGAAATGACTTCATAGATATGCACTTTCGCAATGTCTCCATTGCCAGTCTGGTGGATATGGGCATCTTAAGACAATGTACCAATTATATTATGTTCACTGACAACCAACTAATCCTTAACTGATACAGTTAGTAAGATATGCAATTACACAATGTCACTAGAGGCTAGCTCTTGCATACAAGCACTGAAAACAACAATCAGGTTGTCTGTAACACACACACTACACTCACCACACATAGTATGCACCCAGCATATAGACCAACATATACTGAGGCAACATATACTGTATCAGTTAAGGATTAGTTGTTGGTTGTCAGTGAACATAATATAATTGGTACATTGTCTTACGATCCTCCCCCCCAAAAAAGCAAGTATCTATCCCGGCAGAGGGCTGCCTCCCAAACATCTCAGATGCTCAGGTGAAGGCTGCCCTCTCCAAAGCAAAAAACACTGCTTCTATGGGACCAGATGGCATCCCAGGTTGCATCCTACATGAACTCCAAGAGGAACTAATCCCTCAAATAAAACAGCTATACAATCTCAGCCTCACTACAGGATATGTGCCCACAGAATGGCGTACAGCAACAGTGGTCCCACTCCACAAAGGTGGAGCCTCTACGGACCCTGGAAACTATCGCCCCATAAGCCTGACTAGCTTAGTCTGCAAGGCTATGGAGAGGATCATCATGGAGCTCATAAACAAAGACATTGGGGACGTAGAGACACTAGATCCTACCCAGTTCGGCTTTGTCAAGGGCAGATCCTGCCTTTTGAACCTGGTTGACTTCTTTGAAACAGTCACCAAAGCCATAGATGAAGGGAAGGTAGTCCACACAGCCTATCTGGACCTTGCAAAGGGATTTGACACAATACCCCACTCGGGCATCATAGATAAGCTATCCAGCTTAAATATAAACCCCTATGTCACAAGATGGGTTGCAAACTGGCTCAAAGACAGAACCCACAGAGTGAGAGTTGCTGGAGCCATGTCAGACTCGAAACCGGTCACAAGTGGTGTCCCACAGGGTTCTGTCCTGGGACCACTCTTGTTCGGTATATACTTTTCCGAGGTACAGGCAAACGTGGGAGGACTATGGCTCACCAAGTTCACAGACGACTGCAAACTGGACGCCATAATCAATTCTCCAGCTGACACAAACATCCTTCAAAAAGGTCTCACAGAGACAGATAACTGGTGCCAGCACCATGGTTTAAAGCTAAATGCCAAAAAATGTATAGTCATACCCTTTGGCAAAAACAATGTGCCCACAAATTACCACATAGACGGAAACCCATTAAGTACAGAGAAAGTTATTAGGGACCTGGGGACCCAAGTTGATAGCAATCTCTCCTTTGAAAACCACATTGCCAATGTGGTTAGAAAGACCTTCTACATAGCCCACCTCATCACAAAGGGTTTCACATCTAGATCAGGAGAGGTAATCGTGCCCCTTTATTCATCCCTCATCAGGCCCATCATAGAATACAATGCCCCTTTTGGAATGTACCTTACCCGACACCTGCAGCAATTAGAAAGACCCCAAAAGTATCTCACCAAGAGGATCAAGGGTCTCAAACAGGTGCCATATGCTGCTCGGTTAAAAAAACTCCAGCTCTACTCAGTTGCATACCGCCTACTTCGAGGCGATCTATGCCTGACATACAAAGCTATGTCAAATCCAGAATTAATGGACATGCTCCACCTCAGTAAATCTAAATCCCTTAGAGCCACACGCTCGAAGAACTTGAACCTCAGCACAGAAATAAACAGAACTTGCTGGAGGGACAGGTTCATAACCCAGAGGCTCCCTTCGCTCTGGAATAGAATTCCAGTTCATGTGAGGCAGAGCACCTCACTGAATCTCTTCAAGAAGAATCTCGATAAGTGGATGGGGGATCATAGGTTTGTCCCAGGGATTACTCCCGTGTCACTATTAGACAGAGGCACAGTAAACTAAACCTTAAAAAGGGCACAGTATACTCAAATCAAGGGGTGGCGTAAGCCATACAGAATCGGGCTAGGCTTATAATTGCCCCAGGGCAGATAGCCTAGTATGAACCTATATATATATATATATATATATATATATATATATATATATATGTACACGCAAACACACACACACACACACACACATATATATATATATATATATATATATATATATATATATATATAAATATATATATATATATATATATATATATATACATATATATATATATATATATACACACACACACACACACACACACACATACACACATACACACACACACACACACACACACACACATATATATATATATATATATATATATATATATATATATATATATATATATAAAATTCAGGGGTCTGGGGGCCTTGCTCCTACTTCAGGGGGGTGCAGTGTGTCTTGCCCCCCCCCCCTGCAAAAAAGAAGTTTAAAGGAGAAGGGTGGTGTTTGAGATTTGTCCTTTTTTTCATTTTTCATTTTTTTCTTTTGGCATGTTAGTACCCACCTTTTTGTAGTGCCGACATTTCCATAGAGGATGAAACAGGCCATGTTTTATGCAGGCAAAAAGCACACAGGCAAATTAAAGTTACAAGGGCTAAGTAACTAGTAGTATTTAAAGCCCAGAAACAATGGTGGTAGCCCCTTCTCTCAGCAGGTGAGAACTATCTTGACTTGTTTCAGATGCAAAAACTACTATAGCATGAACAGGTCTTCTAAATCATGACTAGCTCATGCTAATGCATAAAATAAGTTTAAAAATCACTTCCCAGATAGTAAGGGTATGTTTTCAGAGTCAAATCCAGTAGCAAGTATTCAAGGTAAGTTCACTGAGTTACAGCTCAACATAATGCAGCAGCGGCATCTGCAAACGTACCAAATGTAAATCAGACAGCAAGAGCACAGAGGTCAATTAAATTTAATACTGCTATGTTACCAATCAGGCCTAGAAACAACAGCAGTATTCACTTCTCTCACATGGGGAAACTGGCTAGATCAGTCACAGATGCAGAAATTACCTTAGCAAAAAACAGTATTTTTAATTCAGCACTAGAACAGTCTAATGTATCAAATCACAGGAGGACTGTGGCTGACCAAGTTCGCAGATGATTGCAAGCTGGGAGCCATAATCGACTCTCCGGCCGACACAAGCATCCTCCAGAAGGGTCTTACAGAGACGGATACCTGGTGTCAAAACCATGGCCTTAAGCTAAATGCCAAAAAGTGCATAGTCATCCCTTTTTGGAAAAACAAAGTGCCCACAAACTACTACATAGGAGGTAATCCACTAAGTACGGAAGAAGTAATTAGGGATCTGGGGACCCAAGTAGATAGTAACCTCTCCTTTGACAATCACATTGCCAAAGTAGTTAGAAAAACCTTCTATATATCTCACCTAATCACAAAAGGGTTCACATCTAGATCAAGAAAGGTCATTGTGCCCCTCTACTCATCGCTCATCAGGCCCTTAATTGAGTACAATGCCGCATTTGGGATGTATCTTACCCGACACCTGCAACAGCTAGAGAGACCTCAAAAGTACCTCACCAAGAGGATTGTGGGCCTCAAACAGATTTCCTATGCTACTCGACTAAAGAAACTCTAGATCTACTCAGTTGCTTACCGCCTACTCAGAGGCGATCTCTGCATGACATACAAGGCTATGTCTAACCCGGAATTGATGGACATGCTCCACCTCAAGAAAGCCAAATCCATTAGAGCTACAGGTTCCATGGATTTAAACCTCAGCACAACAATAAATAGGACATGCTTGAGAGACAGATTCATATACCAGAGGCTTCCCTCGCTCTGGAATAGAATCCCGGTTCATGTTAGGCAGAGCCCCGCGCTGACCCTCTTCAAGAGAAATCTTGATGAGTGGATGGGAAATTGTAAATTTACTAATGGGATCACTTCTATCGCCCTGCTGGATAGAGGCTCGGGAATCTAGTCTAAAAGGGTGGCGAAAGCCAACACATTCTGGCTAGGCTTATAAATGCCCTAGGGCAGATAGCCTAGTACCTACCTATGAACCTATGAACCTAAATTACTAAAAAATAGTCCCTTCCCAGATGGTATGTGATTGTAGCAAAAGGTCAAAGCAAGTTTGTTGTGTTGCAGATCAAAAGAATACATTGACTCACTTAAGAAGAAACTGAAGAATATAAACCAATGGAAATTATTTTGTCACTTTTACTTCTTTGTACATTATATACATTTAATTAATCCAGATAGTATCCAAGAGTACAGCTTGAATTCACTTTATTACCAAGCATAGACAGAGAAGCATAACCTGGCTACAGACTGCAAGCCATACACACGTGCAATCACTTTATAAGAGGTGCTCGGGTTTGCTGTTCATGCGGTACTCAGTACATCATTCTCTGGAAATGGGGATCAGAAGGGAACAAAATAAAGCTATTTTATAATTGTTATCTGAGAGAAGTGTAAGAGTGGTGCAATGAATTCAGTCATGCTTAACAGTAAGTACAAGTGAAGGTAGTAAAGTATACATGAAAAGCTCATCCACAGTCCATGAAAACATGCAGCTTATAGAATCAGGAAGGTACTATGGAGATACTCCCAATTAGCATATATTCCAAAGTAGGTATTCAATAGCCCCATATTGAAGAAGGCAACCTCATTAGTGACAAGATCAAATGATAGTTGCTTAAGTGAGATGGCATCTTAACTGATAAATCTGTAGTGTACTGTGGAATATTCATCCTTAACTTGTTAGCTAGAAGAGGGTAGAACCTATGGTGCAATTGTTTGGGGAGCAGGGAGTCAGTTTGCCTTTCTAAAGCAAAATGTGTGGTACTGACTATAGACATAAAGAGTAACGAAACTACAGACTTTGTGAAAGTATATTTGTATAATGCCTTGTGGATGCACAGTGACGCATGGCTCTTCTGGGTGTCATTATGCAGTCACAAATCAATGCTATCTAGCTAGAAATGTAGTTCTCTGGATGCAGTTATCTGTGACACAGCCAGATGCAGTTATCTGTGACAAAGCCAGTGTGTGTTCCCTGAAGGCTGTTGAAATGCCATAGGGGCAGAACTTGACCTACAGAGCTATGGACCATAGATGGGCACTTTGTGATGTCATGTGCTTCCTGCTTGTGTCACAAACAATGCCCAAAGTATAATTCTCAACCCAGAATGAAACCAGCACTTCCCGGCCAGTCAGCATCTGGTAGGTCATTATGGCCTTAAATGCCAGTGCTACCATAACATTTACTCCAGCAGCTTCCTTCTGAAAATGGAAATGATTATCCTGGGAAGTGTTCACCACATTGCTGATGAACAGAAATGTAAACACCTCCATTTACTTTTCTTTTTCAATCTATACACTTGTTATTCAGATAACAATATTACTTTTATCACTTGTCATATATGTTTATATGCATAGGTTTAGCATACACTCACCAATGCTTCCTTGCACAATATTTCAAATGTTTTATGACTTAAAATCCTGTTAGATGTTCACATGTTGATTACAAGGCCAAATACTGACTATAAGGCATTTTTAAGTCTGATTTTTACAATTTGTTAAAAATGCTTGGCTCATAGAAAATATTTATACCATAGAACAGTTTTGTGATATTACCATTTTTAATTGGAGAGCAAATGCTAACTTCAGTTAGTTAGTATAATATCTAGCCTATGTTTGCAAATAGGGAGACGCAAGCATAGGTTTGCAAACAGGGAGATGCTATTATTTTAATAATTAACTAGAAAATTATGTTTGATTATCATTGGATTCCTTTGGGAATGTTTAGTGATTTTATTTATTTGTCTTGAGTAAGTTGGTTTCTCAAGATGCAAGATGCAAAGACTTTTTACAAGAGAGAGACCCATTTAAGAAGACACACATCATGTACTTACAAAAAACAGATTTACAGTAACATACATTGTTTACATTTATAAACATTTACATGGAAAACAATCAAAACTGTCTTTTAGCTTTTCTTGGTTAGGGGTCACCGCAGCAGAACGCTGGTCCGCTAATGATTGGCAGTGACTATAAACATTTACTTGAAAAACAATCAAAACTGTCTTTTCCTGGTTTGGGGTCACCACAGCAGAACAACAGTCTGCTAATGATTGGCAGTGAATTTTTACAGTGTCAAGTTGCCAGCTCAGCACCCAACCTTCAAAGAAGGAACACCTACAGCTGCATGTCTTTAAATTCACTCAACTGCAGGGAGGACATGCAGACTCCACACAGAAGGCACTCCAGCCAAGAATCGAACCAGCGAACTTGTTACTGTGAGGCAACAATGCTAACCACTGCACCACCACAGCCATACACATGAAAAACAATCAATACACTACTAAAACATTTACTTTTTTGTATGCATTAAATAAATAAGACAAAAATGGAAGAAGCACCCATCATGCAACACACTCTGCAGTTTTCAAGAAACTCCGTGTAGCGTTTGTGTAGAGCCTACATGGAGTATTTCCATGTACATGAAATTGTACCTGTGTCGATGCCATGCAATGCATATTATTGTAGTGTGGTGTGCTTAAACATGGCTTTGCGGTGTGCAATAGTGTTTTTTGGTCACAAAATCCCTTTGGGAACGTAGATAGCATTTCTGTGTAATGTTGTTATCTGCAGCACAGCAATCATACATCTCAAACACTTACAGCAAGAAATCTGAACAAAGCTATAAATAATAGGGGGACAAAGGCCCAAAATAGGGGCAATTATGAAATACTGCTCTTACAAACTTAAAAAGTTGATAGAATAACAGGTTTTGCATTAGCATGAATTTTCGGAAGGGTATGAAATCTAAATCTCGAATGTCAGCCATTATTTTCTGAATTCAGTCCTCAATGATTTGCCAGTGATTTGCCAAAAAAACATACTTTTATGAGAAACAGACAAGAAATGTGAAGCAAAAATTTGGACATTCTGCAGAAATCTGTACAGTTGAGAGGTATGATCCCTTGTTAGAAATATGGCAGGGTCCCAAACACATTTAAATTGAGGAAAATCATACAAGGGACCCCTGCCATAGATATGTCATTCTGCATTTATTCATTTCATATATTTTATTGTTTTTTTCATTTCTCTCTCTCTTTCTTTTTTTATGTTTGTGTGATGCTTAGCTCATTTGCACATTCTGCATTTTTCATATTTTTTTGTTTTTCACATGTTTGCACGATGCTTAGCTCGTTTATGGCACTGGACCACCCATGTATCAGACATGACCCAGACTGCCAAAAATAGAAACCAGATGCAAGTAACCCCACCCGCTAGGACTGCCATTGCCCACTCCCATCTACTCTCTACCCCCTTCTATGCTTCCCCTTTACTTGCCAACCTAAATAAAACTGATCTTAACAAACTCTCAAGCTGATATAATAACATAGCTAGATTTGCCACTGGTCTGCCCTATAGAACGCATCATTGTATAAACTTAAATAATCTCGGATGGCTAGAGCTACCCAGGAAGATTCAGTATAATCAACTTATTGTGGCTCACAAAGCACTTAACAAACCAGAAAATACACCTGCACTGAAAAACATCATCTATCCCCACTCCAACTCCAGATCACTCCGCTCATCTAATAAACTGGTAGTGCAAACCATCAAATCCAACAACTCAGCTGGAGACTCCCTATTCGCCAGCTCTGCTGGCAAAATTTGGAACTCACTTCCTGCTAACATTACCCTAGATACCACCCTATCTTAATTCAAAAAAGCTCTCAAGGAGTATTTCAGGTCTCAATGGATATGCCCCTGCTCCAAGCCTGACTAAATCATTATTCATACTAGTGTATTAATACTATGTTTGTAAATAGAACTCAACTGTGTTTTTATTTGTTAAGCCAGATTAGAAGTTTGTGAGACTGTATAAATTTAACTGAGTCAGTAAAGTGTGTTTTATTTGTACTAGGTTATTAAGACACTTGTTCTATCTGTACATTGTGATGATTGCATATGTAACCACATTTGGAGCTTTTCTCCCCGGGCCTCTGCTGAAAATGGACATGTATCCAGTCGGACTATCCCAGTCAACAAATGTAAAGTAAAATAAAATAAAATAAAATAAATAAGTAAGTGAGGGTGCACTGTGCTAACACCATCAAGTTAACAATGAATACTAATATAGGGGATATCATTTAACTAATCCTGTGGCAATAGGTGGTAAGTCTAGGTCTGGAGTGAAAATGGTTTTGTCTTCTAGTACAGGGCAAGCAAACTTTTCTTTTACTGTGTTGACATTACAGATTATGCAAATGAAGTGTAACATAGACAAACATTTTCTCAACCTTCTTGTGGCAAGAGCTGTAAGTTTAGCACTATCCTGGGTTTGAAACAGCATATTCCGTACACTTTCAATGTTGTTCCAAAGCACATCATATTTCCTCTCACTCATAACACTTGACATAGTATAGCTGGTATTAATATTTGCATGTCTGAGGGCTGAGACACTAATATTGTGTCAGTTATTTACCTTTTCATTTATATGGGTATTGTGCATATATTATCAAAAGTATAACTATGGGTATAATGTGTACTATGTTCATGCAAGTATATTTCTGCAATCCCATTTGAACAACAGAGCTACACAAGTAGCTGTATATGAAATATTTAAGAAAAAAGTATCCAGGCTGGATAAATGATCAGTTTTCACCTCAGAGCATCCACGTAAAAAGAAAAGAGAAAGCGAACTGACCATGGCTGTTTTCTTTTTACTTGTATATGAAATATCCCTGGAATTGCATTGCTTTTCATTTTTGTGTTTTTATTTTATTTTTATATTCCCACTGTTGTGCATCACTTACCATCATACAAACAGATGCACCCTGGCTTACTGTGTTTGCACGATGGTAAGAGGTGGACAACTTTTCAAATGTAGCAAAAAAACAGACAATGCACTCTCAGTAAGCGCAATACATGCAATTGGCAGGAAAACATGATATTTAAAGTGGAACTGGTGGGAAATCCTCATTATACATTGAGCTTGATCTTTAGGAGACATTCCTGGTGTTGGGAAGGGTGTGTGTTTCTGAGCACAATGTTGGGGTGTTCAGGAGTCTAAAGCCTTTGTTGGGCTCCTTGTTAAGGAGCATGGCCCACGCCTTTTGCAAAGAGACAATTCAGGTTCTCAGTATAAGTCTGAATCCTGGGCTAGTCTGGCTAGGGCTCTGACCAGTGCAACAGGTATCCCATGCACTGGTGAGCAGTGTCATCATCATTACAATGATCTCCGTAGGAGGAAGAGGGATACCCTGGATCAGTGGGTCAGGGAATGTAGAGCAGGGAACACTCCACAGATGTGTAAGTATAAAATGCATTGACCAGTTGTAAAAGTTAGAGATGAATATAGTCAAGACTGGTACTCATAATGGCATTCTGTTTTGTTTTTCCTTTTCCACAGCTACTGAAGAAAGGATCTCGAATGTAAGGTCTCATGGAGTGCACCTGGCAAGGATGAGAGAAGCATGTGGTATGTATACATATAAAAAGGACTGTTATTGTAGCTTTAACTGTTAAAGCCAGATTACTTGTTATTTCAGACAGTTGTATATAATTCAGCATGCATATCTCAACTGTAAAAGAAAATATGCATACCTTATTCTGTGGCACAAAGCAACCATTTCACATTCTCAAATAACAGTGAGCATGCATGTATGAAGTCTAAAAGGAAGTTCTGCATGCATTAGTCTGTAGTCCAAAAGAAAGTACAGTATTACAGTAGTCAGTGATTGTGGGTTCACTTCCAAATATACAATAGTGTGTACAGTAATGTTATGTTTCCATCATTATATACACAATACTGTTAGCTAATCATCATTATAGCAAGTTACTTTTAGACCTCATTACCTTTGGCATGAATGGCCTGCTATCAAGAGTAATCATGCATATGTGCAATATATGCACATATAAATGATTGCTGGCTGCAGTCTGATCAGTACTACAGTGTTCATCTGTTAGTAACTGGGTAGTCTTCAAAGTAATAAAGAAATTTATTAGGAGTTGGTAGTGTTAAAAGTAAAATGTAATAGAATAGAGTGAAATAATTTTAAAAAACTTTTGTATATTAACTAACTGAAGTTAGCAATGCTTTCCTGTTTTTTCTCTCACCCCTACCCCTTTTCTTTTTTTTATTGTTCAATTTTAATTTTATTGTTATGTATAATTTTGTATTTCTTTGTTCTAATTTATTATTTCTAATTTTGTTTGTATTTGTTGTTGTATAAATTTTTTTTGTTATTTTTGTTATTATTATGTTTAATTATTAGTTTTCTTTGTTCATCTGTTTAATTTTATGTGCCTAATTTTTTTTATTTTAATTTTTTTTTATTTTACAATTGTATGATAATGATTATTTTATTACTACAGCTCAGAAGGGTAGGCAAATCCCATGTGATGATCCTCCTACTCTCACTACACAAGCTACAGTACCAAGGCCTACAATGTCTGGGCTGCAGCCTGGTAGCCCCCATCTTCTCCTCCTGCACTACCTGGGCTCTCAGGTAGTTCTTCCCCAGAGGATAGGCCTAGGGTCTTGTCTGGGAGAAGTGGTGGAGGGGATGCATTTATCACCTTGAATGAGTTACCAGGTATGGTGCGTAGGATTGTGCACTGCACACTGGAAACATGTCTATGTCGAATGGAGTGCCTGCTCTCCATCCTGGTACAGAGTACCTATGGAAGATGCACAGTTGGGGCACTGCAGCCACCGGCGCAGTTAGAGGACAGTGGTGAGACCTCTATTTCCCCACCCTCACCCCAACCATGGTGTTCACCCCCTCTTGTATCCTTCACCATCCCTATATATTGTCTTGTATGTCCTGTCTGTCAGCAATTGCTTCCTCACCATGCCAACTTTCCTGGCCCAGACATGCTTATGTCTCTTCCCTAACATTCCTCACTCACCAAAAAAAAAGGCCACCTGCCCCCCCCCCAAACAAAATTATCCCATACATAGCTCTCCATTTCGCACACATGTCTACGTGACATACTTGATTCATTCCATTTGGCTACTCAATATGATTATGTTGTTGTCACCTCTGTCTTTGGAGGTGACTGTCCAAATTCAGCTAATATTGTATACATCTGATCAGTTTTTACTGTTGAAGAAATGGATAGCTATGGTTCTTTCCTGCAGCCTTCCTGAACATTCCTGCCCTCTGTTCACTGTTTTCCCCTGCTTGCTCCCCATTTCACCACTTTCCTATCTTCCCATTTCTTTTCTTTAAAGAATCACTGCTCACTGGTGTGTGATGTGCACCATCGTTAAGCAATGGTAAAAGGCAGTGTTTTCAGTAAATGTATGTAAAATTATTATACACACTTGTGAAATTCATGCCTACCCCCCATTTCAAATCAAGTACCATTTGCCTGCAGCAACAATGCATTAGCCCGTCCAGACACAGCCACTTCATTATCAGGTGTATTTTATACAATCAGTATTAACTGTCACATTTTATCTTTATATTTTCCATTTGTACTCCCTAGTGTTTGCTCCTGATATCAGCAAATTTTCAACATTAACTGTGTATGAAGCATCATTGCATGATAGACATTAGTGTTCTATAAAGCCTTAGTTCACAATCCCCATTAATTTTTATAATGCATGTGTGCGCCATGCTGCACATCACATAGCCTCACTATGCAAGGCAAATAAATCTTTTCATAAATAACAGAAATGAGAATAGTAGTGAATAGTATTAGCTACAGCTTTATTTGCAACCAATTCTATTTGGCCAAAAAAGGGAACTTATCACTGCCTAAGTTAATTACGACTTGCAGCCAAAGATTCAGTTAAGTAGCAGGTGTATGCAACAGCAACGAAGTCTGCAATTTTCTATTCAGTGTGTAAAATACACCGGCTACTCAATTGACTCTGTAGCACTATTTCTTAATGCATTGATCCAACTGTGTTTTGGTTCCAATGGTACTGGGTTCAAATACAGGTGTATATAAGAGTTTCACATACTTTTAAGTGTAAATAAAAATTATAAATTGGGATACTTATTGAACTGTGTTATCATTTTTATGAAACATGGTAGTGGTTTCCAATACAGGTTTATATAATAGCTGTAATTGCTTTTGCCATAGGTGCTCGTCGTTGCTTGATGCACATCATTGTGCACAGATTCCCTAAAGAAAAGAAATGGGTAAGACAAGAAACTGGTGCAATGTGGAGCAAGCAGGGGGAAAACAAAGTTAAAGGAGAGCAGGACTGTACAGGAAGGGTGTAGGAAAGAACCGTAGCTATCCATTTCTGCAACAGCAAAACATGATAATAAATTAAGCATATTAGCTGGATTTGGACTGCCACCTCTAGAGAAAGAGGTGACCACAACACAATCATGTTGCATAGCCAATTGGACCAAATCAATGGTGTCATGAAGACGTGTGTGAAATGGAGAGCACCAACCCTGGCAGTTCATAGCAGGTAATAAAATCGCCACCTTTGCCACTGCTCCTAGAGGAACCACTGGTCTATCTTGCAGGGCAGAACTAACTGAGGGCCTAGGTAGTACAAGGGCAGCAGAGGGGGTGCTACCAGGTTCTGTCTCTGATGTGCTGGGACGTGGAGCTGTAGCCAGTGGAGTGGCAGCAGGTGGCTCCCATGGGTCAGGCCTACCCCGCTATGCTTGCTGTGGAAAAAAAGGAAAAAAAAGAACACGAGGGGTGGGGAGAGATAGAGAGAAAAAAGGGATGACATTACCAGCATCATAAGTGACATACAAAGCAGTGATACAATTATTTCACTCTATTATGTTACTTTTCGTTTAAACAGTATAAACTGTAAACAAAATTTTTTATAACATTTATTAATACCCAGTTAATAACAGATGCACACTATAGTACAGATTTCAGCCAGCAATCCTTGATATGTGCATATATTGCCCATATGCAGATTCCAATTCTACTGATTACATTTTCCAGCAGGTCATTTGTGCCACTGCTAGAGATGTCTGCAGTTACAGTGCAATAATGATGAAAATATAACAGTACTTGCTCATTTTATAATTGTGGTGTTTCAACCCACAAATGCTGACTACTCTCTACTACTGTAATGTTCTGTGTTCCCACAGAGTACTGTATGCATACTTTCCTTTTACAGTTGTGAGATGTATGCTCTATTTTATAGTACTGCATTCACAGGCCTCAAACTCTTATAGCAATAAATGTGGACAAAGTCATATGTAATAGGGAGCCAAAGTCAAAAAAATACTTGCTCTTACTAACTTATTAAGGTGATGCAGTAACAGATTTTGCACTTGCATGACTTTTCTGAAGGGTCTGAGATCTGAATCTCACATGTCTGGCATTTAGTGACATCAGTCCTCAACCCTTATGCAATTATTTGACTGAAAACCACAGTTATATATGTAGCTATACAAAGACTGCACAGCCTATGGAAATCTGTACAGTTGAGTGGTATTACTGCATTATATACCAATTAAGCCAATACCTTACAACCTCTTACAGCCAAAAATGTGGACCAAGCAATAAGTACTGGGTGTACAAAGGTGCACAAATAGCAACACATTTTACATATTCATCTACAAACCTAGAAAAGTGATACAATAACAAGCTTTGCATTAGCACAGTTGTTCTGAAAGGCATGAAGTATGAGACACAAATGTCATTTTCTGACTGCAGTCCTCAACGCTTTGGCTAAGATTTGCCAGACAAATGATTTATGAGAAACAAACCAAAATTATGAGGCAACAATCTGAACATTCTGCAAAACCTGTACAGTTGAGAGGTATTACAAAGCAGTCTTTAACTTTTAATGCTACAATAACAGCACTGTTGTGATGCATACATACCACACACTGCTCACATCCATGCCAATCTACTTTCATAATTTATGTGTACAGATTAAAACAAGTCACTTTAGTCTGTCTTGTATTGCATGATGTAATGCCTGCTTGACAGCCAGACCACTGTCTGCTCATGCCCTAGTGAGATACATGAAATTGTAATTCTCTGATATAGCCGATGACATCAGCTTTTTGTTGAGCATATGGTTCATAGGTTCATAGATTAGTACTAGGCCAACTGCCCTTTGGGCTATTTTAAGCCTAGCCAGTTACCCCATGTCAGAATCAAACCTTGTGTCTGTAAGGTAAACGCCTTAACCATTATGCCAACCTGTGTCCCACCTGCTGGTGTAAAATGCTGTCTGTAATACCAAGTTACAGCTGATGCACACACCCACCCACAGTTGACTGCTGTGAGAATAGAACCCCTACCTATGTAACTGCACAAACCACAGATCACTAAACATAACACACAAGCCACAACACAAGTTTGACTTACAATATGTCAGACAATCCTTTATAGCTGATGACATCAGCAGAGTCTGTCAAGAACAATATATCTGTCACACCTGCTGGTGTAAAATGCCTTTATAATATCAAGTTACAGTTCACACACCCACACAGTTGCCTGCAGTGAGATTAGAACCCCTACGTATCTAAGGTAGGCATACTACAGAACACTGTACTTAATGCATGGGCCACAGCACAAGTCTGACTTATGCAGGTCTGCAGGTGAACTTATAGTAGATGACATCAACAGGCTCGCTGAGAGGCAACAACTTGGGAGGTTGGTATGGAATGAATGTGTAGGGATGAGCAGCTACATGCCATTGGAGAGGAACTATAGGAAACCACTCATACTCTGCTGCCCAGAGTGACACACAAACACACACACACACACACACACACACACACACACACACACACACACACACACACACACACACACACACACACACACACAGTTGACTGCAATGAGATTATAACCCCTACCTACGTAGACAAGTTACAGAACACAGTACTTAATGCATGCACCACATCACACATCTTACTTATATAGGAGTGCAGGTGAAGCAGGCCCTGTGAGAGACAACAGCTTGGGATGCCAGTATGGAATGAATGTGTAGGGTTGAGCAGCTATTAGAAAATGGCCAACCATGCCATTGAAAAAGTAAACTGCAGGACAGCACTTCTATTCTGCCGATTAGACACACACACACACACACACACACACACACACACACACACACACACACACACACACACACACACACACACACACACGCACACACACACGCACACAAACACACACACACACACACACACACACACACACACACACACACACACACACACACACACACACACACAGTCAACTGAAGTGAGAACAGAACCCCTACCTATCTACGAGCACAGGCTACAGAACACAGTACTTAACACATGAACCACTGAACAAGTCTGACTTATATAGGAGTACAGGTGGAGTTATAGTAGATGACATCAGCAGGCCATGTGAGGAACAACGGCTTGGGAGGTCTGCATAGGCACATAGATTCACAGTGTCATATGAAGCTAATAGCCTGATAGCACTAAGCTATTTAGAAGCCTAGCTGTATAGCAACACAAGTACCCTTATATAGCATATTTGGATGTTTGAGTTTAGCAGAGCAAGGTTGTAAGAACCACCAGCTGGCACTATCCATGACAGAGCACACATTATAAATTACACTTTGTCATGTGGTTGCTATATGTGTAAAAAAAATCAATTGAGACACCAGGGTTACAGTGCTTGCGAGCGTGTGGCCAACACATGGACTGAAATCAGACAGCATCATATATACATTTCCATAGAACATTGGGGATACCGCTCAACCTTTTACAGCAAGAAATCTGGACAAAGCCATACATATTGGTTTGAAAAAGGACCAAACATAGGGACACGTTTACATAGCGCTCTTATAAACTTATACAGTTGATAGAATAACAGGTTTTGCATTAATATGAATTGTATGAAGGGTAAGAGTTTTGAAATTTAAATGTCTGTCATTGTGTTCTGGCTTAAATACTCAAGTATTTTCAAATTATTTGCCAGAAAACCAACTTTTTTTATGAGGAGCAAGGCAAAAATGTAATGCAAAAATCAGGACATTGAACAGCAGATTTGCACTATGATTAACTAACTGTACGTGTATGCGAGATACAGCTGTTTGCACATAGGTAAGCAGTGTGCAAATGTGAGCCACATTGCTAATGTGTGACAGTTACTCCATGCCAGGTTTTTGCAATACCCAAAACCACTTATTGAATGTATCCAGTTTCTATGTCTACCTGTCTACTTCCTAGGTGGTCTTGTTTCAGCAATGCTGCTTTTTGCACAAGCCACATAAACACAGCCAAACCTGCACTTATTTGTTTGCGCTATGTGGCACATCGTGAAATCAGTAGAAGAAAAAAAGTAAAGGTAGGAAAACAAATGGAAAGGGAGACATACGTGAAATGAGCAAAAGCAAGGTATGACATAAACATTACGAAATGATACTACACATCAGATATTTCTACATAGTTCAGGATTTGAACTCTCTCACCACTGCAGATTCAGAAAACAGGATGGGTGGCTTAGCCCTCCATGCCACACAAATAGCTTTGCATTAAAGAAATTACAAAATAATGCATCAGAATGTACACTGTTATGATATCTTCAGCTGTGACTTGTACTTTTAACCCTCTGTATTATATTTGGATGTAGTGCACTTACTGATCACACAACCTGTTAGGATTTTGCTTGCAAATATACAGCTTTGTCTTATTTGTCTGTGTTTCCTGGTACTTCATCAGTTATCTGATCAGTACTGTGAGACATTCAAGTGTGTAAGGCATTCAATATCATTGGCCTTAAAGTGTGTGCGGATATTAACTGGGAGTTATATGATATCCATTTGCCAGCAAGTGAAGGTCAGGCTGGATGCCACAAACAGCCATATACTGTTCTTTTTGGGGGGACCATTGCTGAATTACTGTTATGGCACAAGCAAGGCTAGACTGCTCTTGGAGGGGGGAGCTCGTGTACTGCTATGTCACAAACAAGCATAGCCTGTTCTTTTGTGGGTAAGTAAAGTTTTTACTGCTATGGTGCAAACTTGGATATGATGCTCTTGTTACTCTCCTTGTTCTGCTTCCTGCCTGTTTGATCTTGGGAAGGATTGTGAAGTCAGAAACTGCAATGTGGATCAGCACTGTCTAACTTCTCTTTTTACAGATTTTCCAGTACAAAGCTATAGTGCAAAAAATAAGGCCATGTAGTGAGCATCGGTATACTTCAGAGGTAGGACTGTGTGAATCTTTGAAAACTGAGTCCTAGTACTTACTAATGGACACATATGAGTAAACTAACAGTCTCTCTGCTGTCACATGTTAAAGTACTTTTTGCATGAATCCACAGCACTATTTACGTAATTACTGTTCCAACCTACTAAATATAGGGATATGCCATAATATCATTTAAAAACTATACTCTAGGTCCAGGACTTACCTTGCAAATGCAGCAGTGGACATATTTTGAGTTCAGGGCTGACTCTGTCTGATGGAAGCAGTACACAGCCAGTACATGGGGAGGTACAGTTTGTGTAAGTTGCCTGGCATCAATGTTATTATGTGTGCAAGTAGGAGAAAGGTATTAAGCACCTAGGTAGTCAGTGAATGTGCTTTGCATTGTCTTTTAGCCAAAGCAAGGGTATACAGAGCACACCTTCATCTGCCTGCAGACACAGCAGCTGGTGGTTCCCCCTCTGAGCCCTGCTCTGACTGTGGCTGTGGTGACCTAGGCATTGGTAGTGAATGTATGTCCCTTCCCCTAGCTGATCCTGCTGCAGCTGTTTCTGCAAGATCAGATTGTTCAGCATAGCACATACTGTGAAGACTTGTGCACATGTCTCTGTATTATACTGCATTGCTCCACCAGATGCATCTAAGCACTGGAACCGTGACTTCAACAGCCCAGACACATGTTCTGTGATGTTTCTGATTTGAGCATATGCCTCATTATGGCATTCTTCCATGGGTGTGTGTGCACTTCTGATGGGTGTCATCATCCATGGTTCCAGTGCATAGCTAGCATCCCCCAGTAAATAGCCCTGTGAGATGTCCCCCCCTAGCAAACATTGGATACAGCTGTGATGTGTGCCAGATATGGGAGTCATGATAACTGCCTGGGTTGCAAGCACACACATTCAGCATAATCCCCTGGGCATTGCACACGACTTGGCAGTTGGAGTGGTATCCCTTGCAGTTCATATAGATTCTACCCTGCTCATCAGGTGGTGCCTTGATGTGTACATAAGTGCAATCTATGGCACCCAGTACTTCAGAGTAGTCTGCTACAGAGTAGAACTGTTGCATAGTGATAGCCTTCTCCTCAGAACTATGGGAAAACATTTTTGCTCACTGGCATGTATGAACATAGCATCCAGGAATTGGTGGAGGATCCTGGATGCTGATGTCTGTGACACACGCATCATGTCCCCAGATGGTCTTTGAAAAGTACCTGTAGTTAGTATTCTAAGGGTTACACATAGCTTAGTTTCCACTGGGTGGGTTCCCCTCAATTTGTTCTGGCTCTGAGTTGAGGGCAGTAGAGCTCACAGAGTTCTTGTAAGGTGTCCCTGTCCACCCTGTTGCTCTCTACAATTTCCAGGTCATGTAGCTTCCGATAAGTTACCCTGAGTTTGAACACTCTTCTCCTTCTTGGCCTAGGCCTATTAGCCCAGCAGCATTGCTTTCAGCCTCTGGCACATGCAGATATAGAATACCTGTGGCAGCTCCTAGCATTGTGTCAGTTAAAATTTTCTTGTCTCTACTTCAGTGGTATTGAAGTATATAGGAAAAACAAGAATGGAGGTTACATGGATGCTTTATAGCATGTGGAGTGGCTGCACCATGTTGGATTGGTTAATGAAAAGGGAATTCATATATTTGTACTGTAATTAGCATCTATGACATACACCTGCTGCTTGCTCATCAGTGCACTAGGTGCACCTCCCTGCACCCCCACACATCCCCACGCAGCTATGCATAAATAAAGTAAGCATGGTATTGTAATTACTTTCCTCTTTTCCTGTGATATCACACAAACATTGAGTATAAAAAGAAAGCTTGCCCACCCTGTACTCAAACCCAGAACCATTTGCACTCTAGCCCTACACATACACATGGTGCCACAGGACTACTTACAAGACAGCCACAACAAAAGCTACTATTCATTCCCCCATTTGCTGTGGGTGCACTACGCACACTCTTGGGCAAATGAAGACATAAAAAGGTGCAAATATTTATTTGAAATGGACAGAGAAGACACATTTTACTGCAACATTCCGAGGATGACACACAGCCTGTGATTTGTGCATGGCTTACATGCACTTTCACCCACCACAGACCGATCTGTAGAACTTTGAAAGTGTAACCTGACAAAACCTCAAGTCATCACTCACTGTTGACTTCCACTGAAAACAAAAACACCATGGAAGTGCATACACAGTGTGAACATCCCTACAGGGTTACTCTTTTTTTGGGATTCAGCAATTCCAATGGGTTTTTTTGCATCTTTACCATGCTGACAGCCTGGAATCTACACTATTAGTAACTGTGTCAGTGGAGAAACTGCACAGGAGCACAATGTTGTAAACACAAGGGAGGCTATTACTTTGCCCATGTATCTGCTACATAACATATGATTACAGTACATTATAATACCCTGTTTCAGGATGTTTAAACATTTTAGCAGACTCCATTATGTACAATTATGTTTTCTTTTGGGGGTTGGGGGGACAAAGGTGCATTTATGTCATGGCCCTTAATTTTTTTTTTTATTTTGTAACTGATATTCTAGCATCCAGTGTGTAATTAGGTCATAATATATGTGGGGCTGCATGCTGAGGTCAGTTCTGTACAAATTTTAAGACCTTTTATTTGCTCTTGCTTCTGTGTAGACTCCTTTCCATGGCTATATTCAAAACTTTCCAAATACATGGCCAACATGAACACAGCATCTACACGGTTGCTTTAGATGTTGTTAAATCACTTTGCCATGTTGATTTGCTTCATTAGCATGAAATTCAGCTACGTATGCTGTAATTTGCATGTCACAAAAGTTTTCATATTTGCACATCCGTGCTAGATGCTGTGAGCTGCTACGCGGAGTTTACTGACTCTAAAACTTTTCACACCTGTGCGCACAATGCGTCATGATGACTTGCACATGGTAAAAATTATTGTGTAGTCTTTCATGAATTCTCCCACTATTTTTTATTTTATTTTTATTATATTTTATTTCTATTTAAAACGCTGATCCACAAAGACCTTTTTCAGATTCAGCCCAGGAGCACTGTCTGGTTAAGTGACTTGCTCAGAGTCATCCAGTAGGAAAACATATTTCATGGTGGCTGTGCGCGTGTATGTGTGTGTGCATGTGTGTGTGTGTGTATATGTGTGTGTGTGTGTGTGTGTGTGTGTGTGTGTGTGTGTGTGTTTGTGTTAGCAATATGTTGTGATAATTATTGTGCCAAAAATTATACTCCTCACATTAACAGATTTGTCAGTTAATATTCTTGGTATATTCATGTTATCTTTTGTAAAAGTCAGATACTGTTACTGCTGTATTGTTATTATTATTTTACCTTTGCATCTTGTGATGTACTTAATAGATACGGATTTTACAGGCAGATATTACAGATTTAATTCCAAGAAAAAATGTTACCACCGGTGCCAGGATAGGAAAAAAGCAGTGTAGAATCCTCAGGATGTGGAAACTTTTCTACCTCAGCATTAAGCCAGGCTTGGTGGGGGGTGGCCTCCTGTGGCAGAAAGAAATAGTCCAAAAACTAACAGGCCAAGAAAGAGGTATACAGATGTCAAAGCAGACTGCTGAGGATAAGGAAGAAATGATGTATTGTTACTATTATGCAAGAAGCCCAGAATTTCCAGATAGAAGATATGTAGAAAGATTAAGACAGAAATAGGACAAAAAACAATACTTGCACATGAAAACTGTCAAAACCTACCAATAAAAATGTGTATTCCTTAATACAACAGATCAATGAAAAACATTATATTGCAAACTGGCTCAAGGACAGAACCCACATGGTTAGAATTGCTGAAGCCATGTCAGACTCCAAACAGTTACAAGTGGTGTCCCACAAGGCTCAGTCCTGGGACCTCTCTTGTTCGGTATATATTTCTCGTAGGTACAGGCCAACAAGGAAGGACTGTGGCTGACCAAGTTCACAGATGACTGCAAACTGGGCACCATAATCGACTCTCCAGCCGACACAAGCATCCTCCAAAAGGACCTCATAGAAACAGACAACTGGTGCCAGAGCCATGGCCTCAAGCTAAATGCCAAAAAGTGTATAGTCATCCCCTTAGGCAAAAACAAAGTGCCCACAAATTACCACATAGGTGGTAATCCATTAAGTACAGAAGAAGTAATTAGGGACCTGGGGACCCAAGTTGATAGCAATCTCTCATTTGACAACCACGTAGCCAAAGTGGTTAGAAAAACATTTTATATAGCCCACCTAATCATGAAGGGATTCACATCTAGATCAGGGGAAGTCATCGTGCCTCTTTACTCATCCCTCATCAGGCCCATAATTGACTACAATGCCCCTTTTGGGATGTACCTTACCAGAAACCTGCAGCAACTGGAAAGACCCCAAAAGTACCTCACCAAGAGGATCAAAGGGCTCAAACAGATGCCATATGCTGCCTGGTTAAAGAAACTCCAGCTCTACTCAGTGGCATACCGCCTGTTCAGAGGTGATCTGTGCCTGACGTATAAAGCCATGTCCAACCCAGAATTAATGGACATGCTGCACCTCAGAAAATCCAAATCCCATCGAGCCACGCGCTCGAGAGACTTGAACCTCAGCACTGAAATAAATAGGACATGCTGGAGGGACAGATTCATAACCTAGAGGCTCCCTTCACTCTGGAATAAAATCCCAGTCCAGGTTAGGCAGAGTCCCTCATTGACTCTCTTCAAGAGGAATCTTGATGAGTGGATGGGAGATCGTAGGTTTACCCCGGGTATCACTTCTGTGTCACTGTTAGACAGAGGCACAGTATACTAACCTCAAAAAAGGGCATAGCAAAATTAATTTAAAATGGGTGGCGAAAGCCAAACATACTCTGGCTAGGCTTATAAATGCCCTAGGGCAGATAGCCTAGTATGAACCTATGAACCTATAAGAGGAAGTACAAAATTATAAAGAACAAAACCCAGAGTTTTTGAAAGGTATAAGAAAAGAAACATAGACATGAGAAAGAAAAGGAATATGAATATGAAAAAAGCAGCTTCAAGAAGAGATATATAAGCAAAGGCAGCAAGATATAAACATTTCACATTACAAAAATAAGATTGCAAAAGAGAAATGTACAAAAGAAGATTAGTAATGATGAATTTAAACAAATGAAATTAAAGTGATGGACTATCTGTGAAGTGAAGACTTTAATGTGGAAACTCCACATATGTAGTGTTGTGACATAATGGACCAGCGGGTCCCCAGATAAAGAAGCAATGGGGGAGGGGGAGGGTGTATCTGAAGAAGATATACCACCGAGTGATATCGTGGATCCTGCTGTAGAAGACACATGAAAGTTCAGCTGAAGTTGCACAACAAGGGAAGGAGCAGGAAGCAGTGTCAAACCTAAAATAGGTAATGTTGTAGCACATTGAGCCACTGGGTCCACATATGGTGAATAGCAAAAATGTTGCTCTCAGTCCAGATGAAAATGGTTTAAAGGAAGACCTGATTGGCTTAATAGAGATGGATAGATATACAAAAGAAAGATATTATTGAAAGTAAATAAGACACACAGTGTTAGAAGACTAGTAAAACAGATAATCACAGTAATTAGGACTATTAAGGAAAACTTGTGTGACGTAACGGAAATGTATTTATTTATTTATTTTAGCTATTTTACCAGGGTACTATGGATCATTTCCAGACATAATCCGGGTGAAGAAATTCACAAACACTGTGTAATCACAGAAGGTAGATAATTCCATAAACAATAGGTACAATATGTAAATAATGTCAGCAGAGTGCAAAATCAAATGTGAATTAATTTTAGAAGTAAAAATGGGAGAGAAACAGCAGCTGAGTACAGAGTATCAAAGTGGAAGTGATGCACAAGAGGAGGGAGTAAGGTTATGTGTCCAGTGGAAAAGCACTTGCAGTCAGATTTTTGATGGAGGTGTCTTTTGAGTTAAGATTCTGAAGGTGGGGAAATTGGAGACTTCTTTAAGGTGAAGGGGAGGGATTGCCAGAGTTTGGGTGCAAGAATGGAGAAGGAATGGTTGGTACAGTGAAATTTAGTTCCGGGTTTCTGGAGTGAGGGAGTTATTTGGTAGAGGTTGCAAGGATTGTAGGCTGTGGTTTTATTATGGAGTTTGCCTAGATAGGCACCTGGTTGAAGTAGTTGGAAAAGAAGGGACCCTAGGAGTAGTTCAACTTTGTAGGAGATTAATAGCCATTTGGCATTGGAGAGGGTGATGCAGTGGTGTTCCTGCTGGAAGGAATTGAAATGAATTGGCAGATTATGTTTTCAATGGACTGTAGAGTGGATGAAATTTTTTAGAGGATGAGGCTATGATGGGGGGCATGTTCAAGTTGAGCAAGGAGGACTCCTTTGCCTATTACAGCTCCAGTTGGTCTGGAGAAAAAGGGAGATATTTTCCAGGACCAGAATAAAAGAGAACTGATCTTTTTCTTGGTGTCTTCAGTGTGGCTTTGAAATGTAAGTGTCTGGTCTAGCCATAAACCTAAGTATTAGGATGTGGTTGTTTCTGTGAAAAACTGAAAGGCTGCCAGCCCAGCCAGATAGAATCTTGTAAATAATTCTATGTGATTTGTAAATATTAATGTAATCCACAGGCTGGTTTTACAAATGTAAAAGAGAACTATATGGTATGATTAAACTATATGTTGTACTGAGCTTCAAAAATGTAACCACAGTGCACCCTGCTGGAAGAATGCTGATAACGTAAAGCATTTTATGACTGTTTGATCTCTGGGCTCAGAGATGGGATGTCTGGATGAAGGAATTCTTTCTGTTGTTTTAGGACAAGAGTTAATTGCTAGATTTTACATATATAATGTCTTTAATGGCTGTGGCTTCCTGCAGGTGTACATTACAAAAAGAAATGTAACTTTTGAGCTTCTGTCAGCCTGGGAAGCTAAATCAGAACAGTTAAGAATCATGTAATCTAAAATGAGTCAGCAGTGATGTATTATCAATTTAAGAGAAAGAGAGAATCAGAGCATTTTGCATTTGTCTTCAGAACTGACAACATCACCAGCACTCTATCTTTGCTCTTTATGTATGTTAGTTATTTAGAACATTGTTTCTCTTAGAAATAGATAGAAAATAGTAAGATTAGTCTAGCTGTTTTTCTATATTTATGTCAGACTATTCTACAGTATTATTTTAAGCATTTTCCTGTGATGTCTGAACTCTTGACTGGCACTGTGTTGAATTGAGGAGATAGATTTGTCTTGTGTTTTTATTATTTATTATTAAATCTTTTTAAACCTTTCAACTGTGGCTGTTTTGTAGAGAGATAAGGTAAACTCTAGAGTATGTTGCATGTATATAGTGATACTGTCCAAGCCACTCTAATAAGCCTTGCTGTTCGTCATACTTACCAGTTGGATAATAATAATATTGCACAGTAAAATTGGACCCTTTGGTAAAGGCCTTATTAGTAGCTGATATTTGTGGTTGGTGGCAGTGATTTCTACCTTATAGCCTGGGTAGAGAAGGGGACATAACCCCTGGGGGACCTGTGCCAGCCTTCCCTAGGAGTGTCTGTGTGTTTGTATATAACTCATATCTCAAAGCACGAAGCACTAGTTGGACAGAGAGGGTGTTGGAAGTTTTAGCTTGACCACTAGGCTGAGATTTGTACCCTATAGCTGTGGGGATCTGGAGAGAAAGGGAGTAACCAGCCCCGGACTGACTGTGATCTCTGTGTGCTCTTAAGGAAAATTGTACTTTACTGTGTGTGTACTTGTTATCCTTCCCAATGTGCATGCCCCTCACTAGTGCTAGTGGTGAGGACTGAGGCTCCTTTCATTACTGTGCCAGTGTACAGGCATCACAGTTTCTATTGGGCAACCACTGAGATCTGCAATGTTGAGATTTTTAGGAGTCTTTTTCCATCGTTTCTGAGGTGCCAGATATCATACCTTTTGTTTTAGAGGGTTTTATGAAGACCCATAAAAGGATGCTGGATAAATAGAAGTATTAAAAGAAACAGTGAGGAGCTGTAATTTATATGAAATGGGATGAAATAACTCCCACAGAAATTGAAACAAAATTAAGAAAAGTTACTAACTAAAACAAACCCAAGGTCCAGATGCAGTACTTAACTTCTGGCTAAAAGTAATAACATCTTTACACAAAGATTATCTCTGACTAAGTATTACTTATAAGTGCATCCCGAACAGACAACAACATGAAAAACAATACTCCTTCTTAAGAGTGAACCTGTAAACTATCCTAAAAATTATAGACAAATAACTTACCTTCTGGCAGTCTACAAACTATATACTGGAATTGATGCAGACAGATCTGAGGGGAATTCAATAAAGCCTGCACAATGTTTTTTCACCGTGTTCTCATTGCGAAGCGAATACAGACACAAGAAGTTTGAAGTCAGTAAGCACTGTGTAGAGGCGCACACCCCCATGGAAAACAGTTAAACACCGTGGCATGCTAATCAGCTGCATAAGCAGCGAATAGCATTCTAATGAACCCAGGAAACCTGGTGGAGTGATTCAACAAGGTCGGAAGCAACCATGTACACTCTGCACTGGTGTCCATCTGTGTTCGAAAACTTTTCAAATACAGCCACGGAAAGGAGTCTACACGGCCTACCTCTCAACCTTTGGAGCAAGAAATTTGGACAAAGACATCAATAATGAAGGGACAAAGGTCCAAAAATAGGAACAAATTTAAAATATTGCTCTTATTAACTTAGAAAGTTGCTAAAGTAACAGAGTTTGTGTTATGAACAGAAATGCAGCTTTGCCCCACCCCCAAATGAACAGTACAGTAATGCAGACCATACCTCTCAACCTCTTAGGGCAAGACATCTGGACAGAGCCATAAATAATGGGGAAAAGGGTCAGAAATAGGGACATTTTTTAAAGACTACTCTTACAAACTTAGACAACTGAGTACATTTAACTACTGTTCTTATCAACTTAGAAATAGGATTTGTGTTAACATGCATTTTCTGAAAGTTATGAAATCTGAAACTCAAATGCCATGTCCTTATTTAGTGACTTTAATCTTTAGATCATCCCAGTGATTTATCAAAAAAAAAACATTTTTATAAGGAACAGACCAAAAATATGTGTCAAAAACTGGACATTCTGCAAAATCTGTACAGTTGAGAGGTACACTAGATCACGGTGACTGGATAAGCTTAAAATAAACAGGGGCCAAGGGCTCAAAATAGGCACATTTTTTAAATGCAATACCCTTCCTTTTGTGTTCAATATTTGGCTCCCCTTCAGTTTCCCTAGCAACATGGTTGCTAATGGTGTAGATTCAGGGCTGACAGCACAATTAATATGCAAATGAGGTCTGAACTCATTAGAATTGCTGAATCCCAAAAAGATGGATCCGTGTAGGGATGTTCACATTGTGTAGGCGCTCCCTCAGTGTTTGTGTTTATGGGATGGCAACTGTGATTGCTTACATCATCAGGTGAGTGTGTCAGGTTACACTTAGAAAGTGTTACATGTAGGCCTGTCAAGTTTGGAAATGCAATTAAGCAGTGCACAATTCACAGGTTCTGTTTCATTAACATCCAACCACCTCTTCATTTGTTTGCAAATTGTGTTTTCTCTGTCAGGTTTTTAGTATTATTTAGTATAAAAGAAAAGGAAAAAATAAAAAGGGAGAAATAGTTGAAAGGAGGAAAAGAAATCTATGACATACACAGTAGAATATGTTAGTCCACATGAGATATGTCTACATAGGTCTGGATTTCAATGCTTACTCCAATGCACCTTAAGAAAACAGGATGGGTGCTTTATCCCTCTTTGCCACCCAAACAGCTTTGCAGCAAAGAAGTGAAGTCATTCATCACATAAGTAATGCAACAGAATGTACACTGATATCAAGCCATAAACCACCAGAGAGAGGTTGGCATACTGGTTATTTGCCTTATAGACACAAGGTGCAAGGTTTGATTCTCCCATGGATTAATTGACTAAACATTCTCAAAAAATGTTTTATTAATTATATGAATAGCAAGACAATTAAAAGATTATACATAACAAGAAGGCATAAATGAACATATAACAATTCATCTAGTGATAACAACCTTCATGAGATTTTGATAAATTATTTAGAAATAAAACATACACCATATGTACACTATATACAAGTTAGGCAACCTGAAAAAAAAAAATATTTAACATTAACTATTTAATATGTTTAAAATCTTTTCTAACACAACCTTTCTAATAGCTTTTTTTTGGACTCCCACCTAAGTATCTTTGAGCATCAATAAATTTAAAAGTCATTTTCTGGAAAGTAACCCATTTTAATTTAGAACGATCAATCCAATTTTGTATTATATAAAGTTTTAGTAATGAGCAAATAAAAATGATAACATGAATATCAACTTTTGAAAGATGAATCAATGGAATATGTAGAATAGCAAATTCCCGTCAACGTGGATTTTGATATCCCATTTTCTGCAGTCTGACTTTCAAAGATGTCCACAATCTGTGAGAAAAATGACAATACCATAGAATATGAAGGAGGTCTGCTTGGGGATGAGAACAGCATGAACACGAAGGGGACTTATTTGGGTTAAATTTATTTAATTTGATTGGGGTAAAGTAGGCATCATTATTAATCATTAATTGTGTGTATGCTAATTTTTAAAAGGGATAAATTCCTTAGTGTGTCTAATAGCCAGGACTTTCTGAGATTCTGACAATTGGGAATTATAATTCAACCAAACATTAGATAAAAGACAGTTGTGGTCCATCATTAAAGAATTAATTAATTTATATGAGTTTGAGAGCATTTTATCAGATGATGAAAGTATTTTGATAATCGTGTTAAGGTTTTTCAATTGTGAGTCTATGGGGACCAGACATACAAATTTGTTTTTAATTATTGCTCTTAGTTGTGTAAGAATTGGTGAGTAATTCCAGTTTACTTTCAATAACTTACGCCAGTCAGATAAAGGCAAGTCAAGATATTTCAAAACATCTCCTACTTTTAGATTTTTAATTAAAGGATAGTTTGTTAAGTTCAAAAGTTTATTGTCCAATAATATATTTGGGTTTAGATGAATTGGCTGAACATGGTGCGAGATCTTTTCTAGTTTACACATTTTGAGTAAGGTTTGGAAATCTCTAATCTTTTGTTTAAATACTGTAGATATATTTTTAATAAATAAACTATCCAGAGAGATAAAGGGAATAGCTTCAGGATTTAAATTATTAGAAATGACATAATTATACCATAATTTTATCCATAAAGAGTGATTTGGATAAGAAGTGTTATTGAATTTAGAGATAGTAGGACGTTTATTGGATGAGACAATCAAATAATAGAGATAAAGATTAGGTAAACCCAAACCTCCCTTGTCCTTCGAAAATGCCAATCTAGAATAGGAAATTCTAACAGATTTAGGGAACCATATGAATTTTGCCAAAGCTTTATTTACAGACTCAAAAAATTTTTTTTGAAATTATCTGATCAGATGATGAGAATTGGTAAAGAAATTTAGGCAGAATATTCATTTTAATAATGGCCACCCTTGAAAGAAATGAAAGGTTTAGATGCTTCCATCTGTCCATATCAGACAATATAGAGTTCCATAATTTATTAATATTATTTTGAAAGGAAGATTTATTATTGTGTTCTAAGTTGATTCCTAAATATTTTATATTATAAGTAAACTGAAAATGATCGTCTGGAAAAAAAAAAGATTTGTGTGCTAAATGATTTAAGGGAAAAATATGAGTTTTGTAGAATTTAAAAGATAGTTGGAAACCAAAGAAAAATAATCAATAGAATTCATTATTTTTCTGTAATCAGATAATGGAGTTTGAAAGTAGATTACTAAATCATCCATAAAAGCAGAGAAATGAATATTAGTATTAAGAATTCTAGGGATGTTATGAAAAGTATTTTGAGTAATAAACAATAGCAAAGGTTCTAAATAAATGTTGAAAAGAAAAGGGGACAATGGACAACCCTGTCTTGTTCCTTTAGTGATCTTTATCGGAGCAGAAAATTGACCATTAATGTATAGTCTAGTAAACATATTCTTGTATAAAACTTTTAAAAATTTATAAAGAATAAGGGAATATTAAAACATAACATAGTTTGAAATAGAAAGTTCCAACATACTCTGTCAAAGGCATTTGATGCATCTATAATCAAAGCATATATAGGGTTTGGATTTTTCTTAATGAGATGAAGTATAGTCTCTAAAGATAGAGTATTATCCCAAGCATGTCTCTGAGACATAAAACCTGATTGATCTGACGAGATAATTGAGGGTAAAATCCGTTTCAATCTGTTAGCCAGAATAGATGACAGAATCTTAATATCCACGTTAATTAAAGAAATGGGTCTATAATTTACTGGGTCAGATTTATCTTTATTATTTTTTAGAATTAGAATGGTTTTGGATGTGTTCCAATTAATATCTGAGATATCATTAACTCTTATATGATTGTAAACTTTAAATAGAAAGGGAAGAACTACCAATTTGAAAGTTTTGAAAAATTCTGGAGTAAAACCATCAGGTCCCAGAGATTTACCCAATTTAAGATTATCTATTGAATCTGAGATTTCTTGTACCGATATAGGGGTAGAAAGTAGTTTTTGCTGATTATCATTAAGTTTAGGGAACTGCAAAGAGTCTAAAAAAAATTTTGAGTGATTATCTTTAACAGAATTAGAAGAACCTGAATATAACTCAGTATAAAGAGAGGTGAAAAGTTGAATAATCTCTTCATCAGTATTATATAATCTGTTATTATAAGATAAAGATGTAATATTTGGATTTCTGAAGTTAACTTTAATAATTCTCGCTAACAATTTAGATGGAACCTGGGCCCGCTCTGAATATGAAGCAAGTAGCTTTTGTTCAGCTAAGGAGAGGTTATTTTGGTGAAGCAGAATTAAATCTTTCTGACAATCAAAAATTTGTTTTTCTAAAGTAGCATCATAGTTCAGACTAAGATGATTTTCCAACGAAGAAATTCTTGATTTTAAGAATTCCTCTTTCTTAAAGTATTGTTTTTGAAAAAGCAGCTTTACTAATAAATAAACCTCTTAATCTTGCTTTACATGCAGCCCATTGTATGTCATAAGGAATGTCTGATGATTCAAGGCTATTCACCATTTCATTTAGGATTTCTGAAGCTTGTTTGCAAATATCCTCATTTGACAATAAGTTATTATTTAAGGTCCACTTATTAAACATAGTTTTATTTTTGATATTGGGTTTTATGTTCAATTTTAGTGAAATTCTTGAGTGATCCGAAAAGAATATGGGTTCTGTAGTAAAGTCCACAATATATTTTGAAATATAATCTGAAATTAGAAAGAAGTCTAATCTGGACCACGAATGATAGCACTTAGAATAATAAGTATATATATCATTCTTGTTTATACTTTTAACAGTGTGAAGGGGATCTATTAAATTATATTCTGTCATCAAATCATTTATAGCCAGAGTAGATTGAAGATTATAGGCGACAGTGGAGCAGGAACGATCAATTACAGGGTTTATAACTGCATTCCAGTCACCACCCACTATAATATGATGATCCTTATAGGATGCAAGAATATTGTAAATTTTTAAAATGAACAAATGTTGTGAATTACATGGGCCATATAGATTTAAAATTAATAAGGGTTTGTCCAAACCAACAATAGAAGCGGTAAATAGGCACCACCTCCCCTCATCATCAAATTTCTCATCAATAATATTCCCAATGAATTTTTGTTTAATGATTATAGCTACACCTCAGGAGTTAGATGAGTCACCTGAAGCTATAATCTTTTTGATCCATTTTTTTTTTAACTCTTTATTCCAATCAATACGTAAAATATGAGTCTCTTGAATAAAACAAATGTTAGCCTGTGATTTAAAGATCATATGAAATAATAGTGACTTTTTCGCTTTATCTTGAATGCCTCTAACATTCCAAGAATCTAAAATTATGTCAACAGGCATATTCTACAAGTATATTCATTATTGATGCTATAAAAGTGAACTCAAGGTGCAAATCCAACACAACATTAAAAAGAAGAAGAAAAAAAATAAAAGAAAAAACAGTCTTTAAGTATTCAAGCAGGTCATCAAATAACATTTGTTGAAAAAAAAAAGAAAAACGTTTTTTCAAGAACCATGAAATGTATAATAATATCCTTTATCCTAACCCTAGTGCCTACCCACCAATCCCCCTGTGATAAAGGAAGAGCGGAAGAACATAAAAAAAACATTATAATTATAGATAATAATAACCTCAAGTTAGAAAACAAATTACTCAAAGGAAGCCTAACATAACATAAAGTCCGAGTAATACTACTAAAAATATATACAAAATTAACTAATTTCAAGACGTCCAACATGCTTAATCCCTACTTCTAATACTAATCTAAAGCTCCTATCCTTAAATTGAAATTTATAGTGATTAAATGCATTTCCTCAAGTATTTCAAGAGAAAGAGAAACAAGTAAATAATAAATAAATCACACTCTGCTTAACTAGAACACTCTATCATAAGAAGTAATACAATTAAAACTGAAAGATATGTAAGATAACATATATAAGTATAACAAAACCAACTGGTAGCATTATAATATAAGTAAATAAGCATAGCATTACTGAACTAAAGATAATAGTCATGCACTATCTACTGAACCTTCTTTAGTACTTTAGTGATAATTTCATTAATCAACATGACCATTAGTATGATAAAAGCACTAATACCTGTAGAATGAGTATTTAGTTATAGTTCAAATAAAGCAAAAACAACTACCAAGCAACCATATCTCAAAATGAAAAACAATTCAGTCTGGAGATGCATCTATTAACTAGATAATAGTAGTACAGGAACTATTCAAATGAAATATTATAAGCTGTAAGGTTTTAACACTAGTTATTATACATGAATAAAGTATAATTATATTATTAAATAGTAACTTAAACAGCATCATATATACTGGACTGAATGTACAACAATGTGCATACATATAATTTTAAATCTACTTTTGAATATTTTACTAATGACTCTGTTAGGTTATGTAGCCATACTATTCTTCTAAGCTATAGATGTAACATAGCAAAACAGCATGAAAAGACAAGGCTTTTAAAGTAAACATTTTGAACATCTAATTAAAACAGAAACAAGCAAGCTAAATGCAGTAAATCTAAGGGCTTAAATATATACAGGTAGATTCAGCTAATCATATTAAAGAAAGTTATTTCAAACCTTTCAAATAAGTAAAGGCTTTCTTAAACATAAACTACTAATCATAAATATCACATCCAGCCTCTGAGAAGAGAGAGCAGAGAATAGAAAGAACATGAAACTTTCATATGAACAGGTATACTTTGTAACATTTGTCAAATTAAACACTTCAGTATCATATAAAATATTGTATGAAAAATATTCTGAATAGGAAAATATGTTCATTTCTTTACACATCCTTTAGAATTTTAATATATAAAACTAACCTGTTCATTTGTTTCCAGAAACATTTTCACTCTGCTTTATGAAAGTAGCAGCTTGCTTTGAAGTCATGCAGACACACTAAAAGTCATTGAATATATTATGTGACATGAATCTGTTTAAATTTAAAAAGCAACCTTCATTTATGAAGAGAAAACACTTTAAATAATAGCCAGATCTACTAAAAGTTAGCGCTATTGAATACTTGTTGAAAACAAGCAGACTTGTGTATTTGAAACTGTCCTTCTTTCCTCACAAATGATGACATCACCATCCATCTCAGAGAGACTGTAGTGTGCATGTTCATGCAGAGCATCAGCTGGAACTCTGAGGGAAGATTTTCTTGCTAGAATGTTGAGATGGAATGTTTTTCCCTCCAAAATCATTTAGCTTACACAGAAGGCTGTAACTCAAAAGCTTGTAGTAAAATTAACATATTATCTATTTACACAGCAAGCATATGTGAGAGAAAGAGAAAAAGTAAATACAGCAATTTAAATGCTTCTATTAATCCACACAAATCTAACAAGCATAAATCCTGTCACTGCACACTGTCACACCAAATCCATCATGTGTAAATTACATGACAAGTTCTTAAGCTAATATAATTATGTCACACCAGAATTACAAATCATGTAACACAAATACTGTCAGAGTAAAGAAAAGAAAAGATCAAACCTTTTTGTAGTTCTTTAACAGTAGAATATTAAGATACAGTGTCAGGAAGCTTTTTAAATGTTTTAAGAAAAATGTCTTTTGCATCTTTAGGATCTGAACATACAAATCTTTTGTCATTAGCTGTGAAAGACAAGGTATTAGGATAAGCCATTTGAAATCTAATCCCTCTTTTTATCAAGTCAGCACAATAGGGGCTAGTTTTGTCTATTTAATTTGGTCTGTGCAGGAAGATCTTGGGAAAATGATAGTTTGTGAGACTTCCATATGAATTGTTTCTTTGTTTCAGCAGTTTCTAGGATCTGGAAAGTGTCTTGAAAGTTTAGTAACTTAGTATAAATTAACCTTGGTGTGGAAGAATCTTGCTTTGTACGCAGTGCTCTGTGTGCTCTCTACAATTATAGATTTTGAAGAAGCTTCACAATTTAACAGTGTTTCAAAGATATTTTTAGTCACAGATAACAAGTTTTTATTGTCATAAGATTCAGGTAAACCACGAATAATGATGTTATTTCTTCGACTCCTAGCTTCCAGATCCAATATTTTAGCTTGTAAATCTGAAATAGTTTTATCTCTAGATTTAAAGTCACTTTCCAATAAGTCTGTTTTAACCTCCAAAGCTAAGATTTTATTTTCAATAGTAACAATACTATCGTTTATTTGCTTTAAAGATTTACTAAAGTCTGCAAACTGTTCTGAAAAGTTTTGTATAGCACTTTGGATTGGTTTTAATGCTATTTTTAGTTCTTCTAAAAGGAAATTTGAGTCATTTAAATCTTTATTACTTACTTTAAAAGTTTCTGTAGGTTGTTTAGATGATTTCAGTCTTTTGAACCTGAATCTTTTTCAGGAGAGAGCATTGAAGTATATTTGGCCTTTGTAGGCTGAGTCTCCATGGAGTCAGATTTTGTAGCCATGCCCAGAAATGGAATGCAGTCAACAGGATACCAGGAACCAGGAACAGACTAGAGCAGTAGGAGTCCCAGCAGCAGAGAGACCAAGAATGTTCTGAGGTAAAATAAATCCCAGGATAATAAGTCCAGAAGAAAAAATAATCCAAATGCGTAGAAAAAGATTTATAAAATCTTTTAGTATAAAAATTTGAGGAAAAAGGTTGATATAAAGTTGTAAAAAAAACCCAAAAGTTAAATAGCTGTGAGGAGCTCAGAGAGTAAGGACTAGACTAGTCGGCGGCCATCTTGGAATCATCTAATTGACTAAACATAAAATGTCCCACAAGGGCAGGTAACCTAGTACTAATCTATGAACCTATTTATTATTATATTTGGGCATAGTGCACTTAGTCATCAAACAACCTGTTATAATTATTGCTTGCAACTATACAACTCTGTCTTACCTTTCTGTGTTTCTTGGTCATTCATCATTTATCTGAAGAGAATTCTGAGACATGCAGTCTGTAAGCCATGCTATAGCAATGGCCTTAAAATGTGTAAGCATATTAACTGGCAATATTATGATATGCATTTTCCAACAACTGAAGGGCAAGTTAGATGGTACAAACAAGCATAGGCTGCATTTTTTAGGGGGGTGCAAAGGTGTGTTACTGTTATGACACATACAAGGATACAACTGTTCTGATGAGGGGGATCAAAACTGAGTTATTGTTATGGCATTACAAGCATAGACTGTTTATTTGGGCTGAGAAAAGAGTGAACCTGTAAACTATCCTAAAAATTATAGACAAATAACTTACCTTCTGGCAGTCTACAAACTATATACTGGAGTTGATGCAGACAGATCTGAGGGGAATTCAATAAAGCCTGCATAATTTTTTTTCACCGTGTTCTCTTTGCGAAGCGAATGCAGACACAAGAAGTTTGAATTCAGTAAGCAGTGTGTAGATGCACACCCCCCCCCCATGGAAAGCAGTTAAAGACTGGGGCATGCTAATCAGCTGCATAAGCAGCAAATAGCATTCTAATGAACCCAGGAAACCTGGTGGAGTGATTCAACAAGGTCGGAAGCAACCATGTACACTCTGTGCTGGTGTCCATCTGTGTTCAAAAACTTTTCAAATACAGCCACAGAAAGGAGTCTACACGGCCTACCTCTCAACCTTTGGAGCATGAAATTTGGACAAAGACATCAATAATGGAGGGACAAAGGTCCAAAAATAGGAACAAATTTAAAATATTGCTCTTATTAACTTAGAAAGTTGCTAAAGTAACAGAGCTTGTGTTAAGAACAGAAATGCAGCTTTGCCCCACCCCCAAATGAACAGTGCAGTAATGCAGACCATACCTCTCAACCTCTTAGGGCAAGATATCTGGACAGAGCCATAAATAATGGGGGAAAAGGGCCAGAAATAGGGACATTTTTTAAACACTACTCTTACAAACTTAGACAACTGAGTACATTTAACTACTGTTCTTATCAACTTAGAAATAACAGGATTTGTGTTAACATGCATTTTCTGAAAGTAATGAAATCTGAAACTCAAATGCCATGTCCTTATTTAGCAACTTTAACCTTTAGATCATCTCAATGATTTATCAAAAAAAAAACATTTTTATGAGGAACAGACGAAAAATATGTGGCAAAAACTGGACATTCTGCAAAATCTGTACAGTTGAGAGGTACAATAGATCACGGTGTCTGGATAAGCTTCAAATAAACAGGGGCCAAGGGCTCAAAATAGGCACATTTTTAAAATATAATACCCTTCCTTCTGTGTACTATATTCGGCTCCCTTTCAGTTTCCCTAGCGACATGGTTGCTAATGGTGTAGATTCAGGTCTGTCAGCACGATGAATATGCAAATGAGGTCTGAACTCATTAGAATTGCTGAATCCCAAAAAGATGGATCCGTGTAGGGATGTTCACATTGTGTAGGCCCTCCCTCAGTGTTTGTGTTTATGGGATGGCAACTGTGATTGCTTACATCATCAGGTGAGTGTGTCAGGTTACACTTACAAAGTGTTACATGTAGGCCTGTCACGGTTGGAAATGCAATTAAGCAGTGCGCAATTCACAGGTTCTGTTTCATTAACTTCCAACCACCTCTTCATTTGTTTGCAAATTGTGTTTTCTCTGTCAGGTTTTTAGTATTATTTAGTATAAAAGAAAAGGAAAAAATAAAAAGGGAGAAATAGTTGAAAGGAGGAAAAGAAATCTATGATATACACAGTAGAAAATGTTAGTCCACATGAGATATGTCTACATAGGTCTGGATTTCAATGCTTACTCCAATGCATCTTAAGAAAACAGGATGGGTACTTTATCCCTCTTTGCCACCCAAACAGCTTTGTAGCAAAGAAGTGAAGTCATTCATCACATAACTAATGCAACAGAATGTACACTGATATCAGGCCATAAACCACCAGAGAGAGATTGGCATAATGGTTATTTTCCTTATAGACACAAGGTGCAAGGTTTGATTCTCCCATGGATTAATTGACTAAACATAAAATGTCCCACAAGGGCAGATAACCTAGTACTAATCTATGAACCTATTTATTATTATATTTGGGCATAGTGCACTTAGTCATCAGACTACCTGTTATAATTATTGCTTGCAACTATACAACTCTGTCTTACCTTTCTGTGTTTCCTGGTCATTCATCATTTATCTGAACAGAATTCTGAGACATGCAATCTGTAAGCCATGCTATATCAATGGCTTTAAAATGTGTTAGCATATTAACTGGTAATATTATTTTATTTTTATTTATTTTTATTTTATTTTACATTTGTTGACCGGGCTAGTCTAGCTGGATATATTTCCATTTTCAGTAGAGGCCCGGGGAGAAAAGCTCCACACAGATATACAAAGTATAAAATATTGTTACATGGTAAAAAAGGAATACAAAACAAAATAAAAATAAAAACAGGTAGATTTACATTCTTGAGATAAAAACACTTGAGAAAAGTTCCAATATATAGAGTAACGTTTAAGAGAGCTAGATCAGAATATAATACAGTAAGAGTTATGTACCATAGATAAAAACACTTGTGAAACAGTACAGTGAGCAGAATATAGCTTAAGAGAGCTCAAAACAGAATAGTAAGAGTTATATACAGTAGATCATATGAGGTAGTAGTATTTAAAAGCTAAGATTATTAGAGTTTGAATAGGGTCAGTCTAATTTACAAGTCAAAAGCATATAAAGGTTTGGAAGTATGGCAAGATGAGGAAGAAAGAGGGGTGAAGAAGATGGTTAGTCAGGGTTACTACAAGGGCATAGCCAGTGCATTTGAAGGTATTTTCTAAGGTTTTGTTTAAAGAGTGGTAAGGATGTAGTTAGAGTTAGTTCAGTGGGTAGTAGGTTCCAGTGTTTTCCTGCTGTGTTGGTAAATAGAGAGTTACCAGCTGTATTATTAGACTTTGTTAACTGGCAAGAGGTTTGCTAGAAGAATGTAGGGAGTTCGGATTATTATATGGGACTATAAGTTTTGAGAGTATAGGGGTATTATTGGGCTGGTAAAATAACTTGTGGGCAATTGTGAGTTGGGGGATAATCAGATGGTTTTGGAATTCGAGCCAATTTAGTTGTCTAAGATTAGTACAGTGATGGGTTCTGAAGGGATTGCCAGTAGCAAATCTGGTGATATTATTATAGGAGGTTGCTAATTTGTTAAGGTTGGTTTTCTTAAGGTTGGTAAATATAGGTGAAGCATACAGGAGGGTTGAGATTAGATGGGAGTGGGCAATTTTGGCTCTGGCTGCTGAGGTTAAAAAGGGTTTTATTCTGTATAAGGAGCCTATTTTCTGTTTACTGTTTTAATGGTGTTATTTATATGGTAATCAAATGAGAGATTAATATCAATGGTTATACCTAGAAGTTTAGTGGTAGTATCAGGGAGAATAACAGTTCCATTATTTGATGAGATTGAAAAGTCTAATGGGGAAGACCTAGTGGTGGGTGTAAAGAGAAGGAGTTTTGTTTTTTTAGCATTGAGAAGGAGACAGTGTTTGGTAAACCATGTTTCTACAGTGTTGAAGACATCTTGAGTAAGAGAATATAGTTCAGATTGAGAGGTAGATGAGCATATTAGTGTGGAGTCATCCGCATATTGAATACAAGTGGCTTGTGGAACTGCTACATGGAGATCATTAATAAATAAGGAGAAGAGAAGTGGACCAAGAATAGATCCCTGAGGGACCCCAATGGTAACAGGTAGAAAGGAAGAGACTTGATTTTCCCAGAGAACTGCTTGTTGTCTATTGCTGAGGTATGATCTGAACCACTTTAAGGCTAGAGAATCAAAGGAAAGAGATTCCAGAATATTGATTAATAGGGTATGGTTAACCATGTCGAAAGCTTTAGAGAGGTCAATGAAATGTGCAGATGAGAGGAGGTTTTTGTTACGATTTCTATTGATGGTATCTGTGAAGGATATAAGGGCAGTAGTGGAACTATGTGATGGTCTAAAGCCATGTTGACAGTGTGCTATTAAGTTGTGTTGAGAGAGATGGCATAGAAGTTGTTTGTGAATGCATTTTTCCATAATTTTTGCTAGGGGTGATGAGAGCAATTGGCCGATAGTTGGAATAATCATTGAAGTTCCCACCTTTATGTAAGGGGATAATGTGGGAGATTTTCCAAATATTTGGGATGGTTCCTTCCTGGATTGTCCTATTTATAAGGATAGATATAGGATAAGAAATTTCCTTAGCTGCTTTTTGGAGAAATTGAGAAGGAAGTTGCCCAGCAGATGGAGTACATGGCTTAAGTTTTTGTATAAGTTTATAGATGAGAGAGGTAGAGATGGGTTGTAGTTGGAATTTTGAGAAAGAGTGTGGTAAGTTGATGGGAATGCTGGAGTTTTCTGAGATAAGTTGAGTAGCTAGAGATTGTATAGTGTCAGTGAAGAAAGAGTTGAAGGTATTGGCAGTTTGATGGGGAGTATTTGGATCTGCATCAAGTGGGGTGGGTGTTCGGGACTTACCTGGGGAAAGGAGCTTATTTATACAAGACCAGAACTGTTGGGGATTATTTTGATGAGTTTGCTGAAGTTTACAATAGTAATTTTTTTATCTGTAAGTATAGCTTTTTTTGTACTGTTTCTGAGCTGCCTATAATATAGGTGATCAGAGCTATTTCTATAGGTTCTCCATTTAGTCCAGACTTTGTTCCTAAGTAGAATTTGATTCCTAGTTTCATTAGAAAGCCATGGGGCTGGGTTAGACTTCATTCTAATGGAACGTTTGGGAGCATGCTTATCCAGGATAGATAGAATGCAGTGTTAAAATACTGTACTGCCTGTTCAAGTGGGAGGGATTTTAATGGTCTCCAGTTGCATGCTTTAAGCTCAGTTTGAAATAATTCTGTCTTAAAGTGTTTGATAGAGCGTGCTGTCCTAACGATAGGGAGGTTTGGGAAGTCTTTCTTTTCTCTAGTAATGTAGGTCAAGGAATGATCACTTATATCATCAGGCAGGATTCCTGTTTTGTATGATTGTTTCACTTTGTTTATGAGAATCCAGTCTAAGGTACTCTCTTTCTTGTTAGGTTTGTTAATTCTGGTTGTAGAGGTTATAGTTTGGGTAAATCCATGGAGGTTAATATGAGAGATAGGATTATTAGCACTAACACTTTTCCAATCCATATTAAAGTCACCTAGTATTATTGTTTCTTGGGGGTAAGTAGAAGACAGCCAGATAAGAAATGCTTCAATTGTAGTGATATTATTTCCGGGTGGTATATAAATGCAGATAATGTATAATGATATGCATTTGCCAACAACTGAAGGGCAAGTTAGATGGTACAAACAAGCATAGGCTGCGTTATTTGGGGGTGCAAAGGTGTGTTACTGTTATGGCACGTACAAGGATACAACTGTTCTGCTGAGGCGGATCAAAGCTGAGTTACTGTTATGGCATTACAAGCCTAGACTGTTCATTTGAGCTGAGAAAGGGTAAGTAAAGTTATGGCAAAAACAAGAATGGATTGTTCTTTGGGGGGAGCAAAGATGAGTTACTGTTATGGCATAAACAAGGATATGTTGCTCGTGTTACTCTCCTTGCATCCCGACTGTTGCTTGATCTTGTGAGGGTTGTGAAGTCAGAAACTGCAATGCGTATCATTACTTTCTAACTTCTCTCTCTTCAGTGATTTTCCAGTACAAACATATGGTGCTAAACTGAGGGCATGTACTTTTGAGAGGTATGACTGTGTGAATCTTTGATGCCTGAGATCTGCTAATTACTAATGGACATATATAAGTCAAATAAATCTCTACTGCCACATGTTACAGTAATGTTTGTACAAATCTCCCACCTTTCACTTGCTTAATATAGCAAGTGATGAAATACAAGGATATGCCACAATATTATTAAACAATACTCTCCAGGTTCAGGACTTACCTTGAAAATGCAGCAGTTGCCACAGTGTTAGTCCAGGGATGACTCTGTCTGATGCAAGCAGTACAAGTCAATACATGGGAAGGCAAAGGTTGTGTGAGTTGCCTGACATCAATGTTACTATATGTATGTGAGTAGGAGGAAGGCTTTAGGCCCCTAGGTGGGGAGTGTGCTATGCATAGCCTGTTAGCCAATGCAAGGACATACTAAGCACACCTCTGTCTGCCTACACCAACAACAGCTGGTGGTTCCCACTCTGATGCAGGTATGCTAACATTTTGTCACCTACATGCTGCATATGCTAGAATGTATTTAAGAATAAAGTGGAGCAAAGGCTTTTACACTTTTATCTGTATGCATTAGTTAGAAGTGTACTGATGGCATGGGCCTGTTTGTCAAGCCATTTCAGAGGTACACATGATTGACAAGTTGTGTGATAACTATTAACACGTGTCAGGGACAGGTCCTTTGATAGCACTTTTAGCATTTCAAAGAGGTTTTATTTTTATTTATTTATTTGTTTAACATTTGTTTACTGGGATGGTCTGACTGGACAACAGTGTCTATTTTCAGCGGAGGCCCGAGGAGAAAAGCTCCAGCAATGTACATTTTTACTAATACATGTCTAGTACAACAATGAAAAGCTTTACTATACAGCTTATATGTGTCTACTTACAGTCTAGCAGAGATCAGTAAAGCAATTTATATACATAGGAGATTAATAAACAAAAATATATACATGAGAAATGAGATTAACATAAAAATGAAGTACAAATACAGTACAGCATGTCTTAGATTTACTTAAGCCTCTACAGTACATTTAGTATGTCATCTGATAGAATACAGTTTACAGCTGAGAGGAAGACAAGCGGATATAGGTAAGGGAGGAGGAGGTTACAGGAGTTATAGAGTGGATAGAAGTGTAGCTAGAGGTTATATCTGACTGAGGAAGACAAGGCGATACAGGTAAGGGAGGAGGAGGTTACAGGAGTTATAGAGTGGATAAAAGTGTAGTTAGAGGTTATATCTGAGTGAGGGAGACAAGGGGCTATAGGTAAGGGAGGAGGAGGTTACAGGAGTTATAGAGTGGAAAGAAGTGTAGTTAGAGGTTATATCTGAGTGAGGAAGATAAGGTGATACAGGTAAGGGAGGAGGAGGTTACAGGAGTTATAGAGTGGATAGAAGTGTAGTTAGAGGTTATATCTTAGTGAGGAAGACAAGGGGATATAGGTAAGGGAGGAGGAAGTTACAGGAGCTATAGAGTGGATAGAAGTGTAGTTAGAGGTTATATCTGAGTGGAGAAGACAAGGGGCTATAGGTAAGGGAGGAGGAGGTTACAGGAGTTATAGAGTGGAAAGAAGTGTAGTTAGAGGTTATATCTGAGTAAGGAAGACAAGAGGATATAGGTAAGGGAGAAGGAGGTTGCAGCAGTTATAGAGTGGATAGAAGTGTAGTTAGAGGTTATATCTGAGAGGTTATATCTGAGTGAGGGAAATAAGGGGATATATATGTAAGGGAGAAGGAGGTTACAGGAGTTATAGAGTGGATAGAAGTGTAGTTAGAGGTTATATCTGAGTGAGGAAGACAAGGCGATATAGGTAAGGGAGGAGGAGGTTACAGGAGTTATAGAGTGGACAGAAGTGTAGTTAGAGGTTATATCTGAGTGAGGAAGACAAGGCGATATAGGTAAGGGAGGAGGAGGTTACAGGAGTTATAGAGTGGATAGAAGTGTAGTTAGAGGTTATATCTTAGTGAGGAAGACAAGAGGATATAGGTAAGGGAGGAGGAAGTTACAGGAGCTATAGAGTGGATAGAAGTGTAGTTAGAGGTTATATCTGAGTGAGGAAGAATAGGGACTATAGGTAAGGGAGGAGGACGTTACAGGAACTATAGAGTGGATAGAAGTGTAGTTAGAGGTTATAGCTGAGTGAGGAAGACAAGGGAATATAGGTAATGATGGAGGAGGTTACAGGAGTTATAAAGTGGATAGAAGTGTAGTTATAGGTTATATCTGAGTGAGGAAGACAAGGGGATATAGGTAAGGGAGAAGGAGTTTACAGGAGTTATAGAGTGGATAGAAGTGTAGTTAGAGGTTATATCTGAGTGAGGAAGACAAGGGGATATAGGTAAGGGAGAAGGACATTACAGAAGTTATTGAGTGGATAGAAGTGGAGTTAGAGGTTATATCTGAGTGAGGAAGACAAGGGGATATAGGTAAGGCAGGAGGTTACAGGAGTTATAGAGTGGATACACGTGTAGTTAGAGGTTATAGCTGAGTGAGGGAGACAAGGGAATATAGGTAAGGGAGGAGGAGGTTATAGGAGTTATAGAGTGGATAAAAGTGTAGTTAGAGGGTGTATCTGAGTGAGGAAGACAAGGGACTATAGGTAAGGGAGGAGGAGGTTACAATAGTTATAGAGTGGATAGAAGTGTAGTTAGAGGTTATATCTGAGTGAGGGAGACAAGGGGCTATAGGTAAGGGAAAAGGAGGTTACAGGAGTTATAGAGGGGATAAAAGTGTAGTTAGAGGTTATATCTGAGTGAGGAAGACAAGGGGCTATAGGTAAGGGAAAAGGAGGTTACGGGAGTTATAGAGTGGATAGAAGTGCAGTTAGAGGTTATATCTGAGTGAGGAAGACAAGGGGCTATAGGTAAGGGAAAAGGAGGTTACAGGAGTTATAGAGTGGATAAAAGTGTAGTTAGAGGTTATATCTGAGTGAGGAAGACAAGGGGCTATAGGTAAGGGAAAAGGAGGTTACGGGAGTTATAGAGTGGATAGAAGTGCAGTTAGAGGTTATATCTGAGTGAGGAAGACAAGGAGATACAGGTAAGGGAGGAGGAGGTTACAGGAGTTATAGAGTGGATAGAAGTGTAGTTAGAGGTTATATCTGCATGAGAGAGACAGGGGGCTATAGGTAAGGGAGAAGGAGGTTACAGGAGTTATAGAGTGGATAGAAGTGTAGTTAGAGGTTATATCTGTATGAAAGAGACAGGGGGCTATAGGTAAGGGAGGAGGAGGTTATAGGAGTTATAGAGTGGATAAAAGTGTAGTTAGAGGGTGTATCTGAGTGAGGAAGACAAGGGACTATAGGTAAGGGAGGAGGTTACAGGAGTTATAGAGTGGATAGAAGTGTAGTTAGAGGTTATATTTGAGTGAGGAAGACAAGGGGATATAGGTAAGGGAGGAGGTTACAGGAGTTATAGAGTGGATAGAAATGTAGTTAGAGGTTATATCTCAGTGAGGAAGACAAGTGGATATAGGTAAGGGGAAAGGAGGTTGCAGGAGTTATAGAGTGGATAGAAGTGTAGTTAGAGGTTATATCTGAGTGAGGAAGGGGATATAGGTAAGGGAGAAGTAGGTTACAGGAGTTAGAGCATGGATAGAGGTGTAGTTAGAGGTTATATCTGAGTGAGGAAGTCAAAGGCCTATGGGGAGGAGGTTACAAGAGTTATAGAGTGGATAGAAGTGTAGTTAGATGTTATGTCTGAGTGAGGAAGACAAGGGGATACAGGTAAGGGAGGAGGAGTTTACAGGAGTTATGTAGTGTATAGAAATGTAGTTAGAGGTTATATCTGAGTGAGGGAGACAAGGGGCTATAGGTAAGGGAGGAGGAGGTTACAGGAATTATAGAGTGGATAGAAGTGCAGTTAGAGGTTATATCTGAGTAAGGAAGACAAGCAGATATAGGTAAGGGAGAACGGCATTACAGGAGTTATAGAGTGGATAGAAGTGTAGTTAGAGGTTTTATCTGAGTGAGGGAGACAAGGGGCTATAGGTAAGGGAGGAGGAAGTTACAGGGGTTATAGAGTGGATAGAAGTGTAGTTAGAGGTTATATCTGAGTGAGGAAGACAAGCAGATATAGGTAAGGGAGGCGGAGGTTACAGGAGGTATAGAGTGGATAGAAGTGTAGTTAGAGGTTATATCTGAGTGAGAAAGACAAGGGGCTATAGGTAAGGGAGGAGGAGGTTACAGGAATTATAGATTGGATAGAAGTGCAGTTAGAGGTTATATCTGAGTAAGGAAGACAAAGGGATATAGGTAAGGGAAAAGGAGGTTACAGGAGTTATAGAGTGGATAGAAGTGTAGTTAGAGGTTATATGTGAATGAGGAAGACAAGGGGATATAGGTAAAAGAGGTGGAGGACACAGGAGTTATAGAGTGGATAGAAGTGTAGTTAGAGGTTATATCTGAGTGAGGAAGACAAGGGGATACAGGTAAGGGAGGAGGAGGTTGCAGGAATTATAGAGTGGATAGAAGTGTAGTTAGAGGTTATATGTGAGTAAGGAAGACAAGGGGATATAGGTAAGGGAGGAGGAGGTGACAGGAGTTATACAGTGGATAGAAGAGTTGTTAGAAGTTGTACCTGAATGAGGGTAAGTTATCCACGGTTAGTACATGAGCAGACCCATTGTTTGCAAAATTAGTCATTTGCCTGCTCTTTTGGGGGAGCAAGGATGAGTTACTGTTTTAGCACAAACAAGAATGGACTTTTTTGGGGGGGGAGGGGCGAATGTGGCTTACTGTTATGGCACAAACAAGGATATGTTGCCCTTGTTACGCTTCTTCTTTTGCATCCTGCCTGTTGTTAGTATTTCACATCTCTAGACTGTTTTATGTTTCTCCAGTGGGTAATACTGATCGGCTACCTTTTCTGTTTTATCTAGAAACAGCTATTTTGTAGTTATGTGATACTTATGTGTATTCTACTTCTGTTGTCTTATTGGACACCTACAAGTTTGTCACTCAGGTGTGTTAATCCATGTAGACTTCCCTTCACTGATGCTGAAAATAAAGTCATACTCAATGGGTTTTGGCAACATGGTGCTTTTCTCCTTAAAAAAGGATGGGGAAATATGGCCTGTAGGATGTTAATATGGCAGCAGACCATTCATGATACATATGAACAGGTGTGCCACAGGGCCACTGACATGATAAGATCTGCAAGGATGTGAGCAGCTAAAGTGGTCTGTGATAAAATGGTTACCGGGGGAAGTCCTGTTAGGGAACCACCAATAACCCCCAATGAAGAGTTCCTGACCAATCTTAGAGATCCAGACAGCTCCCAGGAGAATGCAGTACAGCATGTCCTGGGTGTGGGTGCAACACTTTCTGAGACAGCAAGCACGTCCCAGAAGGAGCATCCATGTAAGCTTTGATATCTCAACAACTGAATACTGTTATAGTAAAACAATTGAAATGAATAAGTTAATTTTGTATTAACATGCCTTGTTTTTTTGGGGTGAAGATTGCTATAGTTATAAGCTTAGTTTGGATTTGTTCAAAATACCATTAATGCGCATATACAGGGGTAAATGTGTTATACTCCTGGTGTTACTGTTAATTGTGATAATGCTACCCTTACCTCTTGCTTAACCTCTTCCTGGACTGTCTGTAGTACAGTGCAGTATGTCTTCTGTAGATAGTAAGCCAGATATTTTTATGTCAGTAGTGCTTATCAATTTAAAGAAATATTGTAGTTTATGATTTTGAACTCAGGCCTACTGTGTGCATTGCTGTACTGTCTGTAATATTGGCAACACTGTTAGTTTGTTATCATATATTGCATTATAGTAGTGCAGGTATTAATGTATTCTTGTGTTTCATGCTTTTTATCACAGGTGATCATGACAGTGGAAGTGTGAGTCCTGTGTCACCTGATGTCACTAGATCCACAGACTCTGGTGATGATGGTGGCCAAACAGAGGCTAAGTCAGGGGGTGCAGAGGTTAAATCTGACACAGAGATTGACATACAGTCATCTCCTGCATTTCCATCAGACATAGCCAGTAGGCCTATGTCTACCCAGTCCACTGAGTCCATAGATATTGGACAGGTGGAGGGTGAGGAGATTGATTAGGGAAGTGTGGCCTACTGCGACTTCAGTGCTGTTGATTCTGTCTGTAGCCAAAGTGTGGGTGAGGTGCCACACTGGAGGATTGATAGGGGTGCTCGGAGGGAGCCTGCTGTCCCTCTTCCACCTGGTGCAGATGTCACCTCCAGTGCCACTCAATGTATGTTTAGGACATCATAGAGGCACAGGCATGTTTCCATAGGTGCTCCAGACAAATGCTCAGGGTTGTGGCTGTGGCACAGTCTGATATGCGTGACTGACTCCACCGTGTTTCCAATTCACTTGATGGGATGAATGACAAGTTGGAACAAGGGGTGTCTGTGATGGACTGAGGGGTGTCTGTCATAGAATGAGCAGTGTCTGTGATGGAATGTCTGCTGGGAGGAGAACAACATCCTCATGGGTGTAGTTCAGCCACATCATCTGCTGTCAGCCAATGTGGCAGTGACCGACCATGCTCCCATAGTGGCAGTAGTTCCACTGCTCCATCAGTGAGTCTGCTGTCCACACCCAGATGTGGCAGGCCATGGGGTCATGTTCCTGGGCATCCCCATGTAGGAAGCTTGCCCAGCAGACAACAGTCATGTTCAGGTAGTAGCAATGCATCTGATCAGGGGCATGGACATACCAGTGCAACTATTGGCAGAGCCAATTTTCATGGTTGAGGATGACAACGATGAACTGCCACCTCTTCCATGCATGGCTCACACCTGTCTGACAGATGAAGCCATAGAGCTAGCAAAGAGCTTGGCTGTGTTCATGCAGACACTCACTCACCAATTTCACCTGGAGGACCCCTACAGACACACATACAACAGTTACTCAGTTTATCTCACTGGCCATTTGTTGTTTTATTCCAACGCCTGCCTTCTCCTTCCCACTCACACACACTCACTGACATTCTGTGTCTGCCAAGCCCCCCCCCCACAACAATCTGTGCAAGTGATGATAACTGTGACATATCACTGTTTTCCATCTTTTGGATTCAGGGATAAAAAAGTATATCTGCATTTGTGTTGTTGAACTGGTCATTGTAACTTTGGCTTATATTAGCCTTTGAAAGTAAGACAGTTGATAACTTCAAAATTTTATAATGTTATAGTGAATGCTCTTATAAGGGCATTAATGTCAGAAACTGCAATGTGGATCATTACTTTCTAACTTCTCTCTTTAATGATCTTCCAGGACAAATGTATGGTGCACATCATAAGTCACGCCATCATATTCATATCTTAGTATTGTATGACAGCACTGAAGTCAAACCTCATCAGAACAGTAATACAGTATAATGCTCTGTTTTGCATGAACCTCTACAGACACATGCAGCAGCTGGAGAGAACACAGGGCTTTCTCAGGAAGATAATACAGAGCCTACAAACAATGGAATGATATATGTGAATAGATTAAAAGCCATGTCATTGCCATCTGTCTAGTATAGGATGAGGTGATTTCTACCTGGCCTCCAGGCCAGTGTCTGACCATGCACTGGTGTGATGACTGCATATCCAGACATCTGATATAGCTGATGACATCAGTAGTATTCACTGAGAATATGGTAATAACAGCATCCCACATGTTGCATTAAAAGTCTCTCTGTAATGTCAAGCAAGAGCACACACAGTTGATTGCAGTGAGACTAGAACCCCTGCCTATCTAAGTATACAGACTACAGTACATAACGCACGCACCACAAAACAAGTCTGACTTTTGCAAGACTGCAGCTGAACTTATAGTTCTTGATATCAGCAGCCCATGTGTGTGACAAGATGTTGGCAGGCCTGCATAGGTTTATAGCTTCATAGGTTCATACGAGGCTACTACCATAATGAACCAAGGTTCATAGGAGGTTACTAGGCTAATGGCCCTACGGCCTTGTCACAACTACCCAAGTTGTACCATTGTTTCCTTATAGACCAGGATATGTAGTCAATATTTGCAAATCCTGTCTAAGAGTGACATAGGTGAATCTACGCTTTCCCATCCAACTGTCCCAGTTATGGTTAAATAGGTTCATTGAGGAGCTCATTTTCAAGTGAAATGTGTTTGTTCCATGGTAGTCTTAATCTCTGGAAGATATATCTGTCTCTCCAGCATGTCCTGTTGATGTCGCAGGCTAGGTTAAGGTCCCTAGAGTGAGTGAGTCTTGTCTCATGCAATTTGTGGAGGTGCAGCATTTCCATTAAGGCAGGGTTTGAGACTGCTCTGTAGGTCAGCCAAAAGTCGCCATTCAGCAATCTATATAATACAGAGTACATTGACAGGGTCTTCAGTCTGTCCATGTAGGTAATGTGTTGGAAGTACCTGGATTTTCCCACTGAGAAACCTCTGAGGTCTCTCCAGCTGCTGCAGGTGTCTGGTGATGTACATGCAAAAGGGGGCATTGTACTCCATTATTAGTCTGATGAGAGAATAGTGCAGTGGAGTTATAACATCCTTAGTCTTGGATGCTATGCCATCAGTTATGAGATGTGCAATGTAAAGGGCCTTCATTACCACTGTGGAAACATGATAATCAAAGGTGAGGTTGCCATCAACCTACATTCCCAAATTTCTCACCATTAGGTTAGAACATAGGGGGGTATTATTAATATTGTAATTTGCACAGACGTCTCCTTTGCTGAAAGGGATAATAGTGCATTATTTGGGGTTAACATGTGGCTTTGGCAATACTCATTTATATATGTAAGCACATTTTTATAGTATGTTGACATCATTTGTAGATTCAATGATTGCACCTAGTTTGCAGTCATCAGTGTACTTGTTGAGCCACAGGCCATCTTTTTTTTGCCTGATTTTCTGAAGAATACATTCCAAATAGTAGGGGGTCCAGCACAGACCCTCGTGGGGCACCATTGGTAACAGGTCTTCTGATAGGGGTGGAATCCCCGCCTACAACTGTATGTGTTCTGTTGGTGAGCCAGCTGGCTACCCACTAATGATATATGGGTTAATCCCCATATGGGTGAATTCTGCAAGGATACCTCAGTGGAGGATTGTGTCAAAGCTCTTGGGCAAGTCGAAATAAGCAGCATCTACTGATTTGCTTCATCCAGGGCTTTGGTGACACTCTCGAAGAAGTCCACCAGGTTTAATAGGTATGATCTGCCCTTGATGAAGCCAAAGTGCATCGGGTAAAGAGGTTAAAGGTCACCAATGTCCTTGTTGATAAGGTCCAAGATGATTCTCCATGGTCTTACAGACAAGTCTGGTCAGACCTATGTGTGTATAGTTTCCTGCGTCTGTTAAGGAACTCCCTCTGTGCAGGGGTATTATGGTTGCTGTTATCCCCTCTTCCAAGACAAAACCAGTACTTAGAGTATGGTTGAAGAGAGTACCAGTGGTTCTGCTAACTCTTGCTTTAGATTGTTTAGTAAGAAGCCTGGGATGTTATCTGGTCACATAGAGGCTGTGTTTTGGCACTGATGAGTGCAGTTGTCACCAGTTATTTGGAGATAATGGTTAGCGAACTGTTGACAGGTATGCTGTGTGGTATGATCACTGGAGACAGGGGTGTGGAATTGTTGCCAAACCTGTCTGCTAACAGGTTGGCTATATCCTCAGATTCAGTATGAGTGGTACCGTCCAGTCTGAATTTGGTGCAAAGCCGGGCCTTCCCTTTTACACTATAGACATAGCTAAAGAAAACTTTCTGATTATCCTTAGCTATGGATGCTAATTTAGTTTCATAATTAGTTTTAGAGGACTGTGCAAGATGTCTAGTTTGCTTGTTCAAGTTATGGAGGATATTCTTCTGCTGAGACTGTTCCCTCTTATTCCTGGACATCAGTTCCTTTCTCTTGTTGCATAATCTAGCTATACTAAATGTTCTCAAGGGTGGATTTTTTTTTTTGTGAGCAAGTTTTCATCTGTTTTGGTACAGGCAAGTCTATAGACTTGTAAAGGTGTTTATACAGAGCATTTGTGTACAGTTACATATAGGCTTTTATACTGTCAGTGGGGGCAGTATGTTTGAAACTATATATGTCATTGCTTAGGAGGCTATAGTTTGCTTTGCAGAGATTTTTCCACCTTTTGGATCCTGGAGGGGGGAGGGTCAGGTATGATTGTTACATTGAACGTGACTGATTTATGGTTAGACCTTACTAGGGAGTGCCTCACACATGTGGTGGTGCAATGATCTCCCATGCCAGTGTGTACTAGGTCAAGGACATTCAAGTCCCTTGTGGGGTGCAGACTAACTGTTCCAGAGCATTCATGTTTACAAAGTGCAGGAACCTTAGGGTGAGTGTGTTTCACCTCATATATGTATCCCAACTGATGCAAGGATAGTTAAAGTTACCCATGCCTAGGGTTTTTTTCTGCATTATGAGTGACTCTAGTAGGTGCAGGAAGGCACTATGTGGTTTACATGGTTCATGTTTGTGAACTTGTAGCTAACAATGAGGTAGATTTCTCCTACAGTTAGTTGGACTTGTAGTAACTCTAGGGAGTCATACTGATTAACCAGTCTTGAGGTGTGCTTGTCTTTTATGAGGATATATACATCACCTCCTTTGATTCTTTCACATTCCTTTTGTGGCCTGAACATGTGGAAGGCATTATAGCCATTCATGGCTGGAGTACTCTCTATGGCTCTAAACCTTGTCTCTGTAACTGCAGAAACATTGACATCTTCCCAAGTAAGAATTGCCTCCACTGACTGTAGATTTAGACTCTTAACATTAAGCAGCATAGCCTTGGGTTTGTATTTTGAGGATATTTTTACTTCAGGACGTTTGTTCTTATGATATTGCCTAAAAAAGTCACTATGGGGAGGCAAGTACCTTGACCAGTAACCAAAAAGCAAGAGGTGACAGATGAAGACCATTCCTGGCAAAGCAGAGTGGTCTGTCAATCATATCATTCCAGCCTGACAACTACTGGATCCCCCTTTAGTGACACCAGGCTAAGCCAATTGTTGAAATCAATAATTATTTTGTTTCAAACTCCAAATGCTAAACAAACTTGCCCTTGATGGAAGGTAGCCAGATAAATCAGCAACACAGCAGACAAAATAAAACAAATCTTCTTATTTATTGTACAAGAATAAAAGTGAGCACTTTCACAGTGACAACCACTGCTTCATCAGACATTTTCTATAAGATATCATAATTGTTGTTTTAAACTTTTTTTGTTCTTAAACACAACATGTGGGTGATTACCCACCACGTTTGTAGTTTCCTCATCAACCAAGAGCATATGCCAATTCTGGGATATAATATTCTGAAATTTGCTCACATCCATACTATAGGGTATAACCACTGGTATTACTGGTAATCTCCTTGGCTTATTATTTATCACCATTTCCTTCATTGCTCTATCAGAATAGTAAGGTTTTGCTCTACCACCCCTCTCCCTCATCACTTGTATATAGGCTCTATTGATTTTGCCTTCGGTATAACCTCTGTCCAAGAATCCTACTTTCAATTTGTTAAGTTCACTTTTAAACACATGTTCCTTGCAACAAAGGTGAGAAACTCTTATCGTCTGTCCTTTTATGATATTACAAAAAATACTGGGGTTATGCATACTATCCCTGTGTAGGAAGGCAGGACGGTAGCACTGTTTCCTATGCAATTTAGTTACCCAATTCGAATTTTCCTTATATACGGTAACATGTAGAAAATCTGTATTATCATGAGAGCAATTTAAAGTAAATTTCAGAAATGCACTAGTTGTATTACTATGTTAAATGAACAACCTCAGTTTTTCTTCAGTACCTCTCCATAAAATCAATTATAGCAATAGAGCAAAACGTAATAAAAGAAAGCCATATGGAACAAAGGATCATTTGTTGCTAAACAAAGCTATAACAGAGTTGATAAAAGGAAAAGAATCTAAGTATGGCATAGATAAATTACAAAAAAAATTGACATCATCCTACATTCATGGATAATGGAATGCTTACAGATGTATAAGATACACCTTACATTAATCAGTTACATTGCAGTGACTATGAAACAGTGGCAAACCACTTTGCAGCTGAGACATGACAAAGAGCAAATTATTATCCCGGCATAAAATTCAAAGGGGATATTCCAGGGTGATTCCCTTTCACTGCTGCTGTTTCATCTTGCCCTTAATCTATTAGGCTGTTTACTTAACATATTAGAATATAGTTACAGTTTAACACCCAGAAACCAACCTTGTTTAACTCATTACATCTGCGTGATGCCTCCAGTTGCATCTGCAGTTGACTCCTACTGACGCATCTAAGCATCAAATATTGCTTGTTTATATTTGCATCAATAATTCCAAAACTATGCTATGTACAAGGTTTTAAAAATGTTTCATCTTAAAACTTACACAATGGCAATCTCAACTGAATTAATATTTGACCTCTGTCTACTGCAGGTAAATAGATATTAACTGTTGGTTTTATTATATTAATTTATACAGATATAGTTTTCACATTTTTCTAAATATCTCAACAACCAAGTAACACAGATAGAACTCCTCAGCCTCATATGAAAGCTCTCAGCTAGATGAATAAAATGCTGCTGACAGTATGCGTGTAATGTGAGCAGTTGCTGAGATATTGTAAGTTGTTTACAAAATATTACAAATGTAATAGTTACTGTGACTTATAAAAATTGGTTTAAGACCTAAAGCCTAAAGAATACTACCACTATAAAAATAGTTTGTGCTGAAGAGTTGGCCATCCATACTTCTTTCATGACCCCTATGGTTCCAGAAATATGAACATTTGTTTGAAATGTGAAGACATAATTTGGTTCTGTCAAAAGGCTTAGGCTCAACACATAGGAAGTTACAGTACAAACTTCCTGAGTTTCATTGCAGTGAATGAGTTAAAGACATCTCATCTACTTTTTGTAGATGTCTTAAAACTTTGCAGTTCATCAGATGAGAAGCTGAAAACTAAACTACAAATAGTTAAAACTTTCTCAGATGATATAAAAATTGCATTTGGTTTTGATAAATGTGCAAATGCAACATTTAAAAAGGGAAAGCTGCAGTGCCAAGAATATATCAACCTACGACAGGAATGTAATATAAAGGAACTCGAGCAGGAGGTAGTATATAAATATCTGGGAATAAATGAAGGGTTGGCAATAAAACATGAACAAATGAAAATAAAGCCCAGTAATGAACACTTCAGAAGGTTAAAACTAATATTGAAAACTGCCTTGACATCTATGAATAACGGTCAAGCTATAAATCAGTTTGTTCATCCCGTTCTTACAGTTTTGGGGTGACTGACTGATCTCAAAAATATTGGATCAATTGGACACAAATCAAGAAAAATGTTTCTTGCTTATCAAATGCAATCGCATAATTCCCTAATATACTAAAATCCTTCTAGGATGAGATATACACCCTAATCCTGGCTCCACTTATCACAATTAACAAAAAGATAATTCTCTCCCACACACTTTTCTAACCCAACAACAGCCAGTTCCCAACTTTGGTGATCTAATGTTTAATGCAATAAATGTTAGAAGCATAAAAAATAAAACTCCTGAACTATGTGCCTGGATTACTCAACATAAGCCTGACATTCTCTCTGTATCTGAAACATGGCTTAAATCCAGCCTAAATTACTCCAAAATTATACTTCCTGCCTATAATTTCATCCGTAATGACTATATAAAGAAGAAGGGTGATAGTATTGCTTTAATACTTCCCAACACCTACTGCATTTCCACTTACAGCAAACCAATACCAAAATTCAGTTCTGAAGAGCTTCTTATTAATTTCCTCAAAATAAACAAATATGTATTGCTGTCTTTTATATCCCTCCTGATGACAATGTCAGATTCTCTCAGTGATCATCTCCTAATCTATATGACCAGACATCTCACATATCTAGTTAAATAGCATATTTATAAAATAACTCACAACCTTTCCAAGTTTAACCCAGAAATGTCCATTGCTACACTGTCATCTATTAACAGGAACTTCCAAAAAAATCCTCCCTTTAGATGATGCTGTAAATAAATTCAATACAACTTTTCTAAATGTCCTAAATAGCCTTGCACCTCCTAGAAGGAAGAGACTAAAAACAAATAATGCAATTTGGCTATCAAAAAAGACTAGAATGTTAATGCAGGATAAAGAAAAAGCACAGAAAAAAATGGCAAAAGTATAAAATGCCTCAATATCTTAAACTTCAGAATGCTTCTTAATCTTACTAAAAAGCAAATAAATGAAGACAAAAAATATACTGTAATAACATTCAGAATAATATTAAACACAACCCTAAAAATATTTGGGCATCCATTAAAGAAATCTTACATCTCGGCCAAAAATTCAACCCAAACTCCTCTCCCAATAACTCACCACTCAAAATTACAATACAGTTCAACTCTTATTTTATAGATAGTATAGCATTTTTAACCAATGATTCCTCAACATATAATCCCAAACCTGTCCAGCAGCCACATATCAGCACATCCTCTTTCACCTTTAAACCTCTGCCCACATTCTATGTAAAACTACTCTTAAACTTAAACCGTGCTGTTCTTCAGTTGATAACTTTCCAAACGAGTACCTAAAATAGCAACCAATAGCATTGCTTATCCTGTCTCAGACATTATAAATAGACCATTTCAGGAATATCATGTTCTCTCTCTCTGGAAAAAGTCACAGAAAGTCCCTTTGTACAAAGAAGGAACTTCAACAGACAATAACTTTAGACCTATAGCAATTTTATGTCCCCTGGCCAGAATACTTGAAAAATGTATTCATAAACAATTGCTGTAGGAAGAACTCATATCCCTACACAACATGGCTTCTGTCCTTCCCATACTACTAACACTGCCCTTCTAACCTATATAGATACTGTCAATAAAGCTAGAGATAACAGAAACTAGTCTCTTCCTTATTTCTAGACTTGTCTAAAGCCTTCAACACAGTTTGTTACAGCAAACCTCTACTTCACATGTCCTCTATAGGTGTCTCTCGGCCCGCCCTTCTGTGGTTTAAAAGCTGTCCAATAGGTATCAGTCAGTAAAATGGCATGCCATGCTCTCTTCTTACCTCCCAGTAACCACTGGTGTACCACAAGGCTCTATCCTTGTTCCCTCATGTTTAACATTTTCACAAACACCCTCTATACATCCACACAACAGGCCAACCCTAATACAATATGCAGACGAGTCTACTCTCCTTTGCACATCTGACGACATGGTACACCTTCAAAAAATTACTCAGGAAATTTTAACAGCTATTGAAACATGGTTTTGTAACTCACAACTCATGCTCAACCCACAAAATATGAAACTACTGCTTTTTTCCTAAATTCCTCTCTCATGAAAACACAAAATGTAAAATCCTCTCTCTTGATAATACAACCATCGAAGTCAATTCTCATAGCAAATTATTAGGGGTGATAGTGGATGATAATCTTACATTCAACCTGCATATACAACATTTGACATGCATATACACAATTGCATAAGAAAAACTCATCAAAAACTACAGAGGCTTTACAGAGCCAAAAACTTTATCACTGACACAACTGAAACTACACTTACCACTACTTATCCCCCCAAACACACTTCTTTATGGCACTCCCATCCTTACTAACCTCCAGGCTTCACAAAAATTAAAACTTGAAAAATGCTATAACAAAGTTGCTAAATTTGCAGCAAATACCCCTTTCAGAACCCACCACTGTATAGCACTAAACATCCTAAATTGGTTAGAACTGCCTCATCAACTAACATATACACAGCTTTTTACCACCTGTAAAATTATCCAGCATCCATCTGTTGTGCAACAGTAAAAAATGTTCTACACATCTATGTTCCAAGTCAGTCATTGCAATCCAGTGACCAAAAACTCCTACTTATCTACAAACCTATCAGATCTGCTGGGCGTTGTCTGTACTCATACAAGATTGCTAAGGTCTGGAACTCCTTTCCTATATCCATCAGGTCAGCACACTCCCTCTCATCTTCAAAAACACTCTGAAATACTTCCTAGCTAAAATGTGGTACTATTCTTGGTGAAAGCTAGGATAAACTATATCCCTAAATGTGAACAAGTACCTCTTCATTCTCAATAATTCCTTACTCTCCCTTCTTCACTTACTTCCTTACTTCTATCAAATTCTCTTCCCTGACTTTCTCACTAAGTATGCCTGTTTTTCCCTCACTTCACATTGTAATTCCTGTTTGTATTAGACTAACTTACCTTTAATTTCTCTACAAACTGTTTAAAATGTCTCTAAATATTAAATGATTATCATATAACTTACATTGATTCTTAACCACTGTTTTATATCATGAATAATTTGTTATAATTATTTAAAATGCAGATGTTTTGTTTTAATTTTGAAGATTATAAAATTATTGTTCTTAAAATGTTTAGTACTAATTTGGAGCTTTTCTCTTCAGTCCTCCGCTGAAAATTTTACCCATTCAGACTTTCCTGGTAATCAAATGTCAATCAATCAATCAATCAAACAAGCAATACAATAATATATAAAAATCAGTGGATATATGAAAATCAAATCCGAAGTAGACAAAAATGAGATAGCAACTGAATGTGCCAAAAAAGGATGTAAGAAGACTTAGATGAGTAGGAAATAATATTGGAAAACATGATGTTGAACAAGATTTGAAGCAGTAATTGTTAAGGAGAGGTGAACTTAAAACAAAAGACAAAAGGTTATTAATAATGGTGGCCCAGGATAATGGACTACATGGATGCTGTTTTTCAAAGTCCATTGACAATGTGGGAGAAACAAACAAAAATCAGGTTCTATAAAACAGAACTTTAAACAGTCCCACATTGTGTTCCTGGGTGTCATGGCAGGGGGACCAACATACTTTAAGGTACAACAATGTGTCAAGAGTGTTGCACTGGGAATTGTGCAAACATTGCAGTACAGAAGTAGGTGAGAAGCAATGGAAACATAAACCACAAAGCATTACAGACAATGATGATATTTATATCCTATAGGATCACCCATTACCCCCAGTTCAAAAACAGATGTAATTAAACCAGATATACTAGTATATGAAAAAAAAATGACAAAAGTGGTGTTGATCACTGAAATTGCTACATCCAGTGATTACAGTGTCTTATGTACAGAGAGATACAAAGTCATAAAATATCAGGATTTGCAGACAGAAATGAGAGCAATGTGTAACAAATATACTTAGGCAGTTCCAGTATTAATAGAAATAACAGGACTAATAAACATGAATTTACAAGCATACATAAATATGCTACCAATACATGAAACTCCATATCAATTACAGAAGGAAGCATTTCTTGGCACATAGCAAATGCTGAGAATAGTACTTTTGGCAAATGTCAAGGACTGAAACAATAGTAATTTCATGAAGTCTAATCATACCTTGACTTAGGAATGGGGTCTGTTCCCAGCATGGTATTAGAAACCCAAAACACTTAGAATAATTAAACCAGGACAGAATACTTTAAAGTAGATCAATTTTAAAAAGCAGCTAGTTTTGTGGATTACAAGGATGATTGAAAATAAGCTTTCCATGTAACCCTGTATCATGATAGAAGTTTTGCAATATACATTTTTAAGTGCTAACACTCTCCAGGAAATAATGAAACATATTTAATAATAACTCTTTTACAGGCTAACTTTTCAAAATGTTGGCAAAATATAAGTAGGTCTATATGATCCCTGCAGTGTTCATGTTTTTAGACCCTTCTACAATGTATCAGAGGTAGCAAGCTTCTACAGTGTACCAAAGTTAGCAGACTTCTACAATGTATCAGAGATAGCAGGCTTCTACAGTGTACAGAGGTAACAAACTTCTACAATGTATCAGAGATAGCAGGCTTCTACAGTATACAGAGGTAACAAACTTCTACAATGTATCAGAGATGGCAGGCTTCTACAGTGTAGAGGTAACAGGCTTCTACAGTGTAACAGATGTAGCAGACTTCTACAATGTACCAAAAGTAGTAGGCTTTCACAGAGTAACTCAAAGACTTACAATCAAATATTTATCCTAAAGTTATACACCGGAATTCTTGCTGATGTTGCTTAATGTTGTCTTGTTGTTTTTTTTTAAACTCCTTTATTGAATTATCACTTTCGACACAGACACATTTGCAATTATATAAAAGTAATTAAATGTATTAACAAGTTAAAATTAACAAACATTATGCTTCACATATATTGCTATATATCATATAACCTAAGCAACATTACATAACTTATTCAATTCCTGCCCCATTTTTAAATAAGAAACATCTTTATTAAACCATCATGTATGACATAAGCAATCATACATTTATATAAATGAAAACAGACCACACTGACACAATCCTAGTTGCAAGCATTTTATATCACAAACCATACTGACACAATCCCATTTGCAAACATTACACATCATTTATAATCTACCCAATTGTTTTCAGCCAAACATTACATAGGTCATTTAAGTCCTGTCTTCTTTTAAACCTCATTTCTCCCCTATATGTATTGTTCCCACAGTTTCCATTTTTTCCTATATTTTCTCCTACCTTTTTCTAAAGATCTCAATTCCAGTTGTTTTATCTCTGCTACTATATTCACTACTTTTAATATAGTTGGTTTATATTTTCATTTTCTAGTAATTGCTTTTTTGACAGCCACCATAATTAGAGACAGCAAGGCCTTCCCATGTCTAGACAATTCTGATTCTGTATCATACCTCAGAAAAATCATCTCCCTCGTCAAACCAATCTGTCCACCCAGCATCTCTGACATTGCATCCCGCAGGGAATCCTTAAAGTCTACCAACTCACTGCACTCCCAGAAAATATGTTCCCAATTACCTCTTTCTTCCCTGTCACACCTCCACCATTTTATTATTTATTTATTTATTTATTTATTTATTTATTTACATTTGTTGACCGGGAGTGTCCGACTGGACGTAGGTCCATTTTCAGCAGAGGCCCGGGGAGAAAAACTCCACAGTTAAAATAAACAGACAGTAGTTACATTGGATTACATAGTGATTAACAATATAACATAGCAATTACTTACAACATATTTACAGATGAAGAACATAGTACATCAGTAGACAATTAGAATTTTTATCTGTGTAGTACATAACAGACATTAACAAATGTTACAATAAGAAGTCCCTGCTGTATAATAAGTACTAGGCTTATGAGCATCTGAGCTTGCTATAATCAAGGTAGTTAGTGGAGTGGAAAGAAAGGTAGTGGTTGGATGGGGTGGGTGATTTTAGAGTGGGAGTTGTAAGGGCATAGCCAGCATGTTTTTAGGTGCGCTTTTAGTAAAGTTTTGAAGTGGGTGCATGATGGTACGGAGGTAATTGTGGGTGGGAACATTTGCTAGCTACATGAGGAAAAATTCTCTGGAGTTTATTTAGGGTATAAAAATATATATGCAAACATTTCCAAGCAAAAATCCTAAATCGTCTAGATTTTGTTGGGTATTTGGGAGACATACATCTTCTTCTAATTGTTTCTTTGTAAATTGCTTATCCAACCTCTTTTCCCAATCCTTTCTAAGTTCCTATGATTGATTCTTGTAGTTGTCATGCAATATTTTATATGCTGTACTAATTATTCCTTTTTTAATGGCAGCTTCTGTTCTAGATTCTAATAAAAACTCTACCAGTGCTGGTCTTAAATTTAGGAGACCCCTATTTCTTTCTTTTTGCCTATACTCTGATAACAGTCCTTGATAGGGAAGGCAATGTTTAACCTGCAGTCAAAATAAATTCTTGGCATCTTCCCATTCTGTTACTTTCCCTCTCTAGTTATTTGCTCCCAACACCTTGGTTCCTTTGCCAGTTTTCTCCAAATATTCCAGCCCTCTCTTCCCTATTGTTTATATCCCTAATTGCAGTCATCCCTATTGGCAGAATCTCCTTTCTCCAATCTCATGTTGGCTTAGTTCTTAGAATACTTTCTGCTACTTTATGGCTATAATATTTTGTATGATTATTGTTATTCTCCTTAAAGGCCTGCATCCAAAATTCCAGTCGCTCCTTTTTTCTTGACCCCCCCCCCCATTTCAACATTATCCCTTTCCACTCTGAATTGTAGTTTTCTGTTTCTGCTATACATAATAGCCTTAACTGTGCAGCTCTGAAATATCCGTTCAGATAGGGTAATCCCAGTCTACCTCATTCTGCTGGAAGAATCATTTTATCCCACTTGACTCTTGCCATCTTCCCGTCCCAGATAAAGTCCTTCAGCACTTTATTAATTGCTATCTACAACTTTTCCTCTGGTTGTTAAAAATATGCCTGACCTGTATATAAGGCTAAAGGGACTAAAAACATTTTGACTGCTTGTTTCTTACTATCCATATAACAAGACTTCCATTTTCACAGTTGTTGTATTATCTTTTGTTTATTCTCTTCCCACATATCCTTAGCTGCCACACCAGAATCATTTTTAATTCATACGACTAAATACTTTATTTTATCATGTCCCTATAAGTAAGGATATTGCTGAACCAATTTGTGTGTGGGTACATGATTTACCGCTATTGCCTTTGTTTTCATTTCATTAATTTGGTATAGTGAAAAGATGTGAAACTGTCTCAAAATGTTCCACAACACTGTAATGTCTCTTTCTGGTTTTGTCAGGTATAAAATAATATCATCTGCAAACAGAGCCAGCTTTTCTTGACTACCATACAAATTTCTGAGTCTCTTATTTTCTTTGCCACTGGCTCTAAATATAATGCAAATAACAAAGGGGAAAGAAGACACCCCTGCCTGGTTCCTCTGCTTAAACAGAAATTATCCAGTCCCTCATATATCCTCCCTAATCAACCTTATATATTTTTCAAGAAATGCAAATGCTTCTTTTGCCCTGCTCATAAAGTCCCAGCTTACTCTGTCAAATGCTTTTTCTGCATCAAGACCCACCAACAACAGTAGTATTTTCTTACATTCTGTTTCCCCCTGAATCATCAGTGTTCTGTTAATGTTGTCAGATGTTTGCCTCCCCTCCACAAAACCACACTGATCCATATCTATCAACTTTGTCATTACTTTTGTTATTCTTTTACCATTATAGACATCAACACTTTATAATCATGGTTTAGTATTAAAATGGGCCTGTATGAAGCTGGGTCCAATGGATCTTTACCCTCTTTAGGTATTACAGCTACAACTGTTTTCTTCCAGGATGTATCTCATCTCCTCCTATCCTAACCATGAGTAATTAAGCCTCATCAACCTCTAACCTTGGCATATTTAATTCTTCCATAAACATTTCCATTTGTATCTTTTCTTGATTCCATATTTCACTGCTTTATTCAGACTTTCATAGATTTCTGAAATATTTCTAATACCTCTACAGGATCTCTTGTAACCTTCCTTGTTATAGGCTCCCTAATCTTGGCGACAGCCTTTTCTACTTTCTTTTGCCTGCTAAAAGTGTTTGTGCTCTAGTGTTATTATCAAAAACAGTTGCTTAACAGTAAACGTTCTAAACTTGTGTATATTATCAAGGTAATTCCTTATTTTCTGATTAGAATTCTGCAGCTGATCTTCTTGTTCTGTGAGATTCCCCCTATTCTGCAATACTTTAACATTTCTCATTCCCTCTAAATAATTATTGTTACTTCTTAACCATAGATCCTTTTCTTTTATTTCCACCCTATTTTTAAAGTCCACCTTAATTTTATCCCACTCCCTAGCTATATATTCAGAAGAAATGTTTATCTTCTTTAATAGCTCCTGAATAATCTCCACTACCCATTCCTTAAATTCCTCACTTTTCTAAGGGAAAGCACCAGTGTCTTATTTTTATTTCATTACCCAGTGTTTTTATTTTAGTTATTACTGGCGTAAGATCTGAAATAGTTATTGGGTGTGTATCAAAACCTTCAATTAAATGCACATTTTCTTGTGAAACGTAAATTCTGTCTAGCCTAACCCAGTTTTTATATCCTGGGGAATAGTATGTACATTCACTCCAAACTCTTATTACTGAATTCACATATTCTATTACAAATATTTTAATAAATGTCTTCAAAAATCTACCCTCCGCGGCGTGGCCAAGATGAGCACTGACTAGCAACAGTTTTATCTATCTCTGCCACTCTGACTATTTCTGACAGGATTTACTATTTCTAAACAATCCTATTCATTTTATTTATTCACCATTTGAATTCCTGGAACATTTTCAAGGATTGTTTCAAAAAATTATATAATTAGTATATTGAAATTTTCCTGTCAAAACATCTCTGTGAAATATATCCCATTTTCACAGACTGGAAGATAAGTCATTCCAAGGCTAATTCTATGGACACTTCTCTTAAAATATAAATTTTATCCTTGGCAACTAATATACAAGAAATATCGTTGAAACTGGACAGGGTGGATACAAAAATAAATGTTTTTAAAGAGAAATGCTCAAGACAAATGGATTTAATACACAAAGAACTATAACTACAGAAATCTCAGATCTCTGACATTGAACATTCTCTTAATGATGTAGATGGAAGACTACGGGAGGGAGAGAATAATACTGATTTTTTATTAAAACAAAATACAGCACTTCAAAATAAACTAGAGGATCTAGAGAACAGATCTCCTCATCAGCATAATCCAACACCTAACAACCATACTTCTATCTGGAGATATACACCCTAACCCAGGCCCAGACACCACTTCCCCTACATCTAAATCCATCCTATTAGCTTCTCTAAATGCCCAAAGCATAGCTAACAAAATCCCCAGCCTCCATGCCTGGCTTCTCCACTACAAACCTGAAATCTTAGCTATCTCTGAAACCTGGTTAAAACCTCATATAAAAGATGCTGAAATAGTACCACCAAACTACTCTATCATCAGAAAAGACAGGGCCCACAAAAAGGGTGGTGGGGTAGCTCTACTCTACTCATCCACCCTATCCATTGCTCCCTATAACAAACCCATTCCTCACTTCTCCAATGCAGAATTAGTACTAGCTCTATTTCAATTAAATAAACACAAACACATTTGCATAGCCTCACTTTACATCCCCCCTGGAGACAATATCTCAGTACTCGAAGATATCCTATCCTGGCTTTCTACCAATATCAGTAATGAAACTATTATCATGGGAGACACAAATTTTAATTGGTCTTCCATTCATTCCCCTACACACACCCTAAACATCAACCTATATAAGTACTCTCAGCTCATCAATCTCACTACTAGGCCCTCTAAAGACGTCTCCAGTGGCAGTATCCCAGACTGGATCTTAGTCTCTCACCCCCACTACTATACTGATAGTGGAACTCTTCTTGATTCCCTCAGTGACCACCTTCCCATTTTCACCAGACGTCTTCCATCTCCATTACAAGTAACTCATAATTACATCAGCACTCGCTACTTAAAAAACTTCAACCCAATAACCTTCTCAGACTCCCTAAATCAATAAATTGGAACCCCTAAAAACTCTACCCCTGGATAATGCTGTTGCACACTTCAATACAACTTTCCTAAAACTGCTGGATAGTTTTTCCCCCATAAAAACCAAAAGAATAAGAAACAATATCGCCCCCTGGCTAACAAAAAACACACTAACTGCCATGCGACTTAGAGACAAAACCTGGGCACATTACCAAAGAAACAAAACCTCCCACCACCCTTAATGAATTCAAAACACTTTGCAATACCGTTAAAAAGCTTATCACAGCAGATTGACAGAATTACTTCTCCTTACTCCAAAACAACCACAAAACCAATCCTCAAAAATTCTGGAAAGGCATCACTACCCTCCTAAAACCTGGCTCAGCAGAAAACCCAAGCCCAGACCCAAATGCTCTAGATATAGATCTGGCTACCCAATTCAACTCTTTTTTCATAGAGTCTATTTCCAAACTAACCTCATCCTTCTCTAATAACACCTCACCCCCTACTTCTGCATCCTCCCTATTGTCACCACCTTCATCTCCAGTCTCTCAACTCCCACCATTCTCCGTAAAACCCATTCCTACTTCTACCATAAGAAAACTCCTGCAAAAGCTAAAACCATGCTCCAATGCCCCCGATAACATTCCCTCATCCTTCCTCAGCATAGCTGCCGAAGCCATTTCCTTCCCCATCAGCATCCTAATCAGTCGCACTATCCAAGAACTCAATGCATCAAAAACCAAACTTATGGTATTTACCCCCTCAAAAACCAACACCACTGATAGAAAACTATTCTCCATCACTAGCCAGAATAACACACCTCTTGAACTGGTATCTGAAACCAAACTACTAGGAGTCCAGATTGATGACCAGCTTAAATTCAATAGCCACTTACAACTAAACATAAAAAAAAACACCAAAAACTTGGCATGCTCTACCGACACAATCGATTCCTCACTACATCTACTAAGCTTACTCTCGCTACTACATTTCTCATCCCTTCCCTCCTTTATGGTGCCCCTCTGCTAACAAACCTACAATCATCTCTCAAAACAAAACTGTCCTCTTGTTATAATAAAATTGCCAAATTTGCCACTAGCCACAAATCATCTACCCATCACTGTGCATCTTTCCACAAACTTAACTGGCTAGAGCTTCCCAACTATCTCTCCTATACTCAGCTCACTTTTGCTCACAAACTAATTTTTCATCCCTCCCCCTGTCCCTCTCTCAGCTCTACCTTTAAAATGCACCTGCCACAAAGACTACTAAGATCTAATAACCAAAACCTAATAGAGCTGTACAAACCCCTTCACTCTCCAGGACAAAACCTCCTGTCCTTTGCCCTGGCATGCCTATGGAACTCCCTTCCTCCCTCCATCCGTATCACCACCAACCTCCCTGCTTTTAAAAAATCACTGCACTCACATCTAACATCCTCATGGGAATGCTCCTGCTCCCACCCCTCATGGCCTATTCTCCACTTCCTACAGGCAACTATATCATATATTACCAGACACCAAATAATAAGCCAACTGTAATGACATCTTATAATTCTCTAATCCTACTATTCCACTCAAGAAACTATATATTTACTACAGCAATGCTTTAATTTTCTACAAAATTTAACCTAAAAATTTTTATTGCACCTGCTTAAATCTTGGTTTTCTACAAAATGAAACCTAAAATTGCATTGTAACTGCTTAATCTTTGTTTTGTCTTGAACCCACAAATGACTGAAATTGTAAACTGCTGTAATCTTTTTGTTACCACTGTTTTAAAGCTTTGTCGTTAACCTACAAATGATTAAAATTGTAAACTGCTGTAATCCTTTTATAACCTTTGTTTTGGAGCTTTTCTCCCCAGGACTCCATTGAAAACGGGTTCTTATTGGCCCAATGGACTATCCTGGTAAACCAACTGCAAATAAATAAATAAATAAAATAAATAAATAAAATATATCTTGTAGAAATAACCTGAGGATATTTGGTTTTCCAGAAAACATAGCAGCAATAATATGTTGAGTTTTTTAACTTCATGTGTTTTAGAACTCCCTTAAGCACTTTCATATGGAATTGGAAGGGCTCATAGATCTCTTGTTACTTCTTTAAAAAAGCTCTCCCAGACCTGTAACAGTGAAATGTATGCCTTCACAAGACAAATAATTAATTTTAAAAAATGCTAGGGCTAATTCACTACAAAAATAAAAGAAAGTACCGTACCCTTTGACAATGACTATTCAAGTACTGTTATTTTCAAAATAAAAACCTTCCGGCCTCTAATCAAAGAATTAAAGAAAAAAAACAGATAAAGGTACACCTCTTATTTCCAGCCAGACTGAAACTATTTCTTAGTGATGGCATTAAAATATCTGATGACTTGGATTCCGCAGTTACATATATAAAACAAAATACTTGATAAACTAGAGGATATGGAATGGTCAAATATTTCTCTGAAAAGAATTGCAGAGAACAACAGTTGGAAGTCAACTGAAAAAAAGAAAAAACTAAAAGATAAATGTCTTATTCAGCAATATCTTTATTCACTTGTTTTAATGAAGAACTTGATATGTATTGAATAAACATACTTTGGACCACTTTGTTCTTGCAGTGATGAATGTGGAGGGGATGGATATGAGATTTTACCCGTCTATGTTTCTGGGTTACATAGTATGATAATATGGTTATCTAAGGGTTTATATCACAACTGCAAAAGCTAATAATGCCGAGCAGCATTACATTGAACATGAAACCGTGAATGCTGACAATAGCGAAGCCGCAGAACATCAAAATCTTACCCAGGGCAAGAATTCAGTGGGCCATTCTGTGGCTTCACTATTTCCTCCACTGTGGTGTGATCTTGGAGTTGGTATATTTAAGTAGGGAGTGTGTGGGGGGCACAGCCCCCCCATGTCGGGGTGAAGCCTCCCACATTAGGCATAGGTTTTTGGTGTGCTTGCGTTGTGTGTGTGTGTGTGTTTCTCTGAACAGCAAATTTTTTCCCAGGGAAAAAAATTTGCTGTTCTGAGCTTTCGATTATATCACATTTTGAACTCCCAAGTTTGAGCATATGGTGTTCGATATTTTGGAAGTTCAATTATGTGTTATAGACCCATTATCTAAAAGTGATTTGAATTGCATTGAATAGACTCTGTGCTTTATTTTATATATACATGGACTCCTGAACTGTTTATCTTTTGAATTTAGAGATTTATTCTGTCCTATATACACTATGCATTTCTTTTGTGGATTGTTCATTATGATTCTGCTGTATTATGGGAAAAAAGGGGGCTTGTTTAACTCACTTTGCTATGATTTAACAGTTCACACACAAATTTCAGGGATATGCATAAAGCGCATGAGCCGCTTTTGAACATCTGAGGCTCTTGTTGAAGTAATTCCCACTTAATGACTAACCTTTTTAGCTTCAGGAATTATTTCTCATCTCTGGGTTTTTCTGCATCTTTGGACACCAGTGATCATTGCATCATCAGCAGGAAAAGGAAATCCGACCTTTGACCTTATCAAAAGGGAAGTAGATGAAACACTGAAACTCTACAAGTGTTTTACCTCTTACAGCTGTTAATTCTCCTTAAAAAAAAAGAAAAAAATGTATTTGTAGCAATTCCTGAGAATGTTTGACATCACATCCCAGAACATTTCACAGTAATTAGAACAGAATTTGGAATTTTATAGAATTAGCAATAAATATTCCACCCTTCAGTTCTAAAATGTGGCAGAAATTATGCTTCAGAAATGGGCATATTATAGATACCAGAACAAACAGTAGTAGGCTCACAAAATGTGACAGTCTCAAAGAAAACAATGGGAATTCGGGGTGGATAGGAAACAACAGTAGCGCCAGAGTGTTTCTGTGCAATAAGATGCTGTGTTCCCTCCCTTCCTTCCTGGTTTATGGAATGCAGCCGAGTCACAATCTGTTCTTTGCTGCAACTCAAGCAGTGTGAATGTAAAGCAAAACCACAGACTACTGGGCCAGTGAAGTAGTGTTAAGGGAGAACTCCACAGTAATTTATAACAATCCAATTCCAGGTGCCATTCATTTTACACCAAAACATAAGTTCACTTCTGTCTTGCCAGGTTCTTCAAAGCCTGAATATTTAGGAAGCAGAGCTTGGATATTCAGGGAACAGAACTTGATTCCAGTGGTATAAATTAGAACATGGTTTTAGTCACTGTTTCATTTTTCAGATACCAAATAAACAGTGCAACCCCATTTTTGATCAGTCAGGTCTTTAAAACAAAAGTGGCTTTATATACAATATCCACAATGGAGCATCAGACTGTAATGGTATAATTTCACTGAATTGGCTCCTCTCATATAAAATAGGTAAGGAATCAAACAACTGACTGGAAATATGTTACAGAGGTAGTCTTTGAATGTTGAATCTGCAATTATTTTTCATGATTCTTTAATCTTTTTTACTGCAGATTCTTTGTGTAAAGTAATAATAATACTGAATTATAATTGCTTGCACTTGCAAGTTATGTTAATTACATGTCACTGAGTTCAATTTAACTAACTAAACAGAACAGTTATAGGAATCAGTACAGTATTGTTACTAATGAGTATTTGATAGTTTTGGAAGGAGTTTTTAATATGTGTTAGCAAGTACAAACCTTAAATTTATGGTTCAGTACAAGTTTGGAGTCACACAGTATTAATTTTATTCTCTTAGACATTATTATTTATACATATTTAAATGTTATTGAAATGTTTTCTATTTCAGGGGTATAGAAAGTCAAGTTTACATGGCTAACTTGATATTAAGACAAATCTCTGCATACAACTTCTACGTTTGCTTTTTTGTTAGAGGTACCACATCAAACATACACACAGACATCAAGAACCACACTCATGTTTTATACTACTTGTGTTTTCTATAGATATTTTATTTCAATGTTATAATGATAAATACTTTATTGCAGTATTTATATAAGAGTTCTCATTTTTAAATCTGGTCACATGCATATAAACAAACTTTAGAGTAGAAGAATAAGACTTAATTGATCTAATTGTTCTATATTATTTAGCAGAAAGCATATTTTACTCTTGATAAATGCTGATAGAGATTAAATACCTTGTTTATTTTACACATACCTTATTGTAATAATACACATATAAATTTAATTTCCTGTGTTTAATTGGATTTACATAAGTTATTTAATAATAAGAAGAAATATAGTTTTAGGTGTTACTAGGCAATGATCTTCTGTAGTTAATTTGATTTTCTTGCAATAGCAATGTATATACTAGATATATTCAAAGTAACATAGATTAGTAACTATTATCATATAATATATTTTAAAGAAAAGCTTGATATCATAGAATTAGCAAAGATACTATTGCATTCTAACACAAAATGCAACAGGGGGATGAAAATGATCTTAAAAGGGAAGTTAATAGTAAAATTCTTTAAATTTTTTATACAAGTTCATGTGGTGCAAGTTTAACCTTCTCCTCTTGACTGTCTGTTCCAGTCTTGAGTGGAGACAGCTTAGCTTCCAGTTTGGCTGCATAATTGCATCGCAAGCATATGTTAGTGTTTTGTGGTAGGAGGAGAGGGTTGTCTGTGTACATGAGGCAGTTGTAACATTGCCTCAGGATACCCAGATTCACCAGCTGGACTGGAGAGTGCACCTGAAGTTGCCCTTTGGTCATGCCTGAATAGTAGGGTGAGCTGCTTAGTCGCTTGGTTGGTGAGGGGTGAATAAAGAGCCTTGCCCTGCTGGGCAATCAGTGTCAGGGTACATTAGTGCTTGTTATTATGTCTGAGCAAGTGCTGGGCTGTAAGATGCTTTTTGAGTGCTTAGGTTGAGAGATAGACTACTTTCATGGGAAAAACTGAAGAGGAGACTTAGTGGAGTGGGGAATAATTTAATCGTAGCTAACCAGCACTGCCCAGTGCTCAAAACCGTGCAAACGCAGTTTTTATAGTAGAGAAGTGAAAGAGATAGAAATTAGCCCAAAATGGCCAATAAACTACTACCTTCTGGCCTGGAACCACTCCTCCAGGGACAGATAGGTTGCTCAAAGCTCCCCTCTCTCACAGGTAAACAGAGAAACTTCCTTCTATCCAAGTAAGGTACGGGCAACTCAGAAACTAGTATCACAGGTCTGAATTCAGCACTAGCCTGAAAACTGGACTATACTAGTTTAGAAAGGTGGAAAACAAATACTCTTCAAGAGAAAATTGATAAACTTAAATTACAAAATCAAATAAACAAAACCAGCAAGACTGATGAAATAAATGCTTTGAACAGCAAATATTTAGAAATTTTGAATCATAAGACTAAGATTAGTCTTGAGAGATTTAAATTTGTAAAGTTCTCTACCAATCCTAAGGTGTTAAACAAATTGGCTATTAAAACCAAGAGGCTTTATAAGCTCTACTATATTAAAGAGATCTATTGAGTCAAAAAAGGAAGATAACAGAACTAGGTGATGTTTTAATGGAGTTTAAAGAATATTGCAATAAAATTAATCAGAGCCATATTTCATTAGATTCCAAAGATCTGGTAAGATCTTTTATTAAAAAGCACACTACAAATAAATTAACTGAACTACAAATTAATGGTTTAGATAAACCAAGCTCATTGTCAGAAATCAAATACCAAATTAACATCTTAAAACAAAATAAGGCTCCAGGAAATGATGAAAGTATACCAGAAATATATAAGATAATACCTAAAGAAGCTTCAACTTTATTACATAATGTCTTTTTACAATGTCAAGATTTAATTAATATACCTTCCTCATGGAAGTATACTCTTATATCTCCCATATTAAAGACTGACAAGGATCCCTCTAGATGCACTTCATGTAGACTAATCTCTCTATTAAATGTAGACTATAAAATATCTATGTCTATTTATGCTAACAGATTAAAGAAATTCCTCCCATTCTTAATTGCTAAAGATCAAACAGGTTTTACCTTGAATAGAAATACTTATGACAGTATCAAAAGTGTGATAACAGTAATAGATTATGTGTTTAACTCTAAGACTAATTTAACCCTTTTAAGTTTGGATATTAACTGCACTTTTGATTTGGTTAATTGGGACTCTTTTCTATACATTAGAAATGTTGAATTTTAAATAAATTCATACAACTCATAACACATCTTTATAAGGGAAGTCAGGCATATATAAAGACTGGTTCTTATATCTCTCAAAATATATTAATAAATAGAGGAACTAAACAAGGATGTCTTCTTTCTCCTTTCCTCTTTACTCTTATTATGGAATCTTTAGCCAATCATATAAGGATAATTTCCCACATAAAGGGCTTTAATCTGAATTTTAAAGTATCTTCTAATGTACAGCTATTTGCTGGCAATATCCTCCTTACTGTTAATGGAACAAATGAAACTTTACAAAACATCTTTAATGTTATGGAAGATTTTCAAAAAAAATCTGGTTTAAATTTTAATGATAATAACACAAGAATACTTTCCATAAACTCAAATATCAAACATTGAGATCAGAAATTTACAAAATACTTGGTTAAATCAGACTCTTTAACATATCTAGGAATTATACTAACCAAGAATATAAATGAAATAAATTCATATTATAACAATTGCATTTCTTCTATAACAAATCTAATAGACAAATTGAATCAATTACTATTCACAATGGACAAGAAACTTTCTAGTATTAAAATGATCATATTGCTCAAGATACTCTATATTATATAATCTGCATCATTAATGCCACCAAAAACATTGATAAGAGAATTTAATAAGTTAATTTTGAAATTTTTGTGGGCACCAAAAAACCTAGAGTAGCTCTTATACATCACATGAGAGATTGGTGTTTAGGAGGAATAGGGTTACCTGACATAGAATAATATTGTATTTCATCTGTAGTTAAGACTTTTTCTTTACTAACAAATGAATACTATTCAGCTAGATGGAAACAATTCCAAGAAGTCCTTTGCATGAAAGATCTAATTCCAACAAACATTTAGCATTGAATAATGCATTTATTTGGATTTAAAAAAATACTTTATGCTAAATTTTCAATCAATTGTCCTTATTATATGAAAAATGTATTTAAAAAATCTCTGAAGCCTTATATATAAAATATGAATTACAAATACTGGATATTTATTATTTTCCCTTTGCCTACACAAAAGATGTTATCCCTTCCTCCAACTTTTCTGTCATCACTCAACTTAAAGACAAGAATCTTATTTACTGGGATCAGCTTTTGGAAGGGGATAAATTAAATTCATTAAATTATATAATAATAAAATATGACTTAAACAAAAAATTATGGTTACAGCTCCAAGTATATAAACAATTCATAATAGATAAAATTAATCATATCTCACCGAGTTTAAAAATGCTATTACCTAAACTAATTAACTATTTAATCATGCTCAGCTAAAGAGACCAATTAAACAAGTGTAAACTTTCAAATATTTATAGAATAATTAACAAGGAAACAAGAACATTATCTGATAATTACTGGAATTACTTTACCTTAATCAATAACAACCCACCCTCTGACGATGATAAAAAAATAATTTTGGAATCATCCAGACAGACTATAACATCACTTAGATGGAGGATATATTCATGGAAATTCTACAACAGAGTTTTTTATACTCCTCAAAAGTTAGAATTTATCAGTAAAGTAAAGACACTCCCCAGGATTCATGAAGCCTCCGTGTAAGAGTTATAACTCTTACACGGAGGCTGCAGTTAAACAGAGTGATGTCAGCACGCTCTGCATATTCATGAGAGCATGCTGAATCACACATAAGTCTAACACGGTCCATGTAAGACAGTAGGGGGCGTGTCCGTAGGCTGAGCCCTGCAAGCGGACATGCCCCCAGAAGTGTAAAAGTGCCCAAAGTAAACACCCACAACAGAGTCCACGGAAATGTGAATAAACACAACACAACACATGCCCCCCCACAGCCTATGAACAGAAAATATATATAAATGAACATGTTATATATTTTTTTAAAATTGTAAAGATGTTTATCCGTGAGTCTTTCGTTTGCTTGGCGTGCCAAGCGCCAGCTAAAGTTAGCAGTCAGTGGGAAAGCATATAAGAACTAAATATGCAAAATAAGCCTGGAAGCAATAGCGTAGCGGTAGAGATGTTGGCTGAAGAACAGGCATTCATCGTTCGAGTCCCCACAACACCAAATTTTTTTTTTTCAAAATAAGCAGGAAACAAGTCCCTGACAAATATGTATACATAAAATCACATTTTATGTAAAATGTAATGAAATAGCCCATTTATATTGAAGAAATGTGAGGTAACAAAACAATAAAAAATGCCATATGTGCCCATAGCTGAGCTACAGTTTAACAGGGTGAGTGCATCTGCCCGTAGGTGAGCAGTGGTTTAACTGGTGAAAAATGAGTGCCCGTAGCTGAGCAGTGGTTTAACACGCTAAATCTATGTGCCCCTAACAGAGCTGAGCGTAATATGCACGCCGATAGCCAAATTAGGCTTAAACCAGCGTACCCCGTTTGCGCGGAGCTGTGCACCGCGCAAACAAGCTAACCGACGGGCAACGTAGAGCAAGCCGTATCAAAACTGCCTTTACACAGACACACCCCTCAGCATGTTTAGACAGTCATAAAAAATAAAAAGCAGTGGCCAGGTTTGAACCCGGGATACTATACACCACAGTCAAGGTACAGAACCACTAAGCCATGACAGCAGTACCTGTAAATGCAATAATAGCTAATATATAGGAATGAATACAAACTAGAGCATGACAATGCAGGTTTACTGAAGTTGATACAATTCCAAAATGGCCAATCACAGATATGTGTGGGAAAAACGGACTATATAAGCCCCATAGGCGGGAATACACAGCATAAATGATTGTAGAACTGACCTGCAGGCAGAATGACAGGAGTAGGAGAGGGTAGTGCTTCGAGCAGAGGTGGGGTGTTGAGGAGTCCAGGTACATGGTCTGGCTCCTAGTCCATCATCATGAGGCCCAACTCATGCAGGGCCAGGTCCTCTGGGGAGCATACAGGGCTGAGGCGTGGGACCGGTTGGCTCATGATCTCACCAGTGCCACAGGGATTCCAAGGACTGGTGAACAGGTCCATCACCAGCATGCGGACCTGAAGAGATGCAAGCAGGACCAACTGAACCTTTGGATCCAGGAGGCCCGGAAAACACCCAATGCCCCACTACTGAGTAAGTAACATTTAATTATGTATGTAAGAAATTAAACTAGCTGATATTATGGAGATGTGTATTCCAATATTACTTCATTTATATTACAGCTGCAGGTGTCCGTTCTGTGAACCGCAGAGCCTATGGCGCCACCAGGCAGGTCAGTAATCCACTACCAGTAACTGTAAAGAAATATAAAAGTATGACAGTCAGCAAAACAGTGCAGTGTAGTCAGTAAGGAATAGAATCTGCAAGTAACAGTGTGAAAGTGTATGCAAGTATTGCTTGATTACAAAAGTGTGTTTCAGCCTGTAAGTTTAACCTAAACATGAAACTGTCCAACATATATTCTGAAATAATAATGACCTGCCTGTAAGAAAATAGTACACAACCTGCAGCAGGCTGAAAAGTATAGCTGCAGAAGATGTGTGAAATATATCCCTGTGGAAATACTGAAACATGACAGAAGTGAGACTGCTGGAAAGGATTGTAACAACTACTGGTAAAACATGTCAATAAAGCCTAGAAGTACCATCCTGAATAGTAAAATGAAAGCAAGTGAGAGAGTGTGAGAAAGTGTCATGAATCCAGCAATACAGTAGTAATAACCCCTGAATAAAGTATACTGCAGTCAAGACAGAATGAAATGCATGTGAGATTCAAAACAAACAGAAAAGTCTGTTCAAAGTGTTGCTGCATCTGGAATGTGTATCCCAAAATCTGGATATAGGTTCATAGGTTCATAGGTTCATAGGTTCATACTAGGCTATCTGCCCAAGGGCATTTATAAGCCTAGCCCATAGTTATGTGGCTTTCGCCACCCCTTTAGTTTGGATAAAAACTATGCCAATTATTTTGCTGTGCCTCTGTCAAGCAGTGACACTGAAGTAATCCCTGGGGTATATATGCGATCTCCCATCCACTGGTCAAGATTCCTCTTGAACAAGGCCATTAAGGTGCTCTGCCTCACATGTACCGGGATTTTGTTCCACAGCATAGGGAGTCTCTGGGTGATGAATCTGTCCCTCCAGCACATTCTATTTATAACTGTGTCGAGGTTTAAGTCTCCCGCCCTTGTGGTTCTGAGGGATATAGATTTTTTGAGGTGAAGCATATTCATCAAATCTGGGTTTGACATGGCCTTATATGTCAGGCACAGGTCACCTCTGAGCAAGAGGTATGAGACTGAGTAGAGCTGGAGTTCTTTCAGTCTGGCAGCATAAGACATATTTTTGAGACCCTTTATCCTTTTGGTGAGGAACTTTTGGGGCCTTTCAAGCTGCAGCAGGTGTCGGGTCAGATACATTCCAAATGGGGCATTGTACTCAATCATAGGTCTAATGAGTGATGAGTACAGGGGGACAATGACCTCCCTTGATCTAGATGTGAACCCCTTCATGATCAGGTGGGCAATATAGAAGGTTTTCCTAACTACTTTAGCAACATGAGTGTCAAACGAGAGGCTACTGTCAACCTGGGTCCCCAGATCCCTGATGACTTCTTCTGTGCTCAGTGGATTGCCACCTATATGGTAGCTAGGGGTAACCTTGTTTTTCCCGAAAGGTATGACTATGCATTTCTTGGCGTTTAACTTTAGGCCATGGCTCTGGCACCAGTTATCCATTTCTGTGAGGCCCTTCTGAAGGATATCTGTGTCAGATGTGTTTTCGACTATGGCGCCCAGTTTGCAGTCATCTGCAAACTTTGTCAGCCATAACCCTCCTGTGTTTGCTTGTACTTCAGAGAAGTAGATGCCGAACAAGAGTGGACCCAGGACTGAGCCCTGTGGGACACCACTAGTGACAGGCTTTGAGTCTGATGTGGCTCCAGCAACTCTGACCCTGTGGGTTCTGTCACTTAGCCAGTTTGCAACCCATCTTGTGATGTATGGGTTTACATTTAAGCTGATGAGTTTTTCGATGATACCTGAGTGGGGTATTGTGTCGAAGGCCTTTGCCAGGTCGAGGTAGGCTGTGTGGACTGCCTTTCCCTCATCAATGGCCTTGGTGACTGTCTCGAAAAAGTCAACCAAGTTTAAGAGGCAGGATCTGCCTTTGACAAAGCCAAACTGGGTTGGATCCAAAGTCTGCAAGTTCCCTATGTCTTTATTTATGAGTTCCATTATGATCCTCTCCATGAATTTGCAGATAAGGTTTGTCAAGCTAATGGGGCGGTAATTTCCAGGGTCGGTGGAGGCACCGCCTTTATGAAGTGGGACCACAGTCGCGGTGCGCCACTCCTTGGGTACGTATCCTGAGGTGAGGCTAAGATTAAACAGCTGTCCTAATTGTGGGTTTAATTCCATGTTGAGTTCGTGAAGCACACAGCCGGGGACACCATCCGGTCCCATGGATGCTGTGTTTTTTGCCTTAGTGAGAGCAGTTCTCACCTGGGCATTGGAGATGTTTGGGGGGCTACAATCCTCTGGTATAGATATCTCACCTTTTGGGGGGGAGGGGGGGGAGAAGTTTGCACTGAACCTGTCAGCCAGTATGCTGGCAATGTGTGAAGGTTCAGTAATTTTCACATCATTTTGAACTAATTCTGAGCATATCTGGGAGTTTCCTCCTAGGTTTCTAACATAGCTAAAGAAGGCCTTATGATGATATGTTGCTCTCATTCTGCAATACGCAGATAGGATGATTGTCTGATATACCAAACATCCACACTTGTCTACAGCTATATAAAGCAAATGTAGCAGGATGATGTAGCTGAACAAAGCTAGATATGAATGTGTATGAAGAACCATAAAATGTATATTGATGTTGCAGTAACAATCCTATCACCAAGTTGAAATAGTTATCATATAGGAAACTGTAGTTAGAACAGTAGTGTGTATATAACTGTAGCTATTAGAAATGTACAGCATATGTATTGTTATTCGGTGTTAATATTACTTTCTTCACCCCACCCTATAACCACATATAACCCATTCCACGTGAAAATGGTATGTGCAATCACAATTAACACCCCTGGACGTTTGTCCTGTTGGGTCATATATATTTGCATGTCTGTTGATGCATCTGCCCTGTTCATACATCCACACCTGATGGCCTGTTACCATCAATTAACCCTGCATGTTGTTGGACTGTGTATTTCTGTTCAAATTATGCATGTGTTATGCACGCTGTTCAGTGGTGTGAATATCTGGGTGTTTGGTTAATGGGAATACTAATGCATGCTGTTACAACTAATTGTGAATGGTATTATATGGCACTAACCCAAACTGTCATGACATAATGCAAAACATAGTACGACAGGGAAGGCGGGTTCCAGCGGACCCACCTCTCCCACCTCAGCTGGCGAGTGCACCTGGCACTAGTGCCGAGTCCGGACCCTCCTCCGGTGGCCTTGTGCCACCTGCGGGTGGTAGCGCTGCAGGGGATGGGGCTCACCCCCCTCTGCAAGTGTGGCCGGAGGAGGACCACCACTCACCCTCCGTAGCGTCTGGACTGTGGTGCGTAGGGAGATTCGGGAGTCTGTTATCGAGCCCCTACGCCAGCTCGAGGCACGGGTGGTGCAACTAATGGGCATGCCTGTAGCCCCGCCTACACAGCCCCAGCACAGCCCTGTCCTGGGCAGTGAAGGAACAGTGGCAACTGCGTATGGGTGGGGATATCAGTTCCACTGTTGCCATCTGTGGGCTCATGGGCTCTGGATATCCAAACCTCCATCCCCGTCAATTGTGTAACCCCCCTACACATGTCATACACCGCCCCTGTATGCATCTTGTTTGTCTTGTCTGTTTACCTACCCAACCTACCTCCCCAGCTGTACCGACTTCCTTCACCTGACATACCACTCTCACCTGAAAAAGAAAAAAGAAAAAGGGCACTCTGTACCCACAAAAAAATTACGCCCCATACATAGCTTCCCATTCCGCACACATGTCTACTGGACATGGAACCTAGCAATTACAATTGGCTGTACAACAAGTATTATTGTTGTCCTGACACCTCTCTCAGGGGTGGAAGGTTTCAAATGTCACACCAAATTACATACATATGCACAGCTGTTGCTGATGAAGAAATGGGCAGCTATGGGCCTTACCTACATCTCTCCTGCACATCCCAAGCTTGTTTCCCTCCTGTCTTACCCTCTTTGTGACCCCTTTTTCACCACTTTCCTGTCTCCCCATTTTCTTTTCTTTCAAAGAAAATAGCGCGGGTGTGTGCAAGAGTAAGCACATTTAAGCGGTTGTAAGCGGGTGTGTGCTTGTGTGCACGGAGCTTACCGCCAGTGCGCATGCGTGAGCTCCACGCAAACCAGTGCTAACCCGGTTACAACTGCTTAAAAGTGCCTTCGTCACTTTGATTGACAGGTCCTGTACTCAGTTCAAAAGCAAAATAAAATCCCACTGTGAGTCCCAAACCCAGGAAACAATAGTCTGCATGACTTACCACTAAGCCATGACTCTTATACAACAACATTGTGCTAAAATAAATATATCATGTAATAGTAGGAATGAATGTAAAGGGAATATAGATGTGTAGTACACAAAGCATGCCATTTAGAATTACTATCAAAACTAGTGGATTTCCATAATAGTAGTGTGTGAACAGAAACACCCATGCTAGTTGGAAGCTAGTAGGTAATAATGTCACTATAGCACCTTGCAAGCCACACACATACTCACAGCAGGATAAGCACTGCCCATACCCCACAACCTCTTACAGGAACACAGCTGGACCAAGTAATAAAATATGTGGAGCAAAGGCCCAAAACCAGGGACACATTACAAATAATGTTACAACAAACGCAGACAGTTCAGAGAGTAACAGGGTCTGCACTTTGTGGGATGTTTGGAAGGATATGCAGTCTGAAACTTGAATGTTTGTCACCATATTCTGACTTGAGCCCACAGTGACTTGCCAGAAAAAGGTGTGCATGAGATATTGACCAAAATATGAGGCAGAAATGTGGACAACCTGCAAATATCTGTACACATGACAGGTCTGACACCACCAAATTTGAATAGTTAAGAGCCTAGACATAGCAACAGTGAATGACTTACAGGGATGCCCCACAGACCCCATGTGAAATGTACAAACAGTAGGCAGAAAGGTGTAACACATGCAATGGTAACTATGGAGTCCTGAAAGTATTCATCACTTGCATGGCAGAAAAAGTGTACTAATACATATGCTCATGCTAACCCACAGTCACAACTGCAGCATACCAGACATTTTAATGGGTGTACCCCACTGATATGTACCATTCCATGAGGCACATAACAGATTAACCTGAAAGTCTCTGGGGCCTGCTCAGCAGCATACTCAAATACCCTAATAGATGTCAAGGCCCACACCATGGCCAGACCACACTGCATGCTGTAACACCCTAGTAGATATAGCAAGCATTCCAAGGTGTGAATGTACATGGAAAATAGGAAAGCTACAGCAGCACACTACAGTCAAGACACCTAGCAGGCATACAAGTAGTGACTGTAAAGGGCAACTATTGAAGCCTTAGCAACAAAGTGCAAGCAAAGTGAAAGGAAAGCACACACACACACATTAACAGTAGTAGTAGTTGTAGGTGTCAGTGTACATACACAGTTAGTACAGGAAACTGGAGAAATGAATGGAGGAATGTTAATCTACAACACACCTGGAAATATGAGAGAGATACCAACCTTTACACTCACAGAACATCGTCCACAGCATAACAGCATGGTCCCTGCCCTTAAAATCTGAAAGGGCTACGCCTATCTCACATACCTTTTTATAGCACTGTTCTGAAATCACAGTGAGAACTGCAATCAGTACACAACTGGATGCATGCAATTAGCAAATGCTGGCTAACAATTGGTGCAGAGGCCATCACATGGGCATATGCAGATACCTACAAAAGTATGCTGTACTCCCAGTCCACACATGCAATACTTTCATTGCACCCTGAGAAGGACGTGAGAGACAGACAGAGAGAGAGAGAGAGAGAGAGAGAGAGAGAGAGAGAGAGAGAGACAGAGACAGAGAAAACTGCAATTAAGCAGACACAAACAAATTGTTCAGCAACAGCTACCTGAAAGCTGACAACTGGGAAGTGGATCAGCAGGACAGAGAACCAGACAGCAACACAAGCAGCTGTGACAAACACAGGTAATGTAAAGTAATACTATAAAGGTCTACATACTGTGAACCCTCCATATGTGTCATTGGTCTGTATCCATATGTATATGAAGATGTGTAAAGGGCAGGGGACATACAGCAACTATCAGTGAAAGCTGTACATACATTTGTATGTGAAAGCATCTATGTGCACATATCAATGTTGGTTGATTGTAGGTTGTAGTGCCATGTACAAAGTAGGTTTCACAGTTATGTATGTTTAGCAGTATGTTAGTGTGTGTATACAGTATGGTAGACAGATATGTTGATATACCTGTCTAACATATGGATACGTATGTATGTCAACATATGCATGTGTATATATATATATATATATATATATATATATATATATATATATATATATATATATATGATATGCATATATGTATACATACATAGAGAGAGAGCCATAGGAATACATAGACAGATGTAGATAGAATATTGTACAAACATATCTATGTAATGTACACATACAGATATATGTAGATACATATACATAGACAGACTGATCTGACTATCTACAGGTATGACTGTATATGACGACCTGCAACACAGCCTGTCCCACCCCCTCTGTCACTCACACCCCCTCTGTGTCCCCCCCTCCACATCTATAGCAATATATGTACATCAATATATATATGTGTATATGTATATGGACATATATATATATATATATATATATATATATATATATATATATATATATATATACATATAGATATATCTATATACATACATATACATACATATATATATATATATAGAGAGAGAGAGAGATGTATATAAATTCTGAGTGAGGCACATGTGTACAGATGTATTGCAACAGGTGCCTGGTGACAAAGGCACGGAGTGAACACCAGTGTCAAAACCAGAGTACCATACCACATTCCAGATCACCTACACCAGTAACCGCCAGATATGTGATCGGCTGCCCACCACTGCATGTGTCAGGGGTGAACAGGGTCATAAATGTGTACAATAGTGGCCCCAATGATATTCACAGTGGCACACTATCCCTGGAATACCTGCACATGGTATGTGTCAGCGGACATGGTGTGTCAGCTATGGACATGTAGATCGGTGTACCCCTCCACACCACATAATGGATGCCATGGTATGGACCTCACATGACAGCTACAGATATGGAGAAGGACACAGTGACATGTACAACACTGTCACAATGCACTCAAACACATTACCAAAGCACAGTGACTGACAACACCACAGAGTACACATATGCTACCCACATAAAGGTTACCACTCCCGGATTTACATATGTAAGTCACACCCATGACAGATGTCCAACAACCATAGTAACACCTCACACCATCCACAACCTACATGTCTGCTGTGTGTCGTCCGTGCCACTGCAATAGAGTGCACATGTGGAGGTAAGAGTTCCTACCCACAGATAAGACATACCCTGCAATAAACCACACAGTGTTAAGAATCAAGACTCCCCATGAGTACATGTCACACATACCCCTGCTGAATGTTAGTCAGATAGGTAATATGCTATATGAGTCACCCTGTGTAACTGTGTGACAGCAGCAGGTACCATCACACCACATGTGTCACAATGGTCAGGGTAGCAGAACAGTACGCTGCTGTAGTCCCAGGGGCAATAGCATATTGTAAAGTATTGTATTGTAATGTAATGTATTGTGTTGTATTGTATTGGTATGTTGAGGTGCCTCCTTCGTGGAGTGGAACCACTGCTGCTGTAGCCAGTGTACAGGTACATATCCTGTAGTCAGGCTAGTGTTACATAGCACTTCTATATGTGTGTTTAGCTCCTGTCAGAGTTTATGAAGCATGCAACTGGGGATACCATCAGGTCCCATTCATGTTGTGTGTTCTGCTGTCCTGAGGGTGGCTCTCACCTGGACATCTGTGATGACAGGGAGGTTACAGTTAGCTGGGATAACTATGTCTTATTTTGGGGGAGAGGGCAGGGTGACACCTGCACTGAACCTGTCTGCCACAATGTTGTCAATACCTGTGGTGTCAGTGAAATATTTGTTGTTGTGTACTAAGTATGGGCATAGAGGATGGATCCTGACCAGGTTGCTAACATAACTGAAGAAGGCCTTCTGGTTATCTGTAGTGTCCCTCTTGATTTCCCTCTCAAAGTTGCCCATGGATTTTGTATGATGGAAAATAGATCCTTACTAGTGCTGCTCAGACATGCCCTCCCTTTATGGAATTATGCTCTGTCTTGCAGTAGCTTCCATCTTCTGTAATACAATCTGTCTATGGCTGGGGTCCACCAGACAGGATGCTGTCCCTTTGTGGAGAGTGTCTTGGTCATATATGGGATTGCATGATCCATGCATTCTCGGAGATGTCTGTAGAAAGCAATTGTGTAGGGGTCAGCATTGTGGGTTGTATCTGCCACTGGCCCAGTGGGCTGAAAGGATACCATGTCACTTTTACAAAGTGTAAAGTTTGTATCTGTAATGTTATGCACTATAGTCGTTTGTGCTGGTGGTGGAGGTGGGATATGTATATCCAGGGCAATTAGTGTGTGGTCAGCTCACAGTAGTTGATGATGTAAGCCATACAGTACCTAGATACAAACCCCTAGAGTGAGGAGGTGCTCCTGACCTGAATCAGTGTTCTGACTGCTGGGGTTTGGTAGTATGTTGTATGGAATGTGCCAGGTAGTGTTGCACAGTTGCTGGCTGAACACTGATACCTGGCCATCTACATGTGTATCCACCAATAGACAGACAGATGCTACATATGTGAGATATGTTGTATCATAACAGTCAAGTAGCATGTGTAGTATGTGTGCCAAATTCTGCTGACATATATAGCTGATACCAGGTTATTTTCTTTCAAAGGTACATGGCCCACCTGCGGAATCCCACCTACTCTACAGCTGAGGATGAGGAGATACACCAGAGCCTGGTGCGGGATTATGCAATACTCTTTTCCCGCACCAGCCAGAATCAGCAGGAGAGAGCTGCACTGTGGCAAGACCTTGTCCGTCGGGTAAATGACATAAGCATGCATAATAGGACATATGAGCAGGTACGACATCACTGCAGTGATTTAATCAGACATGTCCGTCAGCATGCATCGGATATCCACAGGCAACAGGTCGCCACAGGTGGTGGGGTGGCTACACATCCCCCACTCACCAGACTGGAGGGATTACTCATGAGTGTAGTGGCTCCAGTCCACCAGCAACAACAACAGCAGCAGACATGCATTATGATGGAGGCTGGAGCCATGCAGCAGCAAGACAGTGAACGTACAGGTAATATGCCATATGTATAGTTGACTGTTGTGTACACTGGTAGTTAATGCATGTGTGAGGTGTGTCCTTGGTTTGTAGCTGTCATCATAGTATTTAATGTGCAAGTGTGATATCCTCAATATTAGCAGCTGACCTGTGAAAGGCAACTGTTGTACTACTGATCTGTATCATACTCAGTAACAATGGCACAGTTGTGCCCACTGACATTAGTTTCTTCATGTCTGCAGGACCCTCTGGTATAACAGCAATGCAGCCTATCCATGCTGGTGAGTGTGTATTAACAATTCCTGTAATAGTGTTGATAGTAATAGTACTATTTGGCTCACTTAGTAGTGCTCTTTGTATGTATGTAGGTGTGTCTGTGTGTTGATATCACGCATACTGAGTACTGTACAATTGTGTGAAACTGTGTGCATGTGTGCATGTGTGCACCTGTGCATGTGTGCATGTGTGCATGTGTGCATGTCTGCATGTGTGCACCTGTGCACGTGTGCATGTGTGCATGTGTGCACCTGTGCATGTGTGCATGTGTGCATGTGTGCACCTGTGCACGTGTGCACATGTGCATGTGTGCACCTGTGCATGTGTGCATGTGTGCATGTGTGCATGTGTGCACCTGTGCATGTGTGCATGTGTGCACCTGTGCATGTGTGCATGTGTGCATGTGTGCACCTGTGCATGTGTGCATGTGCACGTGTGCATGTGTGCATGTGTGCACCTGTGCATGTGCATGTGTGCATGTGTGCGCATGTGTGCCTGTGTACCTGTGCATGTGTGCATGTGTGCATGTGTGCACCTGTGCATGTGCATGTGTGCACCTGTGCATGTGTGCACCTGTGCATGTGTGCATGTGTGCATCACTGGTAATGTGTAGACATTGTAAACTGTGTTTCCTATTTCCCTCCCACAGGTTCTGTTGCTGCTCTGGTGTCATGTAGCAGGGAACCTGAATCAGGTGCCGTGGGTACTGATAATGATGACATCTGTGTAATGGCACAGGAAAGTATGCCAGGGTCCACCATTGGTCAGCCGATTGACAGTACACAGCTGTCGACCCCATCAATGCGCACAGTTATCCTGCCAATACACCCTTTGTCACCAATGTCCCTAGGTGATGGACAGCATACAGTGGGGATTGACCAGAGTCATGTGGTATCTGTGGCACATGCCTCCCCACACAGCAGCCATGGGCATGGCTCAGAGATGGTACCACACAGACAGATGTCCAGGGGTTCTTGTGGGAGCATCCGTGGGCATACTGCCCCTGTCAGACGTGCCCACAGAGGTCTTACAACCTCAGCTATGTTTCGGGCTGTCATGCAGGCACAGTCACGTATGGAACGGTACACCAGACAGGGTCTGAGGGAGCTGACAGCATGTCGCACAGCCATGACTGACAGTATGCGTGACATTGCGGCTGCCATCCGTGATTTCACCGATGTCATAGACAGACGTTGTGGGGACATATTAGACCGGTTCCACAACTACATGTCCATGAGCCAGGGTGATGGTGGGTGGTTGAGGCGTCGACATGGCCATATGCCAGCAACAGCAGCAGCTGGCAGTCATCGTGGATGACAGCAGGGCCACGGCCGCCCCCGTAGTGCCAGCAGCAGCCCCAGCAATGCTGGGTCTGTGCTGTTAGCAGACCGCCCCAGGAGACCACGTGCACGTGGCTCTGGCCAGGCCCGACAGGGTCTGTGTCCAGTCAACGAACACCTGCTTCTGATGACAGTACCCAGTCTGGGTTGGTACCGGATACGGTCCATAGCACCCCTGCAAGGCACAGGTACTGTGTCCATGGCCAGAAACACTGATCTGTATGACCTGGCAGGTACAGTCTGTGGCTGTCCACAAACACCAGTATATGGCAGCCATGAGGTGGAACTGTGTGCATCCATACACACATGCAAATTGACAACACCTAGAGCTACCGCATACACGCACACACTACATCAACATTGCCCCACCTTCTACTGCTGTCCCTTACCAACACACATACACATACATGTCAATTGGTGGTATCGGTGGCTGACTCAGGCATACCAAGTTCACACCCTGTGCATATGATGAAACTGTGCCACCTCCTGCAATCTGTAACAACTGTGCAGGTACAGGTTAACATGTTGCTGATGCACAGGGTGACCACATAGATGTGTAGTAATAGTATCATGTTGTTAACAGTACTGTGTGCTGAATTAATTGTGGGTATATCACAGCATGCCTGATGCAGTAAGTGTGTGATTGTCATGTCCTGTTGTCTACACCCATGGTAAGTACTATAGTGTATCATCTGCACATGTTGGCATACTGGTGGTAATGATGTCAGCAGAAGGCTACATACATAGGTAGCACAGGGGATAAGGTAATGAATGTAGTAATACACAATGATGGACATGTAAATTGCAAGTGGCATGTTGCCCACACTGGACTCTGCAATGCAGATGTTTGAGGATGTTGATATGTGTGCAGTACTACGACTGGTACAGGACACACAGGAGCACCCTAGCACTGCATGCTCACATCTCATACCATGCTAGACAGCCCCAACACACATAACTAACTGTCACAGGAGGGAGAGTCCCCATATATGTCAGGGATACTGTGGTGGCAGGCCAGGTAGCATACATCCTACTAAGTATGGAACCACTGAGTGAAGGCTCAGTGTCTGTTATTTGACATGTGTATTACTGCAGGTATGAGCACATGGGTTTCTGTCCAGTTATTGTACATCCTGACAGTACATGGTCTGTACACTTGTGTGCACTGAGACTGGACCCTAGCCATCTGACCCGTGTATGTCCATGTACATGTGCATAGTGCCTGCATATTTGCAGTGTTACCTACTGGCACTGGTACAGCTTGTTTGTTGTACAATGGACTACATGCAGCCCTGTTTACTGTAGCTTTGTTTGCATGCATGTTTGCTTGCAATTACCCTGGAATACTGATCACACCTTCAATGCATAGTTATAGAGCTTCTGTGGAGTCCTAGTGCCATCTGCATAGCTTACTATATGTATGTCCATGTCCCACTTGACAGGATGTCACTGTTTGTCCTGTTCACATGTACATTGCCTGTGACACAGTGCATATGACTTACCTGGCATGTGTCCACGTGAGCAGTCATATATGCTACTGCTAACTAATCACAGGCACTACACCTTCCCATATTCATCTTCTGTTGAACTACCTGCTTTGCTAGGGACGGCCTGCACCTGTCACCCCTGGGCTTTCAGATATTGGCAAAGGCTCTTGCTACCCCCATTAGTGCCTATGTTAGGCAAGGCTCAAATGACAAACCCACCTTCATAGGTATCACAAGGGATAAGAAACTAAGAGTAATGCTACCCAACGCCAGAAGTCTAAACCTCCAGATGCATGCACCCAAAACACTCCTTGGCATGGAGAACATCGATATCTGTGCAGTAACAGATGCCTGGTTCAGGGCTACTGAGAGCACACCAGCACTACCAGGTTTAACCTGGTTGATTTCTTTGAAACAGTCACCAAGGCCATTGACGAGGGAAGGTGGTTCACACAGCCTACCTGGACCTTGCAAAAGCCTTCACAACAATACTCCACTTGGGCATTCTAGAGAAGCTCACCAGCTTAAATATAAGCCCCTATGTCACTAGATGGATTGCACAGTGGCTCAAGGACAGAACCCACATGGTTAGAATTGCTGGAGCCATGCCAGACTCCAAACCAGTTACGAGTTGTGTCCCACAAGGCTCAGTCCTGGGACCTCTCTTGTTTGGTATATATTTATTGGAGGTACAGGCCAACACGGATGGACTGTGGCTGACCAAATATGCAGATGACTGCGAACTGGCCACCATAATCGACTCTCCAGCCAACACAAGCATCTTCCAAAGGGGCAAAACACTCCTTGGCATGGAGAACATCGATATCTGTGCAGTAACAGATGCCTGGTTCAGGGCTACTGAGAGCACACTAGCACTACCAGGTTTAACCTGGTTGATTTCTTTGAAACAGTCACCAAGGCCATTGACAAGGGGAAGGTGGTTCACACAGCCTACCTGGACCTTGTAAAAGCCTTCACAATAATACTCCACTTGGGCATTCTAGAGAAGCTCACCAGCTTAAATATAAGCCCCTATGTGACTAGATGGATTGCACAGTGGCTCAAGGACAGAACTCACATGGTTAGAATTGCTGGAGCCATGCCAGACTCCAAACCAGTTATGAGTTGTGTCCCACAAGGCTCAGTCCTGGGACCTCTCTTGTTTGGTATATATTTATTGGAGGTACAGGCCAACACGGATGGACTGTGGCTGACCAAATATGCAGATGACTGCGAACTGGCCACCATAATCGACTCTCCAGCTGACACAAGCATCTTCCAAAGGGGCATCATAGAAACAGACAACTTGTGCCAGAGCCATGGCCTTCAGCTGAACAGTGTTTAGAAAGGGGAATGTGCATCCTGTAGTCTGTTCACCTAGTTGCCAAAAGGGACATTGTCCTCACACACACTAGCCCCCCTCAGCCAAAAACACACACTTGCCATTTGCAGGATTCAAACACCTATCTGACTATGTTATGACACTCAAGATGGACACATTAGCAGAGTATGCTATTCACATCACTGGGAGGTTTCCCTTCTCTTGCTGTACTTATAGGGTGCTGACATCATCAGTGTTTAGAAAGGAGAATGTGCATCCTGTAGTCTGTTCTCCTAGTTGCCAAAAGGGACATTTCCCTCACACACAATTGCACAAACACTAACCCCTCTCAAACAAACACACACACTTGCCGGATTCAAACCCCTACCTAACTATATTATGACACTTGAGACAGACACATTAGCAGAGCGCGCTATTCACATTACTGGGAGGTTTTACTTCTCTTGCTTTACTTATAGGGTGCTGACATCATCAGTGTTTAGAAAGGGAAATGTGCATCCTGTAGTCTGTTCACCTAGTTGCCAAAAGGGACATTGTCCTCACACACACTAGCCCCCCTCAGCCAAAAACACACACTTGCCATTTGCAGGATTCAAACTCATATCTGCCTATGTTATGACACCCGAGACGGGCACATTAGCAGACTGTGCAATTCGCATTAGTGGGAGGTTTCCTTTCTCTTGCTGTACTTATAGGGTGCTGACATCATCAGTGTTTAGAAAGGGAAATGTGCATCCTGTAGTCTGTTCACCTAGTTGCCAAAAGGGACATTGTCCTCACACACACTAGCCCCCCTCAGCCAAAAACACACACTTGCAAGATTCAAATTCCTATCTGACTGTTATGACACCCGAGATGGGCACATTAGCAGAGTGTGCTATTCGCATTACCGGGAGGTTTCTCTTCTCTTGCTGTACTTATAGGTTGCTGACATCATCAGTGTTTAGAAAGGGAAATGTGCATCCTGTAGTCTGTTCACCTAGTTGCCAAAAGGGACATTGTCCTCACACACACTAGCCCCCCTCAGCCAAATACACACACTTGCCATTTGCAGGATTCAAACTCCTCTCTGACTATGTTATGACACTCAAAATGGACACATTACCAGAGTGTGTTATTCGCATTACTGGGAGGTTTTCCTTCTCTTGCTGTACTTATAGGGTGCTGACATCATCAGTGTTTAGAAAGGGAAATGTGCATCCTGTAGTGTGTTCTCCTAGTTGCCAAAAGGGACATTTCCCTCACACACAATTGCACACACACTAACCCCCCTCAGCCAAACACACACACTTGCAGGATTCAAACCCCTACTTAACTAGATTATGACACTTGAAATGGATGCATTAGCAGAGCACGCTATTCACATTACTGGGAGGTTTCTCTTCTCCTGCTGTTCTTATAGAGTGCTGACATCATTGGTGTTTAGTAAGGGGAATGTGCATCCTGTAGTGTGTTTTCCCAGTTGCCAAAAGGGACATTTCTCTCACACAGACTTACACACACACACCAACCCCACTCACACACACTGAGCATTTGCAGGATTCAAACCCTACCTAACTATGTTATGACACTTGTGACGGACACATTAGCAGAGCACGCTATTCGCATTATTGGGAGGGTTCCCTTCTCCTGCTATACTTATAGAGTGCTGACATCATCGGTGTTTAGAAAGGGGAATGTGCATCCTGTAGTGTGTTTTCCCAGTTGCCAAAAGGGACATTTCTCTCACACAGACACCAACCCCACACACACACACACACACACACACACACACACACTGAACATTTTCAGGATTCAAACCCCTACCTAACTATGTTATGACACGTGTGACAGACGCATTAGCGGAGTACGCTATTCGCATTACTGGGAAGTTTCTTTTCTCCTGCTGTACTTATAGGGTGCTGACATCATCTGCGTTTAGAAAGGGGAATGTGCATCCTGTGGGGAGGCAGACACCAAGCACACTCTGGCTTAGCTGTCATTCCCTAGGGCAAACAGCCTAGTGTTGACCTCTACACCCATATGTTTAATTGTCAAATGCACATTATTTGTTGCTGGTAGACTGTTTGCACATCTTTATTGCCATAGCATTCCCTGTTTGTATGAACAACTTGTGCATCTGTGGAAGATGTTTGCATATGGCAGGGATCCACTATATCACATATGTCTCTGTAGTCATTTAACTGTGTGCACTGGGCAGACTGCTGTAATGTGGTTGGTTCCTGGAATAACACATAAAAATACCAGATATGTGTGTCCAACTGCTAAACTGAGATTTGGCCTAAGTGTGTGAGCTTGCCCAGTTCAGCCTTCCCATGGCATGTTGTCTGACATATGTCTCATTTATCAAAGTGTGTGAGCATGCCCAGTGTGAGCATTCCATATGTTGGACTCTGCAGCCCACCACATGTGTGGATGAGTGTGAACTTCAACAAATATCACCCGTTTATGGTTGTGTGTTGTGTGTCATGCTGTGTAGTTACTGTACAACTGCTTTGTGTGTGAGCACAACAGGATTATACTGTGCCTGCAGTGTTTGCATGGGATACTTTGCATACAGTTGTCAACATCCTTTCACACTGACCTAACACTGTAGTACTGTATAGTGTACTGGTAGTACTTTGACTGTGGTGGACAGTATTCTGGGCTTTAGTGCAATCACTGCTTTACACTTCGATAGTGAGCACAACAGCCTGGTTAGGGGCCAGTTGTGTACATCTGACCATGTTGCATTCTGTTCAGATATGAACTACTTAAACCAGGCTTGTCCAACATTGGTAGTGTATTCCACAACATAGGTGTACATTTGCAAACACTAGCGATGTGCCCTAGTCCATGTCTAATGCTAGTTGGAGAGTGTGTTTGTCCTTCAACACACATTGTAAGTGGAGTTTGCCATGACATATGTCATGGTTAGTATACTGTGCCTCTGTCTACCTGTGACATGACAGTGATACCCAGGATAAAGCTACCATCTCCCATCCACTCATCAAGATTCCTATTGAGGAAGATTGATAAGTGACTCTATGGGTAGCCTGTACTGGGGGTTCACTCATGGGTGGGGTGGCTTCTGTGTTATGGATCATGCAGTACAGCTTGTCCTATGTAAGTCAGTGCTGGGGTTCAGGTCTCTCATGTGCATAGCTCACTGCCATTCAGATTGTACAAGGTGCAGCATGTTTATTGATACCAGCAACACAGGCAACACATGGCATCTGTGTAAGCTCTTTGATACTCCTGGTGAGGTACTGTTGGGGACTTTACGGTTGATGGAGATGTCTGCTGAGGTACATCCCACAGGGGCTATTGTAGTCAATTGTACCGCTGATGAAGGATGACTGCAGAGCCACAATGACCTCCCTTATCTAGATCTGACAACCTTCATGATTAGGTGGGTATATGGTATGTTTCTGTAAACACTACAGCACATGTTTGTCCACTGCAGGATATCTATCACCTCGTGTCCCCAGGTCTCTCATTACATGTTAACTACATAATGGGTTAACACCTATGTGGTAATTGGTGGGCACTTACTGTATATCCACGGGGGTTGACTATACACGTTTCTGCAATTAGCTTGCTGACATGGCTATGGCACCAGTTGTCTGTTTCTATGTGGCCCTTTTGTGGGATGCTTGTGTCAGCTGGTGGATCATATGTGGTGAGCAGTTTGTAGTCCTCTGCAAACATGTTCAGACACAGTCCTTCCATGTTTGCCTGTACATATGGGACATATATACCAGACGAGGGAGATCTCAGGACCAAGCCTTGTGGGATGCCAGTTATATCTGGTTTGTAGTCTGACATGGCTGCAGCATGTCTGACCATATCTGTTCTGTCCTTGGTCTGGTTTGCAACCCCTCTACTGACATAGGGGTTTATATTTAAGCTGGTGTGCTTATCTATAATGAACACGTAGGGTATTGTATAGAAGCCTTTGCAAGGTCCAGCTACGCTGTGTGGACCACATTGCCCTCATCAATGACCTTAATGACTGTTTCAATTGAGTCAAACATGTTTAGGGGCAGGATCTGCACTTAAGAAAGCCACACTGGGTAGGGTCCAGTGTCAGTAGGTCCCCAATATCTTTATGTCTGTGGTACATGCTGATCCTTTTCATAGCTGTGCAGACCGAGCTTCTCAGGATTCTGGGGTAGTAGTTTTCAGTATCCATTCAGGCAACACCTTTGTTGAGAAGGACCACTGTTGTTGTACACTGCTCTTTGGGTACATATTCTGTGGTAAGGCTGACACTGAGCAGTAGTGTGGTTTGGCATTCCATTCATCTTGGAGTCCATGTTGCACTAAGCCCAGGACACCATCTCATACCATTGCTGCTGTGTGTTTTGCTTTGTAGATGTTGGCTGTTACCTCAGCATCTGCAATGTCAGGGGGGCAGCAGTCTGCTGGGATAGATATTCTGCATTCGGGGGGGGATTTGCACTGCACCTGTCAGGATGTATGTTGGCAATATGTGTGTGTGTTTGTGATATTAGTGTTATTCAGAGCATATCTGTGAATTCCCAATATGGTTCCTACCATCAGTTGTGAAAGCCTTGGGATTATCCTTAGTGTCCTGTACAATTTGTTACTTCATAGGTTCATAGGTTCATACTAGGCTATCCACCCTAGGGCATTTGTTAGCCTAGCCAGAGTGTGTGTGGCTTTTGCCACCCCTTGCTATGTGAATATTATGGCCATTTATGATTTGCTTTGCTGTGCCTCTGTCTGGACATGACACAGTGAAGACCCCCAGTGTAACTCTACAATCATCCATCCACTTGGCAAGATTCCTGTTGAAGAGTGTCAGTGAGGGGCTCTGCCTAACATGGAGTGGGATTCTGGTCCAGGGTGTGGGGAGCCTCTGGATTATGTATCTGTCCCACCAGCACATCCTATTTCATTATTTGGTGAGGTTGACATCTCTCACTCTCACAGCTGCGATGGATTTGAGTTTTCTGGGGTGGAGCATGTCCATTACTCCTGTGTTGGGCATGGCCTTCTACAACAGGCATGCAATGCCTCTGTGTAGGCAGTATGTGACTGCATTCAGCTGGGGTGTCTACAGCCAGGCAGCATATGACATATATTTGAGACCCTTTATCCTCTTGGTGAGGTACCTTTGAGGTCTTTCTAACTGCTGCAGGTGTCAGGTAAGGTACATCCCATATGAGGCATTGTACTACATTATGGGTGTGATTAGAGAACAGTATAGGGGCACAATGACCTCTGTTGACATAGATGTGAATCCTTTCCTGATACGGTGTCAAATGTAGACAGTCTTCCTAGCCACATTGGCAATGTGGGTGTCACATAACAGGTTACTGTCCACTTGTGTCCCTAGGTCCCTGGTTACTCCTTCCATACATAATGGTTTACCACCTATGTGGTAATTTGTGGTACCTTGTTTGGTATTTGGTGGGACATTCATAATGTCCAGTGTCTTCAGGACGGCTGGGTGGGGTTCCTGTGTGTGAGAGTGTGGTCTGTAGCATGCTACAGACTGTACAGCAGTCTTGCCTACAGTTAGTTGCACATGGGTGGACTGCAATGCCTTGTGCATTGTCAGTTACCTGGACGTATGGGTGTCTGTGCTGAATATGGATACTCACCCTACTTCTATGTTTTGTTCCAGGTTTTGGGGCCATGACACATGATACGTGGTATAGCCTGGTAGTGCTGGTGTGCTGTCAGGAGGCTTGCAGCAGGTTTCTGTCACTGCACAGACATCGATGTTCTCCATACTGGGGATGGCCTTGGGAGCATGCATATTGGGGTTTACACATCTGGCATTGGTCAGCATTACCCTTATGTTTCTTTCCACTTATGTTTTCTAGGGTGGTGGGTCAGTCTTTTCAGCCTTGCCTACAAAAGGCTCTATGGAGGTGGCAAAGGCCTTATCCAATATTCAGATGCCCAGGGTAACAGGTGCAAGCCATCCCAAGAACAGCTGCGTGGCTTGTCAAGCATGACATCCCAAGCAGACAGACATTGGATCCCCTTGGAATGACACCAGTAAGTGTGCCACTTGCTATGACTGATCATTCCGTGTTTGTACTGTGGCATTATTCTTGGTAAGGGTAGGATGCTGCAAATGGTGAGTGTCATATCGGCCTGGACTACATAATCAGAGAGCTCATCTATGTCTCTTTTCATGTAGTCTAGGGAGGTACATCTCAGGTCATTCACACCAGCATGGACTATGACTGCATCATATTTCTACTTGCTTTGGAGTGACCTGCATACTTCTGTTATGTGGCGTATTGTGGCAGCCTACAGGCAGCTTACTGTACCCTTTCCCTTGTTCAGTCTGGTGTGCGGGACAGCAGTGTGCCTGACTATGGAGTCACCTATTACAACTGTATCAGGCATGTTGTTTCTCCTTCTGGCCTGTGACTGTTTGGCACACCAGCTTTGTGTACTATGTGTTGCATGTACTATGTTTGGAGGTTGTTTGATTGGGTGTCTGCTTTAGAGGCCTCTATTGGTGTGCTGTGTTTGTAATTTGTGCCTCCGGGAATGTTTTTCTGTGTTTATGTGTTTGGTTTGCAGTTGTGATAGGTCTATGTGGGACTGTGTTTGTGGTGTGTGTGGTTACCTTCTCCTCCTGACTAGTTTTGGGAGTACTGAGTTGAGGGAGCTCAGACTCCAGTTTGGATAGCTGGTTGCATCTCTCACATATATTTGTATTTCTTGGGTGGAGTTGGGGGTTGTCTGTGTACTTGGGGCAGGTGTAACATTGCCTCAGGATTCACAGATTCAACTTGTTGTGGCTGGCCTTAGTGGATTGTATGTGTGGACAGATTTTATTGCCATACTACTGATCAGTGATTACTTCATTGTTTATGTTTGCTCTATCATGTAGTAGCTTCCTCATTCTCTTGCATGGTTTGGTTATGGCTGTTGTCCACCATGCCAGATTCCTTCATGTATGGCATTGTGTCTTGTTTTAATTTAGGATTGCATAATCCAAGCATTCCTGGCAGTGTTCATGGAATGGCTGTATTACAGGTTCTGAGGTGTGGCCCATATTTTGCACCTGCACAGGACCTTTAATGGATTCCACATCAGTTTGGAGGAGTGCAAATATTGCTTTACACATGTTTTCCACTGTGGTTTTCTTGCCAGGGACTGTGGTCAGGATTTGTATATCCAGTGTGATTATTCTATGGTCTGGTTTGACCAGTGAGCAATACACTTCTCGTCTTGCCATCCAGTACCCATGTTGCTGATTATCACATCCAGTATGCTTACCCCTCTTGTGGGAGTGGTACATTGTTCCTGGGCCTTTTGGTTTATGGATTCTATGAACTTTTGTCCTACACTGCTGGAGATAGTATAATGCTCCCAGTCTATGTCTGGGTATTTTCAGTCACCCAATATAATGTGGTTTGGAGGACTTGATATATTCATGTATTCCAGCATAGGCCAGGTGCAGTTCCTGGTGTTGGGACAGTAGTCTGTAGCAGACTATAAACTGGGGGGCAGTTTTAGCCACTGTTACTTGACCATGGCTAGTCCATGCTGCTTTTTGTTGTGGTACCAACATGGGGGTGTGGTTATCCTTGACAATTCTTGCCAGTCACCCTCCTTTTGTAGCTTGTTCCATGTTTTGAGGCTGTACAGCACAGTATGAGGTGTAACCTGGTAGTGTTAGGGTGCTGTTGTGAGCCTTGGCTCAGTTTTCTGTTACAGTGCAGATATCACCATTCTCCATACTGGGTGAGTTTAGACTGCATGCATCTTGCTGTTTCAACTTATCCCTTATCTTATTCTTATCCCTTCTGATACCTATGGAGATAGGTTTGTGTTTTGAGCCTTACCTATTCAGGGCACACTGTGGGTAACAACAGCCTTTGCCATTATCCATACGGCCTGCACTGATAGGTGCACGCCAGTCCTAGCAGGTGGTGCATCATGTCATGCTCAGCATGTCATCCCAGACTGGCACACATTGGATCCCTTTTGACTAACTGCGATACTTCCGTCAATTATTGCACTTGATCATCTCATTGTCATGTTGTGGCATGATGCTTGGTGAGGGTAGGATATTAGTCAGGGTCCTCAGGTGTGCATATAGTACATGGTGTTACATTACTTAACACATAGCATTCATGCCTCAGGTGGTGCTGCAGGGCTGCCTCTGTCGGATGCACATATTACACTTCCCTGTACATGTTTGAGAGCAGGTTGTGTCATGTTAGGCATCCCTGTTACTATATGAGTGAGTCAGAGAGGGGTATCATTCCCAGGGTTCCTACTGAGCCAGTGTATGTGCTATGCGTTGCCTCTTTGCTAAGGCCAGGGCATACTGGGCACGCCTCCTTCTGCCTACTGGGACAGGCTCAGGTTGTTCCTCCTCCGAGTCACGCTCTGCCTGTGATGGCCTTGGCAATGGTGGGGGGCTGTTTGGCCCGGCCCTATGCTGGCCCTGCTGCAGCTGTTTTCGCAAGATCATATTATGTAGCATAGCACATACCATGACAATTTGGGTACATGTAGTTGGTGTGTACTGCAAGGATCCACCAGATGTGTCCAGACACTGGAACCATGACTTGAGCAGCCCAAACACATGCTCTATTACATTACGTGTTTGTGCGTGTGCCTCATTATGGCATTCCTGTTCAGGTGTGTGTGCGTTTCTGATGGGTGTCATCAGCCACGGCTCCAGTGCATGACCTGCATCCCCCACTAGGTGTCTGTGCGGGATGTTCCCATTGGCAAATGTCTGGTACAGTTGCGTCAAATGCTAGATGTGGGAATCGTGGTAGCTCCCAGGACAGCCAGCACACACATTCATTATTATGCCCTGGGCATCACACATGACCTGGCAGTTGATGGAGGGGAAGCCCTTGCCATTGATGTATGCCCTACCCCGCTCACTGGCTGGTGCTTTGATGCGTATGTGCGTGCAGTCTATTGCACCCACTACCTCAGGGTATTCCGCTATTTGCTGGAAGAGACGCATATTGCTGGCCAATACCTCATGGGCATTGGGGAAATATACATGATCACCGACATGTGCTGACATGGCATCCAGGAACTGGTGCAGTACCCTGGAGGCTGATGCCTGTGATATCCCCATCATATCACCAGTTGGTCTCTGGAAGGTACCTGTTGCTAGTATTCTTAGGCCAACACATACCTTGGTTTCCACTGGGATGGGTTCCCCTCTGTTGTTCTGTGTGTGAGGCGTGGCCTGCACAGCTCCACTATTTGCTGCAGGAGGTCTTTGTCCACTCTATAGCGCTCTACTATCTCCAGCTCATGTAACCCGTGGTAGGTGACCCTGGGCCTGTACACTCTTCTCCGTCTCCTCACTGTGGGTTGTCTGGCACCATCTGCATTGTCACCACCCTCAGCAAGTCGCCTATGTCTCATTATGACAGCTATGGCAGCCCCTAACATTTCTGCTCTGAGGTCAGCTTTTTCAGTTTTCACTTCTGATAACTTAACTCCTGTCTTGCAGTGTCTCTTGAGAGAAACATCCTGCACTGCTGTTTGCAGAGTTTTAAGTGCTGGGCTGGGCTAATATTCTGACTGTGTAATTGCCTGCATCTAATTGTTTTCACCTGCTAGCTCCAGCAGTATTCCCTGCTAGCTTCCTACTAAATCTGTTGCTTCCTTTTTCCTCTCTGTTTCCTCAGGGAGGAGCCGCGTGCAAACCAGCAGAAACACGCTCACAGTGGCTTACACGCGTGCACACATGCTTACATGGTTCAGAATCTGCTTATTTGGATTAAAACGCGTGCAGACCCGCGCAAACAGTGTTAAACATCTCCCAACACGCTCCCACATGCTCAGTCTGTCTTACGCGCATGCACACTGCCTTACTCGCGCTTCATGGCGCGCACACGTGCGCATACACATCCAGCAAGAAACTTTGGTGTAGGCAACAGTGTACACCTTCCATTTCTTGACTTTCTCATGCTTAGTTAGTGGCACACCTCTTTCCATGATATCTGTTTGACATCTGTCATGTAACTCTGACCTCCAATGAACTGCATTTCTTTCTACCATTCCCCCCTGTGATGTCACCTATCTCCTACTCTGTTCCTCCCCCTTCTGTAACTCTTACACTACTCAGACTGTGCTCATTTGCTATGTGACAGTGGAATTCAGTATCCTAACACTCATTTGCATCAGATTGCCTACTAATGCTTAGTTACATGTCTTAGACTCAGCTTCCCCCCTTAGCAGCCACTACACGGTGGCCATGTTGGTTTTGGTCTGCTGGTCCCTGCATTGACATTCCATGTATTGCATAAAACCTACATTTGTAGGTTTAAAACCTTTCGTTTTTATGTTTTATACAGCACAGCCTGTTTTGCTGGCCGCGCTGGGCTATTTAAACATCGGCAATTGCCGAAAAAAAAAATTATATTTTTAACATGTTTGCATCAGGTTACTGTGCCAATGGCCACATATTTGGCCATTGGTATGCTGCCTGACACATATGCACCCTTTATTTGGAGCTGACATGGCTCCATTAGTTTTGCAGAAACGTGCTCAGTTGTCAACTGAGTACATTTCTGCAGCTAAAACGGCTCTTACACGGGCTGTTCTGGGCTTCCTGGATCGGTAATCAGCCTCATTTGCATGCTATTCGGCTGCAAGTGAGGTGATTAGCTTATCCACGCCCACTCCATGTAAGAGCCGTTTTAGCTTGTCTCTTACACGGACTTTGGGCTGTTCCTGGATCACGAAGGCTGCATGGAGTCTTACACTACTCTTAGACTCCGTGCAAGCCTTCGTGAATCCGGCCCACTATGTTTGAAATGTAAGTTAGAGACCAAAGCTGTTTGGTCACACGTTTTATGATTGTATGGCTCTGAAACAATATTAGAACAATAGTAACAATTTACTCCAAGCTCTTTTCTCTGATAATTTAATTTTAACAAAATCTTTGATTTTAATACTCCAGTACCTAAATGTGTCAGGAGAATTAAGTATCCTCTGTTATGGTCTATCTTGACAGTAGCCAGAAAAAATCATAACCAAAAACTGGAAATCTGAATGTTCACCCTCTTTTACAGATTTCAAAAACTCTTTTACTGATCTATGTCAATTAGAATTAATGACTATTAAATCCAGAACTACTAGAACTTCCCATTCTTATAATCTGTGGTTGAATTTAAAAATCTTGATAGAAAACAATGCACAAAATTTGTAATAGTCTTGTGAATTAATTTCCTATTAGTAACATGTTAATTTCACTAACTAGACATCATTGTAAATACTTTAGTTGTTATTGTTCTTTTTAAAGGATTGCATATTTTTAGTTTCTTTTGTTTAATATTTAATTTTTTTCCAATGTATTTCTGAGTTTGAATTTTGTATTGTTAAAACCCAATAAAATTTGTTTTAAAAAAGCTTTCCTTTCTGGACCCCCAGACACATCTTCACTGCTGCAAATCACATTCCAGTCCCCACCTATAAGTAATATTCCTTGCAGAAAACTGATTATGTCTTCCAGAATTTTTTAAACTCCATTATAGCAGTTTTAGGTGGAATATAAATACATCCTAGTGTAATCCTTCTCCCTTGCCAGTAGCCACTTAGCACTACAAATCTGACATTATTATGTATTTATCCTCTTCTATCACTATCAGAGCTCCTCTTGCAGTTAATATACGTACTCCTCTTTTCCCTTGTCTCAGGTATTCGGCTGAATAACCATCCTGAAAACCTTTCTTTATCAAATTCCCATGTTCAGTTCTTTCTATATGTGTCTCCTGTAACATAGCTATTTGCACTCTACATTTTAAAAACAATTCGCTACTCTTTATTTTCTGTATTTTTCTGTGAAGCCATTGACATTTAAAGACATTACAGAAAGCATCATTGCATTAAAAAGTTATTATTCCCACCTTTTATGTATAACACCTTTTCTGTTCAATTTCTAGTTCCAGCTTTTGTGTTAAATGTATGCACTGTTTGGCAGGTTTAACTTTTATACAGTTGTTTCTTGTCATATCCATTTGAGCCTATGTGACATCTTAAAAAATTGTTTTATTGAAAGCTCTCAAACAAAAAAAAAAAGAAACACATCCCCAATACCCCCTAAAACCTATTAATTTAATAATAATGGACAAAACTATGTACATCTTCAAATATTGAAGTTTTATTCTCCTAAAAGGAACAAAGGTCACAAACTGACAGCCAGACTCACAAACTTGAGTTAACCTAAAAGAAAGGTTGTGCATAGTAAAATGCATGGTGCAGCCTGTGCTTCTACTAAGTACTAATTGGTTTAGTCTTAGCTTTATAGCTCTTTCAGCTGGGAAACCCCTGAATGCTTTCAGAGAACATTATGTCCTAGCCAATTTCACTTTTCTTTTTTTTCCTCAACCAATCACTCTCCACCAGACTGCAGCCAGTTTTTCTTTATCAGATTGTCTCCAAGGAAATATGAAGACCGGCTGCAGAATTGCTACTAAGCAAATATGTATTTGCTAGAAAAAACTCATAATATTCAATACTTGTTTCATTTACTTGCACTTCCTTGAAACTTGTAATCAAATGAATCTAATGTCCTATGCAAGAATGAGCACAAGCAGATTAATTTTTCTCTTGTCATGCTTTTTCTTTTACATTGCAGTGCCTACATTTCTTAAAAATGAAAAAGAAGAAAGAGAGAGAAGAAGGGAGATAGAAAATAAAAAAAAAGACAGCAGCACCTGTTTATAATCCATATTACACGTAAAAATAACTGAGAAGAATTTACTTTATAGCATGCCAAGAAAACCACACACCACAAAAATAATATTGTTTAAGAAAAAAAATATTTACTTTTAGTTAACTTTCTCCCTTCTCTTCCCCTCCACAAACCATTTTTCTGAACATTAATGACATGAAGTAGGGTATTGGTTTTAAAGTCTCCCCACAAGTCCAACAAATTCTGAAAAAGTCCAATAATTCCAGATTTCCTTCTGTCATATTTCACAAAAATAATTATTGCATTGTAAGCCCACTTAAGTTACTGGTTTTATTCCTGTTCATCTCCATCTCCCTAATTCTGTCTCGGCTTCATTTCCAACATACCCTAGATTCTTCTAGTCAATTATTGTGCTGCCTTTGTTCTCTCCAGCATTTTCCATTGAAACATTGAATAAGGTTTCACAGGTACAGTCTCCCTGTGGTCTTTATTACTAGAAGAGCAAGAACAGAATCCTTCTGTTTCACAGCTTACGTTTTGTTGGACAAACTTGTATTTCTTCCTTAACATGCACTTCATCAAAAAATGATTTTGTCCCTCCAGGGTAGAATACCTTGAAGACAGCTGGGTACAGCAGTTTCAATCTCACACCTGCAGCTCAATATTTCTTGAATAGTGGGATAAATGTGCTCCTCTTCTGCCTGATATACAGTGAGTAATCATTCTCCACAAATACTCTGCTGTCTCCATCTTTTAGTACTTTGTCCTACTGCCACATATTTGTCAGTTGGATTGCATCTGTACTACTAAAGGTCTAGGCTGCTTTCTCATAGCCAGATTTAGAGCATACACATGATGTTCCCTTTCAACTAACAAGTCTTGCTGTGGAATACCAGTCCAGTTGCTTATTTGTGCTTTCATAAAATTAATGCAGTCTGTTCTTTCCAGCTTCTGTGGTATAGCTGAAATTATCAAGTTTTCCCTATGACATTTCTCCACATTTGTGCACCTCTGATAAAGCAGAGTTAACCTCCTGGCTGTGTGGGATTCTATAACTATCTGATATATAAAATGATAAGTATATATTTTTTGCACTTGTTTTGTACTGTGCAGCAATTATATATTTGCTTTGTTGTCTGTGTCTTATTTTGTCTGCACTATTTGTTTCTCATGATAGTTCAGCAGCTAGTTTCAGGTGGGGGTTGACTTTGCTTTCATTTGAATCAGCCCACCTTAGGTGTTTAACTATTAGCCAACACTCCTGTTTTATCTGATAGCCTGAGGTGTATTCTCTGTGTAGTACTCCTACGAAGACTTACATTTCTCTGAATTTGTGCAGAGCTGAAAAAGCAGAGTTAATCTCCTGGATGTGTTGGATTCTATAGCACATACATTTATTTATTTATTTATTTAACATTTGTTTACTGGGAAAGTCTGACTTGGAACAAAGCCAATTTTCAGTGCAGGCCCGAGGAGAAACAGTCTAGAATCCATAAATCTTCTACTTGCGAGAAATGCATGTACAACAGTAACCTGGAGTCCATGCTTTCTCGCTCCACAGCTAGTACTCCTGACAAAGAGGAGATTGCCAGCACAAACACCACACCACACACATCACATAGCCAAGCACAACACACACACACACACTTATGCAGAGGTCCTCAATAAAAACCTACCTAAACAGAGACACCTCCAAAACACATTCACAAATACTCCATACACAACACCAAAAACATAACACACAGCAGACACCACATCAGTGTCTCAAAAACACAGCCCATAATGCAAAACTATAAACCATCACAGACCACAAGACATAACAATAAACCAAACATACTAATCACTGGTGACTCAATTGTGAGACACACCAATGTTCCTCTCACCAGGCTCCACAAGGAGAAGGTCACAGTCAGTTGTTTGTCTGGTGTCAGAATCTGCCACATCATGCTTGCACTTAAGTCTCTCCACAACAAGTACAAGTACAACTCTCTTGTTGTCCATGTTGGTGTGAATGACTTGAGATGTACCTCCCTGGACTATATGAAGAGAGTCATGATTGAGCTCTCAGAGTATGTGCCCCAGGCAGCATCCTACCTTCACCAAGAATGATACCACAATGCCAACAAAAAATAATTAACTTCAACAATTGCCTTAGTTTCTGGTGTCATTCAAAGGGGATCCAGTATCTGTCTGCCTGGGGTGACATGGTCGATAGGCCTAGCTTTGCCAGAGATGGCATCCACCTGTCACCACTGGGTTTCTGGATCCTGGCCAAGGCTCTTGTCTCCCCCATTGTGCCTTTTTTAGGCAAATGTCCCAAAGACAAATCTTCTAGCATAAAAGATCAGTCAAAAAGCAAATTGAAGGTCATGCTGCTTAATACTAGGAGATTTACCTGAAAATGCACTCACTGGAGGCTCTCCTTGCACTGGAAGAGGCCGATGTCTGTGCATTCACGGAAACTTGGTTCAGGGCTGTGGAGACTGTGGAGAGCACCCCTGCCTTACCAGGCTATACCTCATTCCACACATTCCAACCCCAAAATGAGGTCTTGAAGACTAAGGGTAGTGGAGTCTCTATCTTCATTAAGGAGAGGCACACCTCCAGACTGGTTTGCCAGCATGATGCACTGGAACTACTGCAGGTACAACTGACAGTTGGCAAGACATCCATCCAAGTTATAGCCAGCTATAGATCCCCTCCATGACTCAGGATACCCATTCCTCTTACTTGAATCTACTTGACTCCATTAAGGTACCCCCAACAACCTGATCCTTGGTGACTTCAACTATCCCACCATAGACTGGGTGAACTATTCCTGCACTAATGCAATCACTCAATGATTCCTTGACTTCATCAGTTCTAGCGCACTAGACCAGCTTGTCTTATCCCCCACAAGGGAAGATAACATTCTGGACTTGGTTCTCACCAACATGGGTGACCACTGCACCACTCCCATAGTATGTTCTTCCCTGATGACATCAGATCATTGGACTGTCTCATTCAAAGTTTCTATTTCACCCAACCCCCCAACCATAATCAAGCTAAAAAACTTCTCAAAAGCTGAATGCAACCCACTGAGGGAGGGTATCTGTAGCATCACATCACAGTCCCCCTCAGAGGATGCAGACAGCTATGGTGACCAGTACGCCAATGCAATATAAAAGCACCTGTACAACTGCATGGACTCAGCCATACCCAATAGAACTAAAACCTGCTCCTCAAGGGAACACAAACCTATTTGGTAGACATCCTCTATCAACAGGTGTTACAATAAAAGAAAGAAACTGTTGTCCAAGGGTAAAAAGGAGCATACTGCAAATTGGAAAAACTCACTCCTTAGCCTCCTCAAGCAAATTAGATCACTAGTGAAAACCTCCAAAGCCAATTATGAATTGAAACTAGCCTCTGAAACAAAGGGAAACCACAAAGCCTTCTTCAGTTATGTCAGGAACCTCCATGGCAAGCCCAGGTTTGTTCCAAATGAATACTTAGCATTATCACTTACACCAATCCTGCTGACTTAGCCAACCTGCTAGCAAATAGGTTCAGCGGAAACTTCACCCCCCTGTCCCCCTCAAAGGCCCTTTCTACATCCCCGATACTTGTCCTGTACCTCACATCTCCATAGATCAAGTGCTAAAGGCCCTATCCAAGGCAAAGAACACAGTTTCCATGGGACCTGATAGTATCCCAGGCTGCATTCTGCACCATCTCCAGCAAGAACTGTCTTTACCACTGAGCACCCTATGCAACCACAGCCTAAGTACAGGCTTCATTCCAGCAGAGTGGAGAACTGCCATTGTCATCTCCTTACACAAAGGTGGTGCCACTACTGACCCTGGAAAATATTGCCTGGTTAACTTGACAAGTCTGAGCTGTAAAGCCGTGGAGCGTATTATTATGGATCTCTTAAACAAGGACATAGGCAATATCCAAGCACTTGACCCCGTCCATTTCGACATCGTCAAGGGCAGATCTTGCCTATTGAACCTGGTTGACTTCTTTAAGATTGTTACTAAGGCCCTGGATGAGGGAAAGTCAGTGCATACAGCTTACCTTGACCTTTCCAAGGCTTTTGACACAATCCCCCACTTGGGCATCATTGGAAAGTTAATACACCTTGGCGTAAATCCCTATCTCATCAGGTGGGTGTCCAACTGGCTCACCAACAGGACCCTCACAGTCAAAATTGGTGCCCCCACCTTCAATAGCAGACCTGTCACTAGTGGAGTTCTCCAGGGATCTGTCCTGGGACCCCTACTGTTTGACATCTACTTCTCAGAGAGAAAAACAAAAGGCCTGTGGCTGACCAAGTTTGCGGATGACTGGAAGTTGAGTGCTGTCATTGACTTCCCAAATGATGTCAACATATTGCAAGAGGGTCTGACTGCAACTAATGACTGGTGCCAAAGTCATGGCCTCAAGCTAAATGCATAAACATCATACCATTCGGCAAAAACATCGCCCCTACTGATTACCACATCAACGGCAACCCCCTAAGCACACAACCTGTGCTGAGAGACCTGGGCACTCAGGTTGATAACAACCTCACATTCAACCATCATGTAGCGCCACTGGTCAGAAAAGCCTTTTACTTGGTTCATCTCATAAGTAAAGGGATTGCATCCAGAAAAAAGGAGGTTATTTCATCTCTATACAACTCCCTTATTAGACCAATAATTGAGTGTAATGCCCTGTTTGGTATGTAACTCTCCAAACATTTGCACCAACTGGAAAGGCCACTGAAATACCTCACAAAGAGAATCCATGGCCTCCAGCACCTGTCTTATGCAGACAGGCTCAAATCACTATCACTCTATTCGGTATCATACAGATTGCTCAGGGCTGATCTGTGTCTCGCCTACAAGGCAATCTCGGACCCTGCCCTACTAGAGATGTTCCATATCTGTAAGTCTAACTCCTCACACATTACCTGCTCGAAAATCCTGAATCTAATATGCAATATCAACAAAACCTGCTGGAGAGACAAGTTTGTCTCCCAGAGGCTGCCCCATCTCTGGAATAGACTTCCCATACATGTCAATAGAGCACCTCATTGACCGTCTTCAAACGCAACCTTGATGAGTGGATGGGAAACCACAAATTTGTCCCAGGAGTTCCACCTGTGTCCCTCACTTGACAGGGGTGACAGGTGCTGACTGAGGCTTTTTGGGGATAAACTCTTGGGTAGGCTTGTAAGGGCCCCAGGGTCATTAGCCTAGTAAACTCCTATGATCCTATGTGCTCTGTCCTCTAATTCTGTTATTTGGAAACATCTCTTCCTGAGCAGTCTCATATTCAGCCAGCCTTTTCTTAATTTTGACTTCAGAGTTTTGCAGCTTTATCACTTCATCTGAATATGTGTTTAAAACTTCTTCCATTTTTCCAACCTTTTGTTATTTGTGTGGATATACTCCATCAGTATTTTATTTTTTTACCCAGGTCTGTGTACAGTTGTCTTGTATCTTCCTGTAGGATACTGGAATTCATGTCTGGAGATTGCATTGCTTTTTGCTGAATAGCTGCAGAACTTTCCCCCAGTCAATGTTTCTTCCTTACTTTTTGCAGCTGATTTTTCCAGATCCTCTGTATTTCTTTTTTCCTGGCATTTGGGTAGTACACTTACTAGCCAGTTACTGAAATTTACCCATAGACACAAGTTTACTGGCCATCTCTGCTGAAATTCTGTTTTCACACTGGGAGAGCTAGAATTAAGCTGTTACTGAATGTGCAGCCATCTTGGAAGTCCCTCAATGGATCTATGTTTTTGTCACATGTGAGTAGTGTAATGTAATTCAAAAAGAAGACAATCTGTTTTCCTCTCTTCTCCAAGATCAGGTTTTTAATACTCTGATAAATCCCTTGTCAGGAGGTTTACCATCTGTTGAAAAAAATACTGGCAAAAAATTGATGCCAAACTTCTCAAAATGCAATTTCCAGGATGTTTTTCTGTCCATTAGCTATACTGTGAGAAGGTAGTTGTGCAAGCCATTTTTTTTTACTTACTAGGTGTTTTCTCTTTTCCATCCTATTGTGCAAGTATGGAGAATGCTTTGGGTACAAGGGGTTACTTCCCTCACAAAAAAAACCCACTTGTTGAACCTGCCATCTGCATTATTGGCTGGTGTGCATTTCCAATTTCCAATAGTTTAGATGAATCCATTGTACTTGTGATATGTTTTACTGTGACTTCTTGTAAGTTATCTTACCTTACCTTACCTGAAATAATTCCCTAAAATTCAGCTTTCTGAATCACATTATACAAGTCACAAATGGCAACATGTGCCACCAATAGTAATATTTTATTTTTTCGAAAGCCATTTTATTGCAGGAATTATATTACTGGGAGAGTAAGTAAGTACATTCAGCTTCAGATTCTACTCCAGATATCCAGCTAGCTATGTTCACAACTATCCCTTCACCCCCTTACCACAGCTCACACAGGACCAATATCACATGCAACCATAAACATTGTAATGCCCCTGGGAAGAGAGAGAGAGAGAGAGAGAGGGAAAAAGCCTGCTACAAGCCCTACAGGTGAAACAGAGACAATGGCAAAGAATATTGATCCTTGCCATAATTAAAAGTCATTCACTGTGACTTCTTAATATATGGCTTTATTGCTGTAGCAAGAAAGAAAGTTTTTTTAGCTTATCTACAGACTCTGTTCTGAGCACTGTCAGTTACATGTGTGATGTCCCCACTCTAGGGCCGTAATCAAGGAGACTGAATCCTCACCACTGACACTGGAGAGGAATGTTCACTTGGAATACAAACGGATACACTCAGTATTTTCAAATGCAGATGTCTCTGCATCAAGAAGAATTTCCCTTAAGAGCACACAGGGAACACACTCAGCCCAAGGTCTGGGTTTCTATCTCTCTGTCTCTCTCCAGGTCCCCAATCAGGCTCCCCACTGGAACAGCTTCAGAGTTAAGTCCTCAGCTGAGTGCCCAAGCTAAGTCCTCCACCACTCTATCTATGAAACCAGTCTTTGTGTCCCTGCCCAAGTAGCTCTCTTTCTCTCTCTCTCACACACACACACACACACACACACACACACACACACACACACACACACACACACACACACACACACACACAGACACACACACACACACACACACACACACACACACACACACACACACACACACATACACACACACACACACACACACACACACACACACACACGCACACACACACACACACACACACACTTTGAGATTTAATTTTCACTCACACACCTGGGAAAGGCTGGCACAGATTACCTGCTCAACCAGCTTTGCCCAGAATATAAGGTAGATTCACTGCCATCAGTCAGTTACTACAAGGGTCTTAAAAGGGTATCCAATTATGCTGAGTGAAGTTAATATTAATACAAATGGTAATGCTGATCAAACAGCAAGGTTTTCAGGAGTGGCCAGTTATCACCAAATAAATATGTACAAATACTCTCTAAGCTTAAATATTTTCTAAAAGGACCAGCAACAATGAGAAGTTTAAATTTATTTAATAATAAATAATAAAAGAACATGAAAATACTAAATATCTATTAAGTAAACACCAGAGTTTCAGTCACATGGAATATTAAAAATAACACTGATGGAAAGTTTCACACAGTTATAGAAAAATAGTATTTAGCTAATCTCACTATCTATTCCTGATTGACTAAAATGATTACTGTTTCTACTTACTGAATAGAGCAAGGCAAGATGATTTGGGTGAGTGGTCCTTGTTGTCAGATCTAAGAAAAAATACAGAATGATGTTGAGTCTTCAATCTCCTCTAACATTAAGACATTATTTCTGTACAGAATGACATCACATGCATCTTGTCATCTGATTCTGTTTCCCACACTATCCCACATCACTAGAAGGTACCGGGGTTTAGCATCTATATGCCATACCTCTCATCCTCAGATCAAGAAATCTGGAGAAAGGCCAAAATAATGGAGGGGGGGTCAATGGTCCAAAACTAGGGGCAGATTTCAAATATTGCACATATAAACTTAGAAAGTTGCTAAAATAACCATGTTTGTTAGTATGCATTTTCTGAAGGATATGACGTCTGAAACTGAAGTGCATGTCATTATTTAGTGATGTCAGTCCTTAGTAATTTGCCAGTAAACCACACATTTGTTGAGGAATGGACCAAAAATATGAGGCAAAAATCTGGACAGTTGAGAGGTATGATATGTGCTACAATACACACAGATAGAGCTTTGCTCATATGTGGTGCAGCTGCTAGAAGTCATAAAACCATAAAACCATTTCACTCTTCCTACAGGAGCTGCAACCTATTTTCTAGCACATTGTATCTCTGGCTCCATTCCAAACTGTGGGATAACATCTTTATGGCTTAACGCATAAAGTAATTTATTTTCAAAAATATTTTGCAAAGTCAGGTGGCTTAAGATTAACATCTTCACTTCCAGTATATGCTGTTACAATGTATACATTTAAACAATTACAATAATGCATATACATCTCTTTTCCTGCCAGCAGGGCACACTGTTGATACATTTTAACACACGCAAACCTCATAAATATGTTTTCAGCACAAACATTTGTACAAATCAGTTTGATATACAAATGACCTATAATTATTTACAAAATTCCTGCTACCTGTGTTGGCATATGTTACAAATCCACTGCCCTATTTCTCCTGGCATGGCTGGCAGTACCTCCTATCATCACAACATGTTCCAAAATGGAGCTGGCACATATTGATAACTGTTGAGATGAACTCTGCCAAATGAATGATAACAAGCCACTTTGCTGTTTTGATGACAAGTGCTTTGCAGCAAACCTAAGAATGTCCATGAGCTTTTAGCAATAAGATGTATGCATGACCAAAATTACCTGCAGTGTTGCAGCTGCACAACAAAACAACTTGCAGTCTTGCATTCAGGTCACCTGTGTGACTGCATGGAAATGGACACAGATAAAGTCAGACTGTCAGGTCAAAAAAAGCAACAGCAATCTGTTCCCAATCTGACATGCAGAAGCAACTACTGAGCTTTAGTTGCCATTATGGGCTTTTGACTCAGCAGGAGCAACAGCCCCTTTTTCTCATTTGCACATGGGATCAGGGGTGCCACATCAACAATGACCATCACCTAGAACTACTGTTCAGGCAGCTAAATAGGTTTACAAATAAGTACTAAAGTCTAGTATTATCATTGCAACATGGGAACTATTATTTTATTAATTTATTTTTTTCCCATCAGATCAGCAGACCTGATCCTGGAATGAAAATGCATACACACATATGTGAATATATATATATATATATATATATATATATATATATATATATATATATATATAGGTTCACTTTATAATCCTGAAATACTCAATTTCAGAATTTCGAGATCATAAAGCCGAAACCTTACAATCCTGAAACCCCAGAAGTGCGAATTTTAAAATCGTGAATCCTACACTAACCATAAATCACACACATACACATACACATACACATACACACACCTTCCCCCCCCACACACAAACACACAAACCTACACTACATACAAGCAGGGGGGCAAGCCCCCCTGTGCTCCCCACACCCCAGTACTGAAATATACTAACTCCAAGGTCACACTACACAGACAAACACACGAAAACACCACCACACACCTACATTTCCCTCGCACACACACATCACAGTCACAACACACACTGACACACACTAAAGCCCCTAACCAAGACCCTTAAACATAAATACTTACCTGAACTTCCACCTATCCATTCACATACCGCAACACCAGAAGCGCTACTTCAACATCTCTGAACTTCGGGATTTTAAAATTCGCGCTTCTTGGGTTTCAGTGTTCTGAGCTTTCGGCTTTATAATCTCGGAATTCTGAAATTCGATATTTCAGAATTTTGGGATTATAAAGTGTTCCACTATATATATATATATATATATATATATATATATATACACACACACATACACAGTGGATATAAAAAGACTGGCCCAGACCTAAATCCAATAGAAAATCTGTGGGGTGACCTGAAGAGGGCCGTGCACAAGAGATGCCCTCACAATCTGACAGATTTGGAGTGCTTTTGCAAGGATGAGTGGGAAAATATTGCCAAGTCAAGATGTGCCATGCTGATATACTTCTACCCAAGAAGACTGAATGCTGTAATTAAATCAAAAGGTGCTACAACAAAGTATGAGTTTAAGGGCTTGCACACTTATGCAACCAGCTCATTGTACATTTTTTTATTTTTTATATTTTTCCCCTAACAGATTTGTTTGTTTTGCAATTGAATTATACAGGGTATAGGTCACATTAAAGGTGGGGAAAGTTTTGAAATGATTTATTGTGGTCTCATTTTTTTATATCACAAAAACGTGGCATTTTAACAGGGGTGTGTACACTTTTTATAGCCACTGTGTGTGTGTGTGTGTGTGTGTGTGTGTGTGTGTGTGTGTATATATATATATATATATATATATATATATATATATATATATATATATATATATATATACATAAATGTACATAAAGATAGATACATATATAACACACATAAAGGAATGTATGGGATGTATGTGTAAACATATGTATACACGTGAATGTGACTCTAATCAGTAGTGAATATTTTCGACTGACTTTGAGTAAACTCATCCTTACTGCTATCAAACAATAAATCCCCCAAAGACTTAAAAAGGGTAAATAAATGTAATTCATGAAGAAACTAAAACCATAAATTGCTAGATGTACTTACAAGGATAATAAATTGCATCTATAAAAGTTTTACAGTGCAAGATATATTGCTTTTTCACAGACTGAATTACCATTTTACTGCTGCTTAGAGCTAAGATCTGTCCGACAATAAAGCTATTCTGTTTCTTAATATGAATGCAATTACTCACCTTCAAAAGGCCAGGCACTTTCTGCAGTCAGTAGTACTGGCTTGTCTTTTTCAAGTCTGAAAAACTGCAGCATTGAGAACGTCTTCATGGACAAGTAGTCAGTTAGATGGATCTGGATGCACTGTACATCAGTCAGTGGGGGTGCTGTGGAAAAATGATAGATTTAGGGTGGGACTTAGCGAGTCCTAATGTTGAAAGATACTTGTGCATAAACATCATCTGCTGATAAATCAAATAGTTACTTACACATACAGGCATGTCAGACAGAAATTAATAAATTATACCTCCAACTCACACATACATGCACATATTTCTGCACCTTCACCTTTTTTTCAGCTGCAGTCAGTATGCTTTTTTAGGTTAATAAAGATAGTCCCCCTCTCCTTACCACTGTGCCAGATCCCAGTATTGTACCTTTCATTACCTACCAGATCATTATTAATTTCTCATGTGGTATGATGGATTAATCTGCCACTCAGTGGCTCTCTCTCTGTGTCACTGTATGTCTTTGGCATATAAGTGACTTCACCATTATCTCTGAGTCAGGCAGGCAAACAGTGGAGAGGCAGGAAGTCAGTGGAAATCAGCTGCATTTATAGGCTCAGGGCCATTACCCTTACTAAGAGTCAGACGTCAGATTCCTGGTTCCTGGATCCAGAGACCATCATCTGGAGAATGATGAGGGTAATAATCATGGCAAGGTTGGGTTCATCTTAGGAAGGCTGCCCAAAGCTATCTATTTATAAGCCTAGCCTATAGTTATGTTTATTTTACCCCTTTTTGCTTTGAATTTTTATGCCTATCATTTTGCTGTGCCTCTGTCAAGCAGTGACACTGAAGTCCCCTAGGGTATATATCTGCGACATCTCCCATCCATTGGTCAAAGATTCTTGAACAAGGCTGCCTCTGTGCTGCCTCACATGTACCGGTTCCACAGCATTCCACAGCATAGGGAGTGAATCTGTCCCTCCAGCACGTTCTAGCCGCGTTCTATTGTCCAAGGTTTAGGTCTAAGTCTCCCGCCTTTGGTTCGGGAGGGATCTAGATTTTTTGAGGTGAAGCATATTAATCAAATTGGGTTTGCATGGCCTTATATATGTCAGGCAGTCACCTCTGAGCGAGCAAGCTGAGAGAGACTGAATAGAGCTGAGTTCTTTCAGTCGGCAGGCATAAGACATATTTTGAGACCCTTTATCGTGAGGAACTTTGGGCCTTTCAAGCTAGCAGGTGTCTGGTGGTCATTTCATCGAGCAGCGGAGCGGGGGCCTCAAGGGTCTAATGCATGATCTTAAGATGTGGAGGAAGATGACCCTGATGAGGGCTGATGTAGGTCCTTCACTTTCAAGGTGAAGTGGCGATATAGAGGTTTTAACTACTGCTTTAGCAAATCAAAACCCCAAGACTACTGTCCTCTTCCTCTGTCCCCACATGATTGATGACTTTTTCATGATCAGTGGATTTTTATTTTTTAGGTTAAGGGGGTAACCTTGTTTTTGGAGTATAACTATACGACTATGCATTGCACCAGTTATCCGCTTCTCTGGCACTAGTTATCCGTTTCTGTAGAGGTGAGGATCTTCTTTATCTATGTGTTTGTGTGTTTTGACTATATTGGTTGCTTTGACTCTGCAAACTTTGTCATCATACATCACCCTGTGTTTTGCTTGTACTCAGAAAAAGTAGATGCGAACAAGAGTGGACGGAGACTGAGGGACACCTTGTTTCCTTGTTTTGAGTCTGACATGGCTCCAGCAACTCTGATCAACTGGGTTGTGTCACTTAGCTAGTTTGTACTTGTTCTCCATCTTGTGATGGCATTAATTTACATTCAAGCTTTTGATGATTTTTTCGATGATATGGTGGGGTATTGTGTAGTGAGGCTATTTTGCCAGGTCGAGGTAGGCTGTATGGACTGCCTTTCCATCATCAACCTTTGTGGTGACTGTCTAAAGAAAAACCAATAGTAAGGAAACCGGGATCAGCCAACAACAAAAAACTGGGTTGGATGCAAGTTCAAGCAAAGTTTATGTATCTTTTCTTTTATTATGAGTTCCATTATCCTCTGGGGCACGCGTTTAGGGCTTGTCAAGCTAATGGGCAGTAATTTCCAGGGGTCTGTGGCGCAGCCCTTACTTATGAAGTGGGACCACAGCGCGGTGCCACTCCCACTCCTGTACGCATTATCCTGAGGTGATTAAAGATTAAACAGCTGTTCTGTGGGGGTTTTAATTCCGTTGAGTTCATGAAGCACACAGCGGGACACCCATCCCGTCCCATGGATGCTGTGTTTTGCCTTAGTGAGGGCAGTTCTCACCTGCGTTGGAGATGTTTGGGGGCTACAATGGAATAGATATTTGGGGGAGGGGGGAGAGTTTGCACTGAACCTGTCAGCCAGTATGTTGGCATGTGTGTGTAGTTCAGTGTTTTTCACATCATTTTGAACTAATTCTGAGCATATCTGGAGTTTCCTCCTAGGGTTTCTAACATAGCTAAAGAAGGCCTGGTGATTTTCTGATTTTTTTTGTAAGAGCTTTATGTTTTTACTTAGTTTTTACTTATGGCTTGTCTTTCAACCTTTTTTTCAAGGATTTTGCTTAGTTTTGTCCTTCCTCCCCTTTCCTCCTTTGACTTGTTTATGGCTGGGGACTGGGACTGGGTCCTGGACGCTACTTACAGAGAGTCTTAGTTTTGTTTGGGATTGCCTGATCCATGCAGTCTGTAGGTGCTGGTAGAATGCATTTTGTAAAGTGATTCAGCGGTAATGTTTACCACTGGCACTGGCTCAGGGGCCTTAAAGGGAAACCACTTAAGTTTTTAGAAGTGTGAAATCTGCTTTGTAGAAGTTTTCACTGTGGTCTTTTTCTTTTTCAGGTGGGGGGGGGGATGGACCTCCAGCTAATTAGTTTTTTTGAGTGATCTCACCAGTGTGAGGGGTATATCAAAGGGAGTATAACTGCTATCCTGTACACTGACATTTGTAGAAGTTATTGCAAATACCATCTTATTTTAGAAATGGATTATCTGCAAGCAATGCTACATTCTGGTTTACTGTAAAGTAGAGCATGATAACCCCAATGAAACCCTGCAGAAAGACCTTGCTGTAATATTAAGTTTTATTTTCTGTGACTCAAGAAGGACTGTGGAAAGACTTTGATGGAATGTTAATTTTTCTTTTATTTTATTCCCTAGACTTGGCATGAACCACATTTTGTATTCTCTTCTGTATGCTTGTCTGGGCAGTTGCTATGCCAAAAGTGTCCTCATAGTATTGAACAGGACTGATGTAAGAAGAAAGTCCCTGCTGGTGAGTTTTATTTTCTGTGTTCTGTTCTGTATGGAAGAGTTACTTGAAACCTTGAAAAATCTACAGAGTCATCCAGGAGAGAAATACCAAAAAAAAAAACAGGAAGAAACCTTAAACCACCCCCTTGCAACCTACTCACCCCCCTGTTACTTAAATATACCAACTCTGACATCTGGAAAGGGCTGCTTCCTAATTTCTGCTTGGCTTGACCTCCCAAAAACAGATAATGGCACATATCATCTGTCCCTGATTTAAACAGAATATTCCTATTCTGCCTCACATTTTCCCTGTTCCTCAAAAATGTTTTTATTTTCTGATAAATTACTGATGAGTGCAGTCAGCCAATAATGCTATATGCTTCTTATTATTCAGAAAATGTGTATTAATGCAACACCTACTATTCCATTAACTTTTTAAATAAATGACAAAATGTTTAAAATTTCCTTAATTTTGGCTCTTTATACCATCAATGCTAGAAGTACAGAGATCTGTTGTACTGTATGTGGAGCTTTTCTCCTTGGGCCTCTGATGAAAACAGGTTCTGTAGACCCAGTCAGACCACCCCGGAAAACAAATGTCAAATAAATAAATAATAAATCTATACCAACAACACATCTCAAATGTTAGCAAAAACACATTCCATATTCTGAACATTGACCAAGTAATTCCACAAACAAAACATTCAATATTCTGAATGTAAACCAAATAAAATATATATGTGTGTGTGTGTGTGTGTGTGTGTGTGTGTGTGTGTGTGTGTGTGTGTGTGTGTGTGTGTGTGTGTGTGTATGCGTGTGTGTGTGTAATCATATGGAGAGAAGCCCTGTACCCACCCATCCTTAAACAAGGATTCCACCCCCAAATCTCAGGCACCAGAAAACACCACCCGAGGTTTCCAGTGCCCATTTCTCTAGATGCCACCAACATCAAAGACATCTTTATTAAAAATTGGGCACTTATAGAGGAGCACTCACAGCTAGCCCAAAACATTGAAAGCCAGCCAAAATTCTGCTACAAAAAAGAGCATGTCCCTAAAAATCCACTTTTGAATCAGAAAAGAGGCTGTAGGCATACACCCTCGATGCACCCCTAGGCATGCACCAATGCGGGAAATATCACTGGTGTGATTTTACCATTCAAACCCCCAAGGTACGTCTCACCACCCCACAGGTAGTTATTCACATAAAAGTCCATTTAAACTGTGAGACCCCCAACGTGGTTTACATCGCAGTATGTTCTCAATGTGAAGCATACTACATTGGAAAAACCACAAGACTACATAGGATCCGGATAAAAGAATATGTGGGAGCCATTAGGAAGTGAGATCTTTACAACACACTAGCCAGGCATAGTAGGACCTGCTCCTAGTTCTCCAGATTCCAATTTGCAGCAATTGAAAAAGTCACAGATCCCCTAGGGATTACCGACCCCCCCTTTGGAACACAGACAACTTAGTGTTAGTTAAAGAATTAAAATGGCAGATACAATTATGAGCAGACACACTCCCAGGACTAAATGAAAACCTCAGCATCTCCAGTGTCCTTAAATGGATTAGGTAACTCCTTAACCCATCCCCCACTTGCTACACCAGTTAAGCAAAAAACCTAGGTTCATGGATTAGGGAAGTCCTTAACCCATACCCCGCTCACCTCACCAGTTAAATAATAAGCCTAGGTTCACTTTAAGTTATTTTCTGATGACGTTTGACTGAAAACTTTACAACAAATGAAAGCATTCAAAAATGTGATTTATAGGTTCATAGGTTCATACTAGGCTATCTGCCCTAGGGCATTTATAAGCCTAGCCCGAGTGTGTTTGGCTTTCGCCACCCATTTTAAATTAATTTTGCTATGCCCTTTTTCAAGGTTAGTATACTGTGCCTCTGTCTAACAGTGACATAGAAGTGATACCCGGGGTAAACCTACGATCTCCCATCCACTCATCAAGATTCCTCTTGAAGAGAGTCAATGAGGGACTCTGCCTAACCTGGACTGGGATTTTATTCCAGAGTGAAGGGAGCCTCTGGGTTATGAATCTGTCCCTCCAGCATGTCCTATTTATTTCAGTGCTGAGGTTCAAGTCTCTCGAGCGGTAGCTCGATGGGATTTGGATTTTCTGAGGTGCAGCATGTCCATTAATTCCGGGTTGGACATGGCTTTATACGTCATCCACAGATCGCCTCTGAGCAGGCGGTATGCCACTGAGTAGAGCTGGAGTTTCTTTAACCGGGCAGCATATGGCATCTGTTTGAGCCCTTTGATCCTCTTGGTTGTTTTATTTAAAGGAATAAAAGACTGACCAAAACACTGAGAATAGCCTAGGGTTTAAGTTACTTCCAAAACAGCAAACGTTTCTTAAGTGTTTTTATATATATATATATATATATATATATATATATATATATATATATATATGGATCTATGTTGATCCATCAAAAGTACGTCATCGAAAAGTAGAGGATCAAACTCACTTTCATGAAAAAGCATTTTATTGAAAATGCACTTTAGCAAAAAAAAAAAAAAAAAAACACGCCAAAAAACTAAGAAATTAAAACAGTACTCCCCCACACACCCTCTACTTTAATATTCTCACTTCGAGATCGGACTACAGTGGGGAAAAGGGAATATTCCCTTATCCCCACTGTACCGCGATCTAATCAACAGTTTGCTTAGTTGTACTATCAATAGTACATTTGATGTACAACTAAATCTACATGTAAACAACTGTTTGCTTAGTCACCTTTCAGCGAAAGTGCATTTTCGATAAAATGCACTTTTGCGAAAGTGAGGTCAATCATGTAAGTTTCGATGAAACGTGCTTTCAATCCTAAGATGAGGACCCATTTATATATGTGTGTATGTGTTGGGGCGGTTCTGTGTGTATATGTCTGTATTAAATAAAAATATAGATTTATATACATATCTTTCTATAAATATATATAATGCACACACACACACACACACACACACACACACACACACACACACACACACACACACACACACACACACACACACACACACACACACACACACACACACACACACACAGATGTTATGTTATATACATCCTCTGCTATTTGAGAGCCATGAACTATATAACATATACAATTAATTTCCAGGAAGAACTGGTTGATAAAATGTAACACTTGTTGGAATTTGAAAGAGATCTTGCAGTCCCATGTGCTGAAATACTGGTGCTTTTTGTTGATGTTATAGCTTGCTGACTTATGTAATGTTTGAAGCTCATTAGATCTACTGTTACATAATTCTAGGGCTTTTCCCTTTTTTTGAGTTTGTGTGACCCTGGATTTAGTATATTGATTTTCCTGGGATGAGGGGAATGAGATCCCACATCTGGGGGTGTGGGGGGTGAAGTTCCTTACTTAAAAGTTGTTTTTTTGCTTAACCTTTGTTAAATACAAATGACCTATTGGTATGCATTTGCCATTATTTTTTTTTATAATCTTAGTGGCGATTAACGGTAATTGCCAATGAGTTTGGTTGATGTTTTGTGTTTTGATTAAACTTACCAGCAATTATTTATTATGAACACATACATATATGTTCGATAAGAAGGGGTGAAGACAGCCTGACAGACCAGCCCAGAGGGGAACCCACCCAAATGTCATTCACCTCTTTGGCTGAAACTATGGGTAGGCACCATCTCTGATGACTTGATGGATGACACTGTCCAGCCATGGAACTCTTTCAGTCGAACAGGGAGAAACTCCAGGTAGCCAATGCAGGCATCCATCTATCTGTTCATCTCACTCCTCACTAGGCACTGGTGATGATGAGGCAAACTGAGAATGTCCCACTGCACCAATGTTGTTTCAAGAGAAGATATTTTAAGGGTCCCTTTGGACCTCCCAACTATTTTCCTGGGTGGTCCTGTTATGCGTACAAATGCTTAAATGGACCATCAGGACAGTATGAGACAGCCTAGATACTTTGGTGCTCATACATTCATAGGCAGGGTAGCAAAAAGGACCCTCTGACTTCTTAAGGATTGGAACTGAAGTTTGGCGGCCCCAAAGTCTGACTCAGTTACAGCCATTAAAAAGGTTCCATATCTCCAAATCTCTGAAATCAGTCCCTGTAATAAAAAGTTTACGGGTCTATATTAGATCATCGAAGTGTTAATACTTTGAATGGTCTAATATCGAACCGAATACAGCAAATGCTGAAAAGAGCGAAACTGCAGATAACCAAATTTTTTCTTAGGGAAAGAATTCAGTTGTCCGTTTCTGTGGCTTCGCTATTTTTGAGCAATGTGGTGGAAAGTTACAGGTTGGGTTCAGGTACGTGTGTGATTGTGTGGACGTTAGGGTTAGGACAGGGTATGTGAGTTAGGGTTAGGGCGCGGGTGAGGTGAGTGTTCGATAGTGATAGAGTTTAGGGTTAGGGTGGGGTATGTGAGTTAGGGTTAGGGCGCGGGTGAGGTGAGTGTGCAATAGTGATAGACTTTAGGGTTAGGGCGGGGTGTGTGAGTTAGGGTTAGGGCGTGGTTGAGGTGAGTGTGCAATAGTGACGGACCTTAGGGTTAGGGATTGGGTTAAGGATAGTGGATAGATAGTACTGTATGTAGAGTTTAGTGTAGGGTTAGATGTAGTATTTTAAGTGTATGTGTGTGGATTGCTGTTTTTTTGGTGTGCTTATGTTGTGTGTGTGTTTCTCAGACCAGTGATTTTTTTCCCCCGAGGAAAAAATTTGCTGTTCTGAGCTTTTGATGCTTTTAGATTTTGTGGTTAGAAGTTCGAGGTTGTTGTATTCGATGATGAGCTGTTTTGTTGAACTGATATAGACCCAAAGTTTACAGCTATAGATACATTTGGAAAGTATGTTTGAGCATCCTCTACTCTTGGAGAGCCACAAACTATATATCACATATAATTCATTTCCAGGAAGATGAAATGCAACACTTAATGGAATTTGAAACAGATCTTGTAGTCACATTTGGTAACTGTCCCTTAAGAAACGAACCTCATGATGTGATTAGTATACAATGAGTCTGTTGATGGGTTAGACCAAGCTGCAAGCATGAGCATTACTATGCACTATCCTGCCTGGCTCTGGCCTATTGGTTTTACTGAAGACAGTAACAAGAATCGTTGTGAGCTCCTTCTTTCAGGGCACCACTATCTTTTGCTCTAAAGTGAACAACCACCTGTAAGACATAGGGAAGGAGGACAAAACTCTTCAAACTGTTGGTGTAGCACATCACAGTTCACAGTGCACCTTTTCCAGGATGCAGTGAAACCCATTTAAGCTGTGTTTTAGGCATGGCCAGCAACATCAGAACCAAATTTTTGGAAGTAGATAAATGTATCATGGTTACTTCCAGTACATGCACCCTTACAGAAAAAAAGAAAATTGACAACAGAAGGGAACTGTGCTCCTACTTTTACAGGGATGCATCCACATGCCTCAGTACTTGCCTGACTGTCAGTCAGTCTCTTTATCTTTCTGCATGGCTGGTCATCACACAGGACAAATGAACAAGGACAGTAATATCCAGTGGTATCCAATATTTCCCAAGTCTTCTGCAGCCCCATTCTTTTTCCTACCTCCCACCCCTTCAAAAAACAGCAGGAAGAAAAGAGATCTTAACCTTCTAACAAAAAGAGACATCCAATAGGTTCAGAAGACCAGAAATGGTTAGGGTATTACTTCAGGTTCTTTTTTGGTATGGGAGAAGAAAAAGGAAATTGTCTCTGCTTAGATTTAAGCAGCTTAAACAGTTTTATTCTGAAAGAAACCTTTCAGATGGTCATGGGGCAGTGCATCCTTCCATGCTTATCAGAAGGAAAATGGATGTGCTCTTTTGACCTTCAAGACACTTACCTCAATATAAATGCAGTGAAAGAAAGCAGGATATACCTTTGCATCCGGTTAGCTACCAGTCACTATCAGTTTAAGATTGTCCCATCTAGTCTCACCACGGCCCTCACATTGCTCAGCAAATGTATGTCTGTGTTTATAGTCAATCAAAGGTATCTTCCTGATCTAGATGAACATCTCTCAGCCACTCCCTCATTAAATAGGCTAATCCCTGCCAAAGAGTCTCTGATCAGTCCATTTTTGTCCTTACGCATCACAATGAATATTGCGATCTCGGTTGCAGCCACTTCAGCTGCTTACATTCACAGGCTACAGTCTGGACATAGTTTCATACAGAGCTTATTTACCCCAGGAAAAGATCCTACTTCTCAGTTAGTTTGGTCAACATCTGACATAGCCCTTCTTCATCTAAGGACCTTAGAGCAGATGGAAATGGCAATTTCAGTGATGATCTTTACAAAACTGTTTGTGAAAATATGTTAATTGACTTTGTGAGCAAAATGGTCACGACTCTCAAATCCAATGCCTCAAATGAAAAAGATATTCAAAGCCTGTAAGACACATCGGAAGTGGCGGTTGCATATGCAATCTATTTCATATTTCTACCCCACTAGTGACAGTCACCACAAATGGCTTAGTCACAAGTGAGGAGGCAATATCAAGGGTAGCCTGTCCAAGATGTGTTGTCACACTCGAATTGTTCCAAAGATAAGGGCAGTCCTTATCATGCTTCCAAGTCTTCTAGGACTCCATACTCCATGTCACGGTACCTGTAAGTTCATAAGTAGTTACTAGGCATGCAGTCAGGAGACCATTAATAAGCCTATCTCACATTCCCAATTCCCCCAAAGCACAGTCTGGTTAAGTGACTCACTCAAGGTCACACCGTGGGCTAATGAAGAGTGAAGGAATCAAACCCTGTACCACGGAAATAGTGTGCTAACAGGTCAGAGCCTTAAACCTCTTTGCTGACTGCCATCCACACTAACAATTTGGAAGTGGTGTCTAATACCCAGCTGGACAGACCTGATTGCACAGGCAGTCTGCAAACATTATATGTTGTTCAGCATCTTCCTCTTCCTTGAGCATCTCATGCATGTTCTGCCTGTTGACATGGGTCTGTGAGCAATATCATGGATATGAGCACGCATTCCAGTATGCAGACTGGATTGGATGGGCTTAACATCCTCGTATCTTCATTGACATCCACCCCATCTGTCAGTAGCAGTTAGGCAGTGATATGCAGCTCTCATCAAATCACATGCAAACTCGATACAGTATATGTATACTTCACTGTCCATTCCCTTCAGCATATATACTAATGTTGAGAAATTTTATAGGCTCTATAATAACACAGGGAATCTTATGCAATTTTATATGCTCTCTATGTAATTAGATTGTAACTTGTGTTGCACAACACGTGTGCTTCACAGATATACAGTGAGGTGTAGGTAATGACAGTGTGATGTACAGTAGTATGACATAGGGAATGTATAGCACACTTAAGGAATTATGAATGGCAGGCACATCAGACAGCCAGATGGACCTCATGTGGCTGTTATACATGAAGGGTAACAACATCTACGGCACAACTACCTATGACATACACTACTATGTATACATAAATTTACAGATTATATGTCTCAGATTCAGCCTATATATTACAATAACCACAGCATAATTTAGTCACTCACTGTGGCACTTTACTCTCTGGTTGTCTTCCCTCACTTCTTCTGCTGGAAACATGCATAGATTATACTTGCTTTTAAAAACATATTCCAGAAAATGTAGAGTATGAGTTATGCATACATGTAACAGCTGTAGAATTATTGTCTGCCTGTATTCATAAAGTATCAAAAGTGGTCTGGCAACTGGGAGTTGTCCAACCACTTGTGCCACCATTGCTTCCTATTACACGATAGTCATGTGTCATTCCTCTGTCATTTGACAGTGCTGTCTCAATGCCCTACCCAGATGTCAGCTCATAGACAGCTGCCAAGCAATGGCCGCTGTCCCCCAATGTATGTAAAAATGGCATAACATAACTAATGAACAGCCTTGTTCTTCCGTGTCCCCAAACAGGAGCTCCTGGAGATCATTCAGCTCTGGGCATCTTATCTGTATGTATGGAGGAATTAGATAAAAATGCTGATGTGTCAACATGTGCAGCAATTGCACACATGGCTGCCAATCATCAAGGGTTTATCCTGTAGCCTAGTATACATCTCTGGTATTGCACTGCAATGTGTGAATGGTCAACACTAGCTGTTTGTATAACATTATGTCAATAGCGTGTATTAAATGAACTGTGTGTCATGTTTTCTGTGGAATTAGTGGTACACAGCTCCTACCAAGAATGATTCACTGAAAATAAGACCTCACAAGTTTAACTGCATATGTATGCAGCAAGGGCAACATATATGTCATTAGCATACCAGGCCACTGAGCAGTTTGTGAATCTGAAACTTAAGCCAAATACTAGCTGGAAACAGACTTTCTAATGACTAAATTTGGTGCGTAAGTCTGCATACAGCTTGTGAACTATGGCCATTAATATTCTTTGGAGTGCACCTCCCTCCACAGCATTTTGTATTTGGTACATGTTGCTTGTTCGTTTCCTTCAGACAGAAGAAGTTTGTTGTTATGGCTGGTGCTGCTTAGTATAAGTAAGTCTCATTGCTTGGCACTGTGTATGTTAACTTTGTACTCTGCTTAGGTATTACAGTAGTGCTTGAAAAGGTATTTATCAGTGTACAGATGCATCTATCATTTCTTTACTATGCACCATTTAAAATACCTGAGCAGCATTAGTTAGTGTCATATTTCTTAGGCCATGAATTATGAGCATGTGTGTATGAATGAAAAGTTTATTTACCAAAATGCAGATTACTTAGAGCAACTATGGCGTGCAAGGAAATAACAATTATAATATGTACTGTGTTTTGTTGTGTTTATGCAGACATTCGGCGGAGGAAACTGCTGGAATATGAAACTGCATGATGTCCACATGGCAAGATTATTGGTTTCTGGCCACTTATTAGTGACATCTGTGACTGCGACCAACCTGTGTGCATGCTTCTTAGCTGAGATTAGTATTCTAGGATGTGTAGGAATCTTAAAGGGCTGTATAGATTGTAAGTCGTGTTTCAGACCTGCATTTCTGTGAACCAAGGAAATACTCATGAGCACTGTTGACATTGTGGATGCTTTAATGTTATCGTTTGAAATATAACACCCCATTATATATTGTAAATACATTTATATGTACGGTAACTGTAAGAGAAATGTGAACATATGAATGAGCTCTCTAGTTATTTACTTACATATGATCTGGCCCTACTTCAGTAATAATTGTAGCAATACGTATTGCTGTGCATAACAGCTGGGCATATGTCTGTGCTCATTAATGTGTTCCATAAGTCAGTTAATTAAGAGTCACATTCCTGACTGCTGGCAGACTGGAGAGCAATTGTTTCAAGTTGAGAGTGAAAATGAAACACTAACTGTGAAAATCTGTTCAACTGAACATGTACCTTTCAACCTCTAGACATTGAAAATAGGATCAAAGGCCCTTGAAAAGTAAGTACATCCAGCCAAAAATCTGGTCATCTAATTAATGTAAAATGTAAATACCAAATATCACATAACTCTTTTCCACTTCCAGTAGGAATGTGGGATACTACTCAGAAACATGTTTAACAACAGAGAGTGACAAAATGATAGAAAAATATATGAATTATTTTCTTACTCATTTTACTCCGTAGTATATCCTAGTACACTGTTCTAAATTTACCTCATGAAAAATGTCCCATCCTATCTATCCATCACATATCAAACCCAGCAGTTTCTCTAACATCTTGTCTTATAGGTTCATAGGTTCATAGGTAGGTACTAGGTTATTAGCTCTAGGGCCTATATAAGCTTAGCCAAAAAGGTACCCTGGCTTTCGCCACCCAAGAAAATTATTTTCCTGTACCCCTGTTGAGCAGAGCCACAGAAGTAATCCCTGGGGTGAATTTCCTATTTCCCATCCAATCATCAAGATTTTTCTTGAAGAGGGCTAATGAGGAGCTCTGTTTGACATAGATAGGTAGTCTGTTCCAGAGTATGGGGAGTCTCTGGGACAGGAATCTATCCCTCCAGCATGTTCTGTTTATTGTAGTGACAAGGTTTAGGTCCCTAGAGCATGTAGCTCAGAGGGCTTGAGATTTCTTTAAGTGGAGCATGTCCAACAGCTCTGGGTTTGACATAGCTTTCTATGTTTTTCTATTTACCCCCTATATTCTCTTCCTAACACAACTGAAACTCCTCCCATTTAATACTAAACCCAGACACATACCATTTGCATCTCATAAACCTCACTTAACAATTCTTGCAACATCAGATAGTTTTATTACACTTTTCATTCCTCTCTCAGTTTCATGATATTCACCCTAACCTTGGGAATAGCAACACAAATTCACCTGCTCACCCCCTCTATCCCTCAAGATCTGTTCATTACTACAATTAACATATGCAGCATTAGCAACAAAATCACAGACGTTCAAGAATAGTTTTCTCATCTCTCTCCTGATATTACTGCAGTCACTCAAACCTAGTTAAAAACCCATATCTCTGACAAAGAAATTATTCCCTCAGGTTTTAATATTCTCCAAAAAGACAGACTCCATAAAAAAGGTGGGGGTGTTGCTTTAATCTACTGGGAATCCTTAAATGTAACACCTTTTTCCAAACCTGTTCCAACCTTTGGCAACTTAGAAGTTCTATTGGCATGCTTACACATTAATAGATGTAAACAACTATGTACTGCCACACTCTATATTCCTCCTGGACAAAACATTCCTGTCTTGGAAGATTTCCTTTCCTGGACAAATCATAACATATCCAATGAAACTATCATCCTTGGAGAAACTAATATAAACTGTCAGAACATTATCTCCAACTCACCAGCAAATAGCATAAATTTACATAGATATACATAACTCATTTCAACCCCTACACAAACATTAAACAAACAAATCAAAACAACCTTAGACGGAATCCTAGTTTCACACCCTGAAAAATTCTGTAAGACAGGTACCCTACCTGATGTCTTAAGTGATCACCTACCTGACTTTACTCACAGAACCCATTTGGCCAAAGCACACACATATAAATCATCCAGAAACCTTTCAAATTTCAACCAAAATCTATTTGTTAACACTCTAAAAGCCCATAACTGGACTCCACTAAAAACTTCACCTCTTGAAGATGCTGTTGATTATTTCAACATCTTTCTAAATTCACTCAACAACCTAGCGCCTACCCGCACCAAAAGAATAAAGCATAACCATTCCCCATGGCTAAGTAAAACTAGAAAACATGCATTACTCTCCAGAGATTGAGCTTGGAGGGAATGGAAAAAAATAGAACACCCCCCCCCCAAAACAAACACAACTACAAGCAACTTTGAAATTCTGCTAAAAAGCTAGTCATTAATGATAAAAACCTACTTCTCTTCACAATCAGCCTTCCAAAGAAATAACCCTAAAAAGTTTTGGAAATCTGTTTCTTTACTCCTCATCCCTGGAACTCTGCACAACCCCTCACCTTTTCCCGATAAAGACTTGCTAGAGATTGCACAAATGTTTAACTCCCACTTTACTGATACCATCCAAAACATCATTAAGGACTCCGCCACTACCACAAATCTCTCTCAGCATAACTCAAACATTTTTTCTCCCCTGTTGAAAATATTGTCAATTTACCCTCAATTCCAGACTTTCCCATCAAGCTAGTACCCACCTCCCTAATCCTAAAACTACTCAATAAACTAAAACCAGGCTCCTCTCAGCAGATGGCTTCCCATCAGAATACCTTAAACTCTCTGCTGAGGCTATAGCATACCCCATTAACATTCTAATTAACCTCTCGATCCCTGAGTTATATGTTCCACATCTTTGGAAAAAATCCATCATAGCTCCTCTACATAAAGGTTGCAGTCCAAATGAACTGATTAACTATCGGCCCATCTGAGTACTTTCACCCCTACCAAACATTTTAGAAAAATGTGTACATACACAATTACTAAAGCATCTCTCTGACAATAACCTCTCCGCTCCCACACAGCATGGCTTTTTCCCTGGACACAGCACCATCACAGCATTACTTTCTTTTACCAATACCATAAATAAAGCTCTCAACACTAGCCTGTCCACCTATGTTATCTTATTGGTCCCTGTGGTCACATGATACCTGATTACTGATGAAATAGTAGGCTTGGCAGTTGACATAAGCAGGTGGATCTTTACATGGCAGGTGGCATATCCTGTGTAATCCCTGCATCACTCATATCTACTCAGCCTGCATTTCTGATATATGGAAATACATCCTTGTATGTGTAGTAGGCACTGCAGACGCTGGCTAAGGATACAGCTTGATGGTTCATACAATAAACTATCTCCAGCTGCCTGTAAGAATACTTCAAGTGGTTAGTTTAGTCACTGCCATAATTACATGTTTGCAGAGGTATCACCTAACACCTAGCACTATATATCTTCATTTCACTGCACAAATTGCACGATAGGTCAAGTGACTGTGTAGTATTACAGAAATGGCCTAGCTATTCCTGACAGGAGAGCAATGCATACAGAATTTTGGCCCTGACAGGCTACATTTTATGTTGGTAACAAATGTCTAGGTCTGTGGCTTATACTACTGCATGTACTGCTATCGTAACAGAAACAATAAACAGTCTATTTAGTTTTGTGTTTGCACACAGTTCTGACAGCTTATGAACTCACATCTAGTATGCTATCTCTGTTGTCTTTATTCGATTTACACGATGACTATTCCTGAAACCTAAAGGGCATGCTAGATTCATATGCACAGGCAGACTATTGTTACTTTGGTTAGACTGGAAATGCATGCATATCTGCGAATTGTGTAAGATTTCCAGATATACTTTGGCAGCTCATCACAGGCACACATTGTGTAGCATCTTTATGAATACCACTCAGCCTTTTCTCTGCCCATTTTAAATAATATCTGCTGTTTTTCATTTCCACAAAACTCTTCTGCACTTTTATAGCGTCACTGGAACATTTTCCGCCTTCACAAAACTGACCTTCCTGAAATCCTCTTGTTCCCTTTCACCCTACTTATGTGAACCTAGACTCCTACCAATAGCTCTAATTCCTTAGAATGACTCTGAGAATGTGCTACTCTTGTTTCTGCACTCCAATAACTCAAGACAGCCTCAGGTAGACCTGCTATAAGCTGGGTGCTGATTGCAGCCATTAGAAAGGCTTACAGCTCAGTAGCTAACGTGACAGACCATTAATAAAATTAAGGTATTGAATGTTTACATGACAAACACTTGGATCAGGTGGCTAAGTGTGCCATTTACATTGTTTAACCTTCACTGCCTGCCGTTCTTAATTTTAAAACAATGACAAGGAGAAAAAGAGGTTAACACTGTCATAATAACATGCATAAAAACAGTTTGTACCATGTCCTCATATCCCACTGTTAAAGTCCGGTTGAAAGAAAATAAAGCTGTCTTTTCTTATTAACTGGAAGTATGTTACAGTCTTGTAGCCCAGAGGCTATTGCATGTCTTTCTATATTTATGGAATGAGACTTCAAAGTCTTCCTTTGTCCAGTGCTATTAGTTTGTTATCATCACTGGTGATATACTCTGCCAGCTTCACTTTTTTATCTTTGTTTGCAGTGTCTTCATTAACAACCTCCCAAAGGCTTGATTCTCTGCCCCTGTAAGTTCTATACTTCAAAACCTCCCAATATATTTATGAGTAGGTCAGCCAAGTCTCTTAACCTTTACTTTTAGTGCTATTTTGGGTCATCATGGTTCAGGGAACTTGTTCAGCTAAAGTTATTAAACACTAACTATAAAACAAACAATAAAGATGCACACATTTTAATTAACTATAAATAAGAAGGAAAACATTTCTCTTCCCTGAAAGCAATTTGACTTCATGAAATCAGTTACGGACATCCTGCTGTCAAGTTATAGCTGCTGGCAAATTTATTTTCCATTAGAGAATACATTGATATACTGACAGGCTTTGTAAACAGAAAACCAGAGGCAAAGTTTTTAATTAGCTACCTCTGTGAATGTAATATATTTGATGATCAGCTGTTTCCCTGTGAATGTTCTAGTTGATTGCACTAACTTAGACCACCGTAGACAATACTTGATTTGTGTTTAGAAGGCCTATCATTTTGATTTGAGTCTTAAAGACACACCCACTACAACTTCCTCCTCTGCAATACGAAACAGATTCACTTGCAAGACAGACTGATACCTGATCTGCCTGAAATACACTTTTATTAAAAATGCCCTTGATCTTTAAATAAGTTGCTTAAAAAAAGTCATGTAATCTGAAGTTCTCATCAGAAGGCAGTCAGGTGCGAAAACACCCGAAGGGCTGGTGGACCTCTGCTAGTCTGGGTATTCAACACTAAATAAAGATCCTTAATTTTTGTTAAATTCTATAGCAACAGCAGCACTCTTCAAGGTTGAACTGACAACCTCCTACCCCATATAACCTATGCATAATGTTCTTTACTTTTAATGGCGCCTTATTAGTCTAAAATGCCCTTTAAACTTCCTCCTGCATATTCTACATTCCTTTCATGTTTGTTATAATTTAGCTTGCTTTGAACATCTGGTCTCATATTTAAAATTTTCTGCAATTACCTGTCAGGTACCTTCAGGTTATGACTTGGAAACTTTCATTATGCCCTTGACGTATCATTTATGACACAGTTAGATTCTGTAAATGATAAATGATTCTGATATTACTGTAGTTAACTTTTAATCACTTGCAAACCTGAATGCATACCCTCATGTTATGTTTCATATTATTTTTACGAGTCGCATATCTGATATCACCTTTTATACATTAATTTATAAATATGGACTTGGCAAAAGGACATGTTTCTTGTCCATTGCCAAACAATGGGAGGTTGGCATAATAGTTAAGGTGTTTGTCTTACAAACACAAGTTGTAGGGTTTGATTATCACATGGGGTAATTGGCTAGGCCTAAAATTGCCTATAAAGAACAGTTAGCCTAGTACTAATCTATATCCATCCATATCTAAAATAACACACAATAAACATAAAGCATATTCAATATGTAGCAATTGTTAAAGTAATATGCACTGTTTGCTATATGTCTGAGGGTCACTCCATTCCCCCTGAAAGACTTTCTGTATATCTACAAAAGGCACAGTGAACATGCAGCACAAATACTGAACTATAAACCAGTGGCAGCACAGAACAACATTTTACTGGTGCAGGCAAGTAGACTGCAGAGCCCAGCCATGCGTATGTTGGAATACACACACACACACACACACACACACACACACACACACACACACACACACACACACACACACACACACACACAATTATGTGTGTGTGTGTGTTTGTGTGTGTGCTCTGCATCACTTGCTGTCCATTTTAACTGTTTTTGTTGTTGTTGTTGTTGTTGTTGTTGTGGCCTGTTATTTACCAGATCCACAACATTGCAGAGTATCATAGCTCCAGATTAAAGTATCACAGCTTTAGAAAAGTACAGCATTGTGGTGCAGTAGTGAATATTGTTCTCTTACAGCATTTGGTTCTCTGGTTCAGTTCTTATTTGGGGTGCCTTCTGTGTAGATTCTGCACATGTTGTCTCTAGCTTATAGGTTCATAGGTAAGTATTAGGTTTTCTGCCCAAGGACATTTATAAGCCTAGCCAGAATGTGTTGGCTTTTGCCACCCCCTTAGATTAGTTCCCTGTGCCTCTGTCCAGCAGAGCCATTAGTTCCCTGCGCCACTGTCCAGCAGAGCCACTGCAGTGATCCCCGGGGTAAAGTTTCTATTTCCCATCCACCTGTCAAGGTTTCGCTTGAAGAGTGTTAGTGAGGGGCTCTGCCTGATGTATATTGGAATGCTGTTCCAAAGCATGGGGGAGTCTCTGGGACAGGAATCTATCCCTCCAGCATGTCCTATTTATCATTGTGGTGAGGTTTATATCTCTAGAGCGTGTGGCTCTCCGGGATTTGTTTTTTTTAGGTGGAGCATGTCCATCAATTCTGGGTTGGACATGGCCTTGTATGTCAGGCAGAGATCACCTCTGAGTAAGCGGTATGCAACCGAGTACAGCTGGAGTTTCTTGAGTCGGGCTGCATAGGGCATTTGTTTGAGGCCAGTAATCCTCTTGGTGAGGTACTTTTATGGTCTTTCCAGCTGTTGCAAGTGTCTTGTAAGGTACATCCCAAATGGGGCATTGTATTCTATGATGGATCTAATGAGTGATGAGTAGAGAGGCACAATAACCTCTTTTGTTCTAGATGCGAACCCTTTTGTCATTAGGTGGGCCACATAGAAGGATTTTCTAACCACCTTGGCAAAATGATTATCAAAGGAAAGATTACTATCTACTTGGGTCCCCAGATCCCTTATTACATTTTCTGTATTTAGGGGACTACCACCTATGTGGTAGTTTATGGTACTGTTTTTTCCAAAGGGGATGGCTATGCACTTTTTGGCATTTAGCTTGAGGCCATGATTTTGACACCAGGTATCCATCTCAGTGTGACCCATCTGGAGGGTGTCTGTATCAGCCAGAAAATCAGTTATGGTCCCTAGTTTACAGTCATCTGCGAACTTGGTCAGCCATAATCCTCCTATGCTTGCCTGTACCTCTGAGAAGTATATACCAAACAGGAGGGGTCCTAGGACTGAGCCCTGGGGGACGCCACTTGTAACCGGTTTAGAGTCGGACATAGAGCCTGCAACTCTCACCATGTGGGTTCTATCCATGAGCCAGTTGGCAACCCATCTCATGATGTAGGGGTTTATGTTCAAGCTGGTGAGCTTGTCTATAATACTAGAATGGGGAATGGTATTGAAAGCCTTTGTGAGGTCTAGGTAGGCTGTGTGGACCTCCTTTCCCTCATCTAATGCCTTGGTAACTGTCTCAAAGAAGTCCATCAGGTTTAGGAGGCATGATCTGCCCTTAATAAAGCCAAACTGGTTAGGGTCCAAGGTTTGGAGGCTCCCAATGTCTCTGTTAATGAGTTCCATGATGATGCTTTCCATAGCCTTGCAGACCGGGCTAGTCAGGCTTATAGGGCGATAGTTCCCGGGGTCCGTTGTGGCTCCATCTTTGTGGAGAGGGATAACTGTTGCTGTGCGCCACTCTGTCAGTACGTAGCCTGTAGAGTGGCTGAGTTTGAACAGTGTGTTTAGGTGAGGGGTTAGTTCATTTTGGAGCTCTTGTAAGACACAGCCTGGGACACTGTCCGGTACCATTGAAGCTGTGTTTTTGGCTGTGGATAGGGCGGTTTTAACCTGTGTGTTGGTGATTGATGGGGCCCTACATTCTTCTGGTATGGTTATGGGCCCTTTAGGGGGTGAGAGGATGGGGAAGTTTGCACTAAACCTGTCTGCCAGAATGTTGGCAATATCAATTGGTTCAGTGTATTTTGTGCCATTCTGCACTAACTCAGAGCAGATCTGAGAGTTTCCACTTGGGTTCTTGACATAGCTAAAGAACGCTTTGTGGGTATCTTGGAGTCATTGGCAATTTTTCTTTTGAAACTAGCCTTGGATGATTTAATGAGGGATCGTAGTTTCTTGCTGATACTGATCAGGGATATCTTTCCTTCTTGGGATTTTACTCTTTTGTGTACTAGTTTCCTCCTCCTGTTGTATAGCTTGTTTATGGCAGGGGTCCACCAGACTGGTTTCCTTTTCTTGGAGGAGTAAGTCTTGGTTTTACTTGGGATAGCACGATCCATGCATTCCTGCAGATGCTCATAGAGTGCCTTTGTAAAGGTTTCAGTAGCTTGGACAGCATTGTCCTTTAGCATGGATTTTTGCCAGGTTCCCTAGTTTCTTTTAACATCCCAAATATAAGATGTAGGAGAACTGGCAGTCCTTCAAATTGCATTGTGATGGTGTGTGTGCTCGTGCAAGCATGTATGTATACACATTCATATGCGCGTGTCCATCCTTTGATGGACTGGCTCCCTATACAGGATTAGTTTCTCTGCCTTGTTCTCTGTGATTCTTGGGGTAGGTTCTAGCTGCTTCATTACGCTGAATTGGATTAAGTAGGAAATAAAAAAAAAGAAAGAAAGACAATGAAATAGACTTCAGAGACCACCAAATCAGAATAATTTATTTATTGGTGCTCCTGTTTCTACGGTCACTGTTCCCTTCAGTTCTACCAAACTCCAGACCACATTAGGTAACTGCCACATCCACAGTGTTTTCTGTCTCTTTGGCTTCTGCATGATAATTTTCAATAAGTGCAGTGGGATTTTTCACATTCAACTCAGGCAGACAGGACCTCCGTTTAACATCTAATATGAAGGACATCACACTCAGGAATGCAGCATCCTCCTTACACTGCACTTCAGTGCCAGTACTGGAGCATTAATTCAAGTTCCTGCTGTGGGAATAGAACCCACAACCATCTGCTTTTCCATCACCAAAGGCAAGTGTGCTTTCTGTTGAGCTACTGATACTGACATTATGAGTGTGCCTATCCTAGTTGACACAAACATATGTTTAGCATTAGCCATTTTTGCTATGTGGACCTTTTGGTGTCCAAGAATGGACTTTGGAACCAGTATCTATGATGTTGCACCTCCTCATCATTTGCATTACAGACATAGCTACCCTAGCTGGTGTAACTTCACCTCCAGTTCCAGGACAGTCTCACCTTCACATGGAATCCAAGGGGATGCATGCATTGCCTATCCCAGTTGGCAAAAAAAGTATGCTTAGTATTACTATCCTTGCTATGGGAACCTTTTGGTGTCCAACAGGGGACCATTAGGAGCTTAGGAAGTGCTGGCCTCATCAGTGGTATGCCATTTCCTTGTGAAGGAATGGGTTTGTTTTCTACAGACAGCAGAGAAATCAACTACCACAAAGATTTATTTGTTTATTTGTTTATTTATTTGTCCTTTGACAACTTGGAAAGTCCAACTGAGCCAATAGCCCATTTTCAGTGGAGGCCTGGGGAGAAATGTTCCACACAAATTCAAAAACATTCCACCCTGCCTGTACTCTCTTCTTCACCTCTCTTCCACACTCAGAATTACTCTGAACTGTTCATCCTAAGTACTTAAACTCATCCACCTTCACCATCTCTACTCCCTGCATCCTCACCATTCCTCTATCCTCCCTTTCATTCACACACACATATTCTGTCTTAGTCCTGCTGACCTTCATTCCTCTCCTCTCTAGAGCATACCTCCATCTCTCCAGGGTCTCCTCAACCTAGTCCCTAGTCTCACTACAGATCACAATGTCATCTGCAAACATCATAGTCCATGGGGCCTCCTGTCTGATCTCGTCTGTCAACCTGTCCATCACCATTGCAAATAAGAAAGGGTTCAGAGCTGATCCTTGATGTAATCCCACCTCCACCTTAAATGCGTCTGTCAATCCCACTGCAAACTTCATCACTGTCACACTACCCTTATACATATCCTGTACTACTCTTACATACTTCCATGCCACTCCTGACTTCCTCATACAATACCACAACTCCTCTCTAGGCACCCTATCATATGCTTTCTTCAAGTCCACAAAGACACAATGCAACTCCTTCTGACCTTCTCTATATTTCTCCATCAACACTCTCAGAGCAAACATCACATCTGTAGTGCTCTTCCCCGGCATGAAACCATACTGCTGATCACTAATCATCTCCACCCTTCTTAACCTAGCTTCCACTACTCTTTCCAATAACTTCAAGCTGTGACTGATCAGTTTTATCCCTCTGTAGTTACTACAGCTCTGCACATCACCCTTATTCTTAAAAATAGGTACCAAAACACTTTTTCTGCACTCCTCAGGCATCCACTGACTTTCCAAGATTTCATTAAACAATCTGGTTAAAAACTCCACTGCCCTTTCTCCTAAGCACCTTCATGCTTCAACTGGTATATCATCTGGACCAACAGCCTTTCCATTTTTCATCCTCTTTATAGCTGTCCATACTTCCTCCTTGCTAATCTGTTTCACTTCCTGATTCACTATCCCCACATCATCCAACCTTCTCTTCATTCATCAGCACCTCAAAGTACTCTTTCCATTTGCTCAACACACTCCCCTCACTTGTGAGTACATTTCCCTCACTATCCTTTATCACCCTTACCTGCTGCACATCTTTCCCAGCTTGGTCCCTCTGTCTAGCCAATCAGTACAGGTCCTTTTCTCCCTCTTTAGTGTCCAACCTTTCCATACAACTCTCCATATGCCTTATCCTTAGCCTTTGCCACCTCTCTCTTTGCCATGCTCCTCATCTCCTTATACTCCTGTCTACTTTCTTCATCTCTCTGACAATCCCACTTCTTCTTCGCCAGCCTCTTCCTCTGTATACTCTCCTGTACTTCCTCATTCCACCACCAGGTCTCTTTGTCCTCCTTCCTCTGCCCAGATGTCACACCAAGCACCTTTCTAACTGTCTCCCCTACCATCTCTGCTGTAGTTACCCAGCTATTTGGTAGCTCTTCACTGCCCCCCTCCAGTGCCTGTTTTAACTCTTCCCTGAATTCTACCTCACAATCACCCTTTTTCGACTTCCACCATTTGATCCTTGGCACTGCTCTCATACTTGTCTCTTCTTGATCACCAACGTCATCCTACAGACCACCATTCTATGCTGCCTAACTACACTTTCCCCTGTCACCACTTTGCAGTCGCCAATCTCCTTCAGACTGGCCCTCCTGCATAGGATATAATCCACCTGTATGCATCTTCCTCCACTCTTGTACATCACCCTATGCTCCTTCCTCTTCTTAAAATATGTATTCACCACAACCATGTCCATCCTTTTTGCAAAATCCACTACCATCTGAACTTCTGCATTCCTCTCCTTAACACCATACCTGCCCATCACTTCCTCATCGCCTCAGTTCCCTTCACCAACATGCCCATAGAAATCCACTGCAATCACCAGTCTCTCACCCTTGGGTACACTCACCACCACTTCATCCAACTCACTCCAAATTTTTCTTTCTCATCCATCGCACACCCAACTTGTGGAGTGTATGCACTAACAACATTCATCATTACGCCATCAGTTTCCAGCTTCATAAACATCACTCTGTCTGACACTCTTTTCACCTACAAAACATTCTTGGCATACTATTCCTTCAGGATAACCCCTACCCCATTTCTCCTCCCATTCACACCATGTAAGTCCACTCCAGATCCCTATATGCCTAATCACTTTTTATGCTTTGCAGGATGTCCTGTAGGTCCTGCATCATTTACACTTCCTTGTACAGGCCACACTGTGCACTTAGCATCTTTGACATGGTCTGCATAGTGGTTGTCTGTACCAAGACCACTGACCAGCACATTCACTGATTGATGCCACTGCTAATACTCAGGTCAGGAAAGATCCTGAGATGTTCGTCATGTCTCTGCTCTGGTAGATGCAGCCTACTGATGCTTTCTGTGGTGGTAACTCCTGTTTAGCCTATCTGGGGCCAACATGGACAGGACATTCAGTGCTCAATACAGGGGATACTGGAGGTTCATCCTACCCCTCCACCATCAACTCTTTTATTTATATATTTATTTATTTGGCATTTGTTTATTGGGAAAGTCCAACTGGGTCATGAGGTACCCATTTTCAGCAGATGCCTGGGGAAAAAAGCTCCAGATACATATGGTTAACACAATGAAAATAAAGTCATAACATTCATGCGCAAATATGAAAATAACACATTGGTTTGTCAGAATGAGAACTTAACAGACATAAGAGTTATAACATTCAATCACAAAATTTGAAAAACTACACATTAGTTTGTCAAAATAAAAACTCAATAGGTATGATAAAGTCATAGTGTTCAAGCATAACTTATATGGAAAGCATGATAACAGGAAGATGTAGCATTATTTACATAATAGATGATTATCATAACAATTATTAATATTCTAGAGGTCATGAAATATTGGTGAAGGTGTAGGAAAGTACCAATAGAGAAGGGGAGGATATGATAAAAGGGATAGTAGGAATAGATGTGGAAAAGATATGAGTGTAACCTCAGGGGAGTGTGTGTAGAGGAAGGGAGGGTAGGGTAAGTTAGTAGTGGGGATAGAGAGAGTAGAGATAGAAAAAGGTATAAGAGTACCCCAGCCTGGGCTCATACAGGGGCATATCCAAGCGTTGATGAAGTATTCTTTTATAGAAGTTTTGAAGGAGTGCAGGTTAGTAGCAGTTTTGATAGTTAAAGGAAGGGAGTTTCATAGTTTTGCCACAGAGCAGTAGTAAAGGCTCAGGCCTGGGGTTTTGTTAGGTTTATAAGTTGTGAGGAGATGTTTGCCTTTAGATCTGAGATGTTTATTTGGGATATAAAAGTTGATTAATGGGCTAAGAGCAAGACTAGCTAGTGAGTTGTGGATGATTTTGTATAATGTAGTAAGTTGTACTTATTAGAGGTGGTGTTCAAGCCAATTTCGGGAATGTAGGGCTTTACAGTGATGGCAAATTTGGCAATTTCGTTACAGCAGCTTTCTACTTTTTTTCTTAGGGAGGTCTGTAAGTTAGTTAGACTTGGGACTTCACATAACAGTGAGGGAAAGTGGTAGTTTTGGCCACGGTAATTTTGATAGATGCTGTGAGGGAGTTTTTATTCCTGTATATCATGCCTAGTTTTTGGTGGTTTTCATATACTGTTTTATTTGTGTAGGTCAAACTCAAGATTATTGTCAACTGTGACACCTAATAGTTTGATATGCTGAACTAATTAAATTTCAGTATTGTTGGCTGAAAAAAACATTTTTTTTTTGTTGGAGTTATGGGGTTTGTCAGTGAAGAGAAGGAGCTTCATTTTTTTTTTTTGGATTCAGTAGGAATTCAGCATTGGAGACCCATGTTTATATGGAAGAGAAATATTGTTGTGTTATGTGTTGTAAGTGAGTTAATGTGTCTGATACAAAGATGAGAGTGGAGTCATCTTCATATTGGGTTAGAGTGCCTTCACAGGAGGATGTATGTAAATTATTGATGAAGACATTAAATAGTAATGAGCCAAGGATGGATCCTTGAGGTATACCTGTGGGGGTGATGTAATATTGGGAGATAGAGTTCTGACATTTTATTGCTTGCTGCCTGTTAGCTAGGTAGCTAGTAAACCACTGAAGTGAGGAGGATAGACCAATGCTGGAAAGTACATTTAAGGATTTGAGGTGAGGTACCATGTCAAATGCTTTTGACAAATCTAGAAATACTGCAGATTCTAGTTTGCCAGTGTCACATGCTTTGTTGATGGAGTTGATGGTGTGCATATGGTATAGTATTGCACACCTCTCAAAAGCAGGACAATAACCTGCTATGCCTTGTACTCTGTTTCCTGTCAGAGTTAACCTCCAATAACAAGATAGTAACTTATCATGTCCCTGTTCTCTTTCAACTGTTGGGGCGAGCCTGTCCCTACAACAGAGAGTAATCTGTCACTCCCTTGTGCTCTGTTTCCTGTCTGGGTAAGCCCCCTCCCAACACACACACACACACCTGTCATGTCCCTTTACTATTTTACCCAACAAAGTAGTCCACTGCTGCGAGCTGCTCCTATTGCATTCCACACACCCTTGTATGCATCCTTGAGTCCTGAGGTCCATTACCAGTTCTCTTTTCTGCTGTCAGTATACTTATGTGACAGTAAAAACTGTTATTCACTGTATTGCAATTAAGTTGCTCATAATAGTGTGTTTTTCCTCAGTATGGCAGCTGCACATTTTATCACTCTAGAACAGCTTTGGTAGAGTAGCAACTATGCTAATGAGGTATCAGAACATGAACGTCTCTTAATCAGTGCTATAAAATGATGTGTTTGTAGTCATAGTCAATGGTACCACACTGGTCCCAACCTGTGTCTGGGTTGGGAGGTCATGGACATTGTGAAACTCATAGCATTGTCTGTCCATACCGGTGACATTTTCCTTTGTGCAAACTTGCTGCCTGAAATTGCATTTATTTAATTATTTATTTAAAATTTATTTATTTACTTGGCCTTTAATAACTGAGAAAGTCAAGTTGAGTGAATGGCATCTAAGACATACAGCCATTCACACAAGTTTACTATTTGGGTTGGCATAATGGTTAAGGTGTTTACCTTACAGACACAAGGTGCAGCGTTTGATTCTTACATGGGTAATTGGCTAGGCTTAAAATGATCTACAAGGGCAATTAGCCCAGTACTAACTTATGAACTCATTCTGACCTATGGAGTGGACATGGCCTCTTTAGGCATTAGTTCAGCCGGGCTTCCACTAGGAGATGCACATCTTTCTCCATTTGTTGTACAGGGAATATATTGTGTGCCTATTGGGGCAGAATGATGGCCCCATGTATGAGTTATTTATTTATCCTTTGTTGAATGAGTTAGTCCCAATAGACAATTAGCCTCTTTTTAGGGGAGACCCAAGGTTGTATTTATTCTACTAGGGGAAATTTGACTAGGTATTAGGGAACTTCCACTACTCTTTTCTATAGATAACACTGGATCTTTTACATCTACCTGAGCCACCATCAACTCAAGCAGATGGGACCTCAATTTAACATCTCGTCTGAAGGATGGCACTCTCAAGAGTGCAGCACCCCCCCTTATGCTGCACTGCAGCGTCAACACTATCTCTACCTGCTATGGGAATAGAAACCACATCTTTCTGCAGCAAAGGCAAGTGTGGTGTCTGTTTTACCACTGAGACTGTTAATGTCAAGCAGCACCTTGTCAAGGCATTGAGCAATGCCATTGGTATCATTCAGTCTGCTGAGCAGTAACACACCAGTTGGAGGCAGAGGTAGCCAACTTTCTGATGTAAACATTGCATATGGTTTGGAACTGCACATTTTATCACCTATTGCTATTTGTTATCAGAGACATTTTGTTCTGATTATTGTCTGGTTTATGTTTTATAACACCAGAGGAGATTGCATTAAATTCATGAGGCTTGCTTAATGAGATGTGACAGGCTGTCCAAATGCAGGAGTACATGTGAACTATTCTGTGTTATTTTCTTTTTCTTTACCTTTCTCTTTTTGTTTCTCTTTCCACAGGGTCAGCTGTTGCAGGATGAGGTACAATGACAACCTCCTGTGCCTGCACCACCCAATATGCCTGCTGCTGGAACATCAGTATTTTTCAGGCATGGCTCTCTGCAAGGTTATGATGGTCACCTGTGGAATGTGACCCACATGGGTTGCTACTGGTAGCCTCTGAGATCACCTGTCATGAGGAGGGCAGAGGCTCCTTCTCTGAGAGTTGTTCAGTCGAGTATCCTTGGTAAAGTGCTGTCTGTCATATCCCTGTGGGAAAAGGTTATGTAGTCACCTGGCAACAATCACAGCAGCTGGCCACAAGTGAGAAGGGTCAGCAGCTCAACCACAGTATTTTCACCTTGAGCATCTTTTTGTGGAGATGACAGATTTGCAGGGTCAGCTGGCCTGTTCACCAGGCTGCCAGAAGAGGTACCTACCCTTGATGTCAGCCATGGAGGTGACTGACATCTGGGTGGGCTCCCTTTGGGCTAATCAGGCAGGCCCACCATATCTTACCCTGTTCCCCATCATGGTGTTCCCCTTCCTTGTGTGGCTCTCTCCATACCTTCTTTTTAGTCTAATCCTCCCCATCAACAATTGCACTTCCTCTGTCTGTGTCTCTCTCTCCACTGTCACCCCTGTCTTATGTTCACACCATCCCTGTCAGCATCTGTCGGCACTGTATGTTTATTTACTCATGTTATCTTCCATATATCCTTCTTCCTGCTTGCATATTCTCCTGTTACCACCCTCCTCTGCAGTTCTAAAAAATGGAAAATGGGTACTGGTCCCAATAAATGATTTGACCTTCTTCCGCGCAACCTATCTTTTCCGTATGTTATCTTTGTGTGTCCTCCTCTGCTTAGTCTTGCCCCACTTCTGGATTCCTGTCTCACCCCTTTCCTCTCTATATGATAAATTGAGTTTGCACTTTACCATGGTGGTGCTATATGGTCTGTTAGCAGTGCCCATGTTGATGATATGAGATGCTACATTGCACATTTGAACAAACTTAGCATTGGATACATCATCTTCTTGTGTCTCTCATGTTAGTCATGTGACTGCCCATAGTGTGATCATTGTAGCAGCATGGTGGCTAACATTCATTCTGCAGTGATCATTTACTATACAGACCACTTCCCACCTTGCCAACACTATGCCAGCCATCCCAGATAAATTATTAAATTTGGGCTGCATTTAGCTAACCCATCTGCATTATTTAGCACAGTGTCACAGTGTTACAAATCTTTTTGAATATTCTGCTGTTTCAATAGTTTTGTTGTTGTCATGTGAAGATAATCTCAACAAATATTTGCATTTTCTGAATTAACTGAAATTTTAAAAGAAGTAATACAGTAGGTTTTTGAATCTATGTATGTAGTCTAAAGAAGAGTAATAAGCCTAAACGTTCCATGTTTTGTATGTGTTATTATTTTTATTTTATTTTATTTTTTTATTAAACTCTATCCCTCATAGTGACATGGCTGTTGAACTTAGCGGTGTTATTAAATGTAACTGCAGGCAGCATGGCTGGACAGCTGAATCAGCATGGCAGTTTTATTGTTGACTGCAATAATGGAAAGAATTCTTTATGTATTGCTGCTGCTGCAATTTCAGACTGGCATTATTGCTGACACACATATCAATCTCTTTGTTATTGTCCTTGTTTCATCACCTGATTGTCAATGGCATTGGGAACATGTCATGCGATCAGCAGCTATTTCAGCAAGTGCTGAATGAACAAAGAAACTGGGGCAAAACAACTTTCACTGACAGATGTTTCTTCTTCTTCACTATTGTGGGACCTCGGAATAAGTATATTTATGTCCTGGGGTGTGGAATGTGCCCCTCACATGTGGCATAAAGGGCTTGCCCCATGGAAAATATTACCTCAGAGATTCACCGAAAGTTGTTTCAACTATGTTTTGATCGACTGGCATTGGTTGAGTTTTCAGTTGATCATCATGAATCCTCAGTATCAACCTCTTTTTCCCATTTTGTACACTGGTTCAGGTTGGTATATCAGCAGTGATGAACACTGGAACACATGCTCACATCACCAGATGGCAGAGGTGTTACCCAGTCACTTCATGGCTTTTCCTGATACCTTATATCGTTAGCTGATCATACAGATATTTTATTAATCTGCTTTCTGCTTATGTAAAGTGCCATGCTTATGTGTATACACAAACAAACAAACACAAAAAGGAAGTGTATACTGTCTTACTGCAAGTTTGTACACAATGGAGGCATCAAATCTATTTCAAAGTAAATTACTGCATCCTAAAACATCAAGTGATTATTTACATTTATTTATTTTTATTTACTGTTGTTGATCCTGTAAATCCCATTATACCCATGATTTTTTAAAGGGCATCATGGGAAAAAGTTTACATGCAGGAGAGCAGCTTTGGTTAGAACCACTGTTCATACTGTTACTGCTATATTTATCATTTTTATTTTAATTTTACATTTGTTGACCGGGCTAGTCTAACTGGATATATGTCCATTTTCAGTAGAGGCCAGGGGAGAAAAGCTCCAAAGACAGATACATTATAACAAAATGTATAAGGTTACAAATACAAAAAGTGTAACTCAACCAAACCTATACATTTTTGTGGTAGGGATGGGATCTGAAACTGGTAAATTGTACACACATGCACACGCACAATCACACGTGTATGTGTGTGTGTGTGTGTGTGTGTGTGTGTGTGTGTGTGTGTGTGTGTGTGTGTGTGTGTGTCTGTGTGTGTGTGTAGCTGAGATGGTCAATTTTAGTTAAAGTCAACATCTGTTAAGTTGACACAAATTAGTCAAGAAAACAGATGATCAATAGGTATGCAAGTCTGCACAATTCCCATGGTTGAGGAATATGCCTTTTTATAGGTATTTTGCAATCTCTGACTTAGCATTTATAATAAGCAGAGGGTGTTGGGGTGCAGGGGAGCTTGCACCACTGTAGAAAATATAATCAGAAAGAAGTAACAGCCAAGCGTGAGCAGGTACAAACCCTTTTGAATTTTATGACAGTCTTGTTCCACACTTGAATTTTATGACAGTCTTGTTACAAACCCTTTTATGCCAGGTCAAATAAAGCAGGATCCAAACTTGTAAAAAGAAATATTTAATCCACAAACAACTGACAGAGAGCGCTTTTTCGCAGTAATGCTTCTTCAGATCTATGACAAACACTAAAACTGCTTTCACCATATATACTGTTCCCAATCAGTGGCAAGCAATTAGTAAAACATTCCAAAGAATTTTAAAGAGACAAGAACTGTTGCAATAAAAATACATGGAATAAAATGCAAAGAATCAAATATATATAACATTCAAAAAGCATGTGTGAAAATCTTGTATAAAAAAGCATGTTTTAGGAACATCTATAAAAACAAATATAGACAAAATAAAAACAAGTGTGCTCTTAAGACATATTAAAACAGTTGGTTCACTTAATATTCCTCTGGCTTAATTTAGGTCTAATTGAGGCCCTTTCATTCAGGCCACATCCTTTATCTGCTTTTAGTAATATGATCCATTCTGTTTCTTTGCCCTCTGTATAGACTTTAATATCCCCACCTCTTGGATTAGGAGTAATCACCTCCAGTACCTTAAATAAAAATACATGATGTGTATTGTTCATCATAACATGTTTGGCCAAAGCGTTATGTATTGTGCTTTTTCATATAATGGTAACGTGTTTCATTCGATCCCCTCAGTGTGGGTTAGTCTCTTCCCAACGTAGAATGAGGAACATGTTTGACAGACAGCTAGATAAGTAACATGTTGTGTCATACAATTAGTCTCTGCAGATATATAAAAACTTTTCTGTAGGTCTGGGTGGAAGAAATGGGGAGTACCATCTATATAAGAGCAAAAATTGCAATGTCCGCAGGGCTTAGTACATCCTTCCTTCCTATCTCTAAAACTAGGTGTGGGGTAACATAACTTCCTTTTTAAATTGTTTTTATTCTTATACAAGAACCCTGGTTGTTCACCAACTATCAGTTTAAGGTCATCATCCACATGTAGGATTTCCCAATGTTTTCTAATAATTTCTCTGATTTCTAAATGGTCTGACGAAAAATATGTAATAAATTTAACATATTGTGATCGTTCAATATGACTATTTGGGACTGTTATAGATTCATGCGGTCCAAAATAAGGTTCATCCCTAGTATGTCTTAGTTCATGTATATCATTCAGGTGTGTGTTTATCTCCCTAATGCCATAACCCCTAGTAGATAACCTGTCTTTAAGGCCATTTAGTTCAGTTTCAAAGCCATCATCTAGAGGATTCAGCCTTGATGCTCTGATTGCTTGGCCTCTCATGATATTTCTGAAAACATGGGTAGATCTAAGCAGTAAAAAATACACCTGTATTTATAAGATTGTTATGAAGTCTTTCAATATACATGTCTAAAAAGTCAGTCCTATACAGTGAATGTTTCATGGTAAATTTGAGACAAGTTGTCAAATTATTCATGATGGTAAGCATACTGTGAAGTTGGTCTAGTGAGCCCTTCCATAAAACAAATAAATCATCAACAAAGCGTCGATAGAAAATGACATGCTGTTTAAACATCTCTTCACAAAATAGTATGTGCTCCTCCCAGTAGGCCAGGAACATGTTGGCGTAGCTATTGGCACATGAACTAAGACATACTAGGGGTGAACCTTATTTTGGACCGCATGCAGTGTCTATTTCATGGACATTGCAACATAACTAAGATATCAATCTCCAAATCCGATCAGATTAAGGGGGCTCAGCTCAGTGCCATAAATCTGAAAAATAGATTGCCTGATCTTGCGGCACTCCTACATTTGAAAAACATCCATGTCTGCACATTTACTGAGACGTGGTGAAATGCACAGGCGGCAGTCTCGTTATACTCCAGTTTTACGCTTTTCATACCTTCAGACGTAATGGTAACTGTAGGGGAGTCTCCACATTAGTTAAGGAACATATTACCTTCAGGTATATCCCTAGAGACATTTAAACTGAACTCAGTGAACTGCAAATCACTTGAGAAAGAATTTATCATCAACGAATAGCTTGTTAAGGAAAACCTTCCTTGTCCCCTGATGACCATGTATTATTCCTCAGTGTTCTAGATGATGTCACCATTAGTTAAAACTCCATTATTTGGGGTGGCATTCACCACTCTTCAATAAATTGGAAAACCTATATCTCCAACATAGTGTATGCCCAAAAATGTAATAAATAAGATTTCTCTTAATCAGTTGGTAAATAAACTTACCAAAGGAGACAACATTCTTGACCTGATTCTTACCAATATAGCTGTCTCTTGCACTCTTCCTATGGTATCTCAATTCCCAGTGAAGTCTGGCCAGAAAAATTGTGACCTTCTCACCTTCTCCTTTAAATTTCTGAAACTCCCTGCAGTAAACTTCACTGAATTTAACAACAAACATGCTAACCTCAACTTACTCTCTGACAAAATATCAAACTTCACTTATGATTGCACCTCCTCTGACCTTGATTCAGCAGCGAGCTTCACTAAGAAATTCTACATCCATTTAGAATATGCATTGAGCTACTAATATCTACCAGAACCAAGTATCATGGGAAATTCAAAAACAAATCACTCTGGTGGCCCACTATCCTACATAAACTCCACAACAAAATAAAGAAACTCATTAAATTGTGTTAGAAAAATGTGTATTTGAATATATGAGAAATGCTAGTTTAAAAGCAAAGTAGTATATAATGCATTTTATTCTATTAATCATATAATAGTAAGGATTAATTCATGTGTAAATGTAAGTAGCTTTGAAACTGCAGTGTGGTTTGAAGCAAAGCTGACCTTCGACCCTGGCAGATGCAAGCTTAGCAAGTTTTAATGTTTATGATTTTCACAAGTGATTATCTGCTGGGTCAGGAAATTAAATGCGTGAAATAATGAAATCTTCTGCTCTTTCCTGTTGGAATGCTTTTGGCCTTGTATATGTGTTATTGAGATAAGCACGCAGCTGGTAGGAAAGTGTAACAGAGAACAAAGAAGATTATTAAAAGACTGAATCTGCTATTATATTCAAACTGATATGAAACTTTGAAGAAGTAACTTTACAGAAAGACATTATGTCTGACCAGCTGGATAGCAAGGCCGTATTGTATCTAGAGGAAAAGTTTCTTTTTAAATATACAGCATCAACAGCTTTATGAATAGAAGACTGTAAGCTAAAGTGATGTAGATGCCCTGTGACATATCACGTCAGTAAGGTGGGCATAGCTTAAATATTAAACCTATATAAAATTGTGTGCTTCCTGTTTCATGTCAGACAAAATTCTGTACTTGTACATTTTTTGCCTCCTGGTGTATACTAGTAAACTTTTTAACCTGAACCTCCTGTGTATTGAAATCTTATTTTATTTAACAGTTTGGTCCTTCGCAGACGGAATTCCCTTGGTAAGCCGCAGATCAGAGCGTATCGGTGGTCAAATACTGCACAGAAGTTACCGAAATGGTTCTTCTTGAGTGAAAAGACCTCCGACTGAATTGTCGTGTAAAGAGGCTGGCCACTTTCTGATCTGTGGCCGAAAAGCAGAACTTGGACTTTCTCAATACCGGAGGCTCAGGTAGGAAGAATTTGCCTTTTTTCTGTTTTAGATCAGGGACTAGGTTACAGTATATTGTTGTCAAGGTTTGTTTTGCAGATCAGGGACAAAAGGAAGTATTGTATATTTGGTCATAGATCAGGGTAACAGAATAAGGTAGGCAGTTATTCTAGATAAACTGTGAACAGGAACTGAGAACTTGATATCACGTGATAAAAAGGGTTACGTAACATTTTTTTTGCCATGGGAAATCAGTGCACTAAAACATTGCGAGATCCGCCCCTAACCGAAGACGCAAAATACATGCAATTATAATGTTCTGATAACGTTAGGTATTATAAGAAATGGGTTAATAAATATGAATTTGATGTTAAACTAGATAGAACTTCACTAGTTAAACTCCTTAAACAGCTTAAATCTGATGTGGGAGGTCAGGCAAAAAAGCAACGCCAATTAGGCATTCCTCAGGCACACAGGTGGATTGAGGAAGCAAATCGTACAGAGCAGAAGCTGAAAAATTCAAAAACATTATTTCTAGACAAAGAGGATAATAACTTGGTAATAGCGACAGCTCCCCCTCCTCCTCCCTTGCCCCCCTCCCTTACCCTTTTCAGGATATGAAGCGAGTGGACAGGCTGGTCCACCTCCACGTTATTCTGAAGTTTCAGCAAGACCACAACCATTTGTTAGAGATCCTATTGAAACTAGGTCCTGAACACGTAAAACACATAGGGACACAGAATTATATCAAATAGTGAGAAACCTACAGGATGAGAGTGAGGAAGAAATATGCCCACTTATAGAAGTTCCAAATCCTCAGGCAGGACAGGAAGGACAGGACCCAATACTCTTAGTATACAGGCCATGGACACCGGAGGATATCCGGAAGGCTACTGAGGAAATTCCCCATCCGAATGTTAATTTTATGAAATTTTTAGAAGATTTACAAGGCATGAGATTGAGTTACCACTTGAATGGGGAAGAAGTAGAAAAAGTAGTAAGACAAATTATAGGTCCAGATTGGCACATGATTTGTGGCACCTGGAATCCTCGTAATGCAGAGCTTAAACCCCTCCCACATAGTGACGCAGAGTTAGACAACAGAGTGAAAGGTCTGACAGACCGAATCTCTGAGAAATGGAAACCTAGAGCAGACTGGACTTGCATTAATCAATGCATACAACAGGAAAATGAGACGATAGATGGATATTATGCTAGATTATTAGAATGTTTTAATAATCATAGCGGTATGTCGGTTCCTGAGAACCAAACAAATGATTCCCCATATGAACAACAATTAAAAAATGCATTTTTGAAAGGTTGCATTGCACCTATTAGTAGCTTCATTACAAAGCATATGATAGACCATCGAACAGGGAGGCTACAAGCCTTACTTGAATACGCTAGACATGCTGAAAGACATTTTAATAGTAAAAAGAAAAAGAAGGTGCAAGTCTTCACTGCTGAAGACGGAGCTGAAGTATTTGTATTGCAGTCAGATAAAAAGGGCAAGAAGAATGCCCAGGGAAACAAACAGTCTGATAAATGATCAGAAGATTTTGAAGAGAGGAAAAAGAGAGGTGAGTGCTTCAAGTGCGGGAAAAAGGGACATCTAGCAAGGGATTGTAAGCAAAACAAAAAGGTAATTTCAGAAGATAAGGGAGATGAGGACTGACTATATGATAGTGAAGATACATCATGTGAAAGTCAGAAATCATCAAGAAAAGTTAATAAACAGAAAACAGACGTAAATGTGATAGAAGGAGTTGAGGAAGTGCAAGTAGATATGGAGGATGAAGAAAGTGAAATTTTGAACTTAACATTATTGAGCTTAGAGCTCTACTTAGCAGATATAAAACCGGAAGTTACACTTCTGGTGGAGGGAAGGGAAGTCAAATTCCTATGTGACTCAGGAGTGTCACGGACTTTGATCACCTGATTATATACTAGTAAAAGCCGCAAATGGACAGCTATACAGGGAACCACTTTCCCATGATATAGCAATAACTGACCCTGTTTCAGGTATGACCCAAAGAAGTAAAATTGTTGTTTCTGCAAAGTGTCCAGTAAACCTATTGGGCAGCGACCTTATGCAGATATTTGGCATAGCAGTAGTTCCAACTGTACAAGGTATGGAGGCACAGAGGCAAATGGATACCTTTGTAGTGCGATTGGAGGGTGAAACTTTTTACTGGTACAGCCAGGACCTAGTCACGACTGGTCCAGGGGCAGTAACTGAGGAACTGATGAACATAGCCATCAGTAAAGCCCCCTCCCTCGACACTGATCAACAGAATTTGTTACACTGTACTCTATACTACTGTACTACACCAGGACCTGATAGAGAATATGAGCAAGAATTATTCAGAAATCGTGCAACTAGACTAGTATTGCGTACTTTGTACTGGGATACTGAGGGGAACAGTGTAGTCAGCTGTTCATTACCTCAAGAATTCCTTGCATTATACAGATCAAATCGATTACCACATGTCAGCTTGACAAAGAATAAACATGTAAAATGGGCAGACGTAGGAGAAAAAGTAACAAGATGGGAGAAACAGACTGATTTAGAACTGTCAGAACAAGGGATACAGAAACAGAAACTGAATTGGTTGACACAGACACATCCAGCTGTACACTTGCAATCTAGCGAGGACAGCTGATTAGCATTTTTATTAGAAGAAGAAGAAAAGGCCTTATGTGAAATTCCAACAACTCTTTGGTCAACAGGCAAGTCAGATGTAGGACTTATTCGAACAGCAGGACCAGTTACAATTACCCCAAAGTCAGCTTTTAGACCACAGAAAAGACAATACCCTTTGAGAAAGGATGCAGAAATAGGAATTAAGCCTATAATAGCAGCATTACTCAAAGAGGGAGTACTGGTAGAATCTCTTGATTCACCATGTAATGCACCCCTATTTCCTGTTAAAAAGCAAATGGGGAATGGCGGATGGTACAAGATTTACAAGCTGTAAATAATGCAGTAATACCTAGAGCACCTACGGTGCCAGACCCACATACTTTGTTAAATGATTTAAAACCACAACAGAAGTATTTCTCTGTGGTAGACATCAGCAATGCTTTCTTCTCGATACCTATACATCCTGATAGTCAATATTGGTTTGCATTTACATTTCAGGGTAAAAGGTATACATATACTCGACTACCACAGGGATATTGTGAGAGTCCAACAATATTTGCACAAGAAATGGCTAGCAACCTGGCAGGGTTTACCCCACCGAGGTAGTCAAATTCTACTTTATGTAGATGACATCTTGCTAGCAGCCCCACCCAGCAACAATGCAGGGAAGATACTGTGGCGTTATTGAAATTTTTAGCAACACAAGGACACAAAGTAAACAAAAGTAAGTTACAACTTTGGAGAAAACAAGTTAGATACTTGGGATATGTAATATCCAATGAAGGTAGAATACTAGATGAGGAAAGAAAAACAGCAATTTTGCAAGCACCTAAACCAGCAACTAAGAAGGAAATGATGTCTTTCTTGGGTACAACTAATTTCTGCCGGAGCTGGATACCAAATTATGCTTTGGAATCTGCTCCACTGACTGACTTGATATATAAGACACCAATGGCAGCACAAGATATTTTACAATGGACAACCGAAGCAGAAACGGCTTTCTGCAGGTTGAAGCAGTTGATAGCTTCTTCATTAGTTTTAGGACTTCCAAATTATCACAAATGTTTTTTTCAGACCGTAGATTGCAAACAAGGATATATGATGTCAGTATTGACGCAACAACATGGGGACAAGCAATGCCCCATAGCCTACTATTCATCACAGTTAGACCCAGTGGTGCGATCTTTGCCTCACTGTGTACAAGCAGTAGTTGCAGCCGCAATGGCAGTACAGGCTTCAGCCTCAGTGGTGTTATTCCACACTCTCACATTGAGAGTGCCTCATGCAGTTGCAATAATTTTACTGCAAGAAAAAGTGGCATACCTTTCTCCTGCTAGACACCTTTCATGTATGACTATACTGCTGAGCCAACCTCATATGACAATTGAACGATGTATGACATTAAATCCATCAACATTACTCCCAACTCCTGCGGATGGCACACCACACAGCTGCCTGCAGGAAATTGAACAGTTAGCTTTACCTAGACAAGATCTCACAGATATGCCCTTGGATAATGCCGAGGTGACATATTACGTGGACGGCTCATGCAGAAGGGGTCCTTCATGGAAGAATCTGGTGGGGTATGCAGTAGTTACAGACACTGAAATTCTAGAAGCACAATCCTTACCACATAACTTATCTGCACAAGCAGCAGAGTTGATAGCTTTGACGAGGGCATGTACTTTAGCAAAAAACAAGTGTGTAAACATATATACTGATAGTCAGTATGCTTTTTCTACAGTACATGTATTTGCACAACAATGGAAAAATAGAGGAATGATAACATCTAGTGGAAAACCTATTAATCATGCGCAATTTATTTTGGAGTTATTAGAATCTATTCAGTTACCTACCAAAGTAGCTATTTGTAAATGTGTAGCTCATACAAAACAACAGGATAAGATTTTGAAAGGCAATGCATGAGCTGATGCAGCTGCAAAGCAAGCAGCCTCAGACTCAGAAACTTTACTTTTAAATGAGGAATTACAACCCTCTGAGATTTTAGATTTAGACATGTTAAAAACAATGCAGACGCTTACTACAAAAGCGGAAAAACAAAAATGGGTAAAACGAGATGCAATTCTTGAGAATGGACTGTAAATTTCCAAAAAAAAACCCCAATATTGCCGTCTAATTTATTTAGATATGCAGCTTTGTTGAGCCATGGGCAGTGCCATGTCTCAACAGGGGGGATGGTACAGTTAGTAAACCGAATATTCCAAACATATGGATACACAAACTACACAAAAAAAATTTGTGCAGCTTGTCATACTTGTAACAAGCATCATGCACAAGGGGCATTTAAAACCAAGCAAGGAAGTTTTCCTATACCACTGTATCCGTTCCATACTATTTGTATGGATTTCATAGAATTGAATAAATGTGAAGGGAAAAAGTTTTGTTTAGTTATTGTAGACATGTTTTCCAAATGGGTAGAAGCTTTTCCAACCAAAACCCGGATGCAGCAACAGTGGCGAAAGCCCTGATAAAAGAAGTAATCCCTAGATTTGGCATTCCGGAAAGGATTTATAGTGACAATGGCACACATTTCGTAAACCAGACAATCCACCAACTTGGGAGATTTTTTAGTATCTCCTTAAAGAACCATTGTGCTTACCACCCACAGTCAGCAGGACTGGTGGAAAGGTACAATGGTACCCTCAAAAGTAAGCTTAGGAAGCTAGTTGAGGAGACCCAAAAGAATTGGATACACTGTCTGCCTTTAGCACTGCTGAGTATGAGAAAGGTTCCAAATGTAAAGGGTTTGACTCCCTTTGAAATGGTTTTTGGGAGAGCATATTATGTGCCTCAGTGGAAAGCTCTCATGCCTGCAGAGCAAGAGGCTGACAGTTCATTAGCTAGTTATATGAGGAAACTTAACAAATAAATCTGTTTTGCAGTTTAACTCTTTTTCAGATAAGGAACAGACCAGACTTGTGGACGGTGGAAGCAGTCTTGGCCCCGGGGACGTACATTTGGCTGAAAGTGATGAAAAGGAAGAATTGGGCGAGTCCAAAGTGGGAAGGACCATACCAGGTTCTGTTGGCAACGCCTACTGCAGTCAGAGTGGCCGAGAGGACGTCTTGGGTTCATTTGACACACTGCAAACCGGTAAAGAACTTTCAACTTGATAAAAACTTTGTGACTGATACACAACCAGACCGAGATGGCCAAAAACTAAGCGAATAGAAATGTAGATCAGCCCCAGAGATGTTGCATAATCATTTTGTGGAGTATACATTTATTGACTGTAATTGTGACAATTTTTCTCTTGTTGTGGTTTATCCTACATACATCCACACAAGTGAAAGTGGGAAGGAGTGATGAAACGTCTATAGACTGGCATCCAAATTTTAACACATACCTAGCCATGAAACGTGTACATGCAGAGACTATGAACATTTCAAATTGCTGGGTTTGTACAGCTATACCAACAGCATATGGAGGACTGATAATGTCCGCTGTCCCTTTGGGGATAAATGAGACTTGGGAGAATTTACTTTTCGATACAGGAACTGTGAGATCACAGGACAAAATAGCTTTATTTTTACCTGTCACACAAAAAGGAATTGCATGTTTTTATAAAAATGATACCCTCCAGGTGGGCTGGAGCAATTGTAATATAACCATATCTTACCAATGTTACATTAAGAATAGTAATGGCAATACTTTTTGCAATACTAATTATAACTCATATTTGAACTCATTGAAAACAACCATGAATGACATTCGCAAGAATCCAGTTTTGTTTAAACAATTGTCAGTTATAGAAAAGAAAATGTTTCATGCAGGGCTGATGCGTATTAGTACTAAAGTAGAAAACTGTTATTTTATTTGTGGGAAAAAGGCATATAAATGGTTACCTGAGAATTGGTCAGGCAGTTGTTTTTTGGGTTACTTGGTTCCGGCAATAAGACATACTGCAGAAGTACCTTTGGGTAAGATACGAAACGTGATAGAAGCAGCCCGAAAACCCGAAGGTCCAGTTGAAAAACTTGTGAATCCAGTTGGAAAGATCAAAGCTGGCTGGAAAGACCACAATTCAGTAAAAGACAAAAGCAAATTGACTCATATGGACTTGAGTGACAGTGTTATATCTTGGGCAGGAATATTCCCAGCCTATGGAGCAGTCAAATCGATCTGGGAGCTGAGGAAGTTGTCGAAACTTCTCGAAGTAATGAGTAATGCAACTTTTTCTGCCCTAGAACTGGTGACTGATGAACTGAATGCAATGAGAACTGTTGTGCTACAAAATCGGATGGCTCTTGACTTCACCCTAGTGGCGAGAGGTGGTACGTACGCGCTTATCAAAGAAGAATGCTGCGCTTATATTCCTGACAATCGTCATGAAATCAATAACTACCTAGAGGTAATTCAGCAAGTATCAGCCATGACTGAACCAGGCCCAAACCCACTGATGGACTTTTTCCAGAATCGATTTGGGGGGTGGGGTTCCATCCTAATGAATATTCTGATTGCCATTTGTGTGGGTATACTCCTAATAGGAGCATGTGTTTGCTGTGGAATTCCCTGCATGAAAAGATTAATCAAAGATTTTATTGATGTATCTGTTACTGAAACTTTGTACCAAGATATTGAAATTGAAAAATTGATCTCAGATGACATTTTTTCTGAAGTATAGATTGAATGACTCACCTAGCTGAAAATCCTAAGTGGAAAAGGTTAGGAGATGAAATGACACTATGCTTACTTCAAAATAGAATAAAAAGTATTAATAGGGGGGAAAATGTTAGAAAAATGTGTATTTGAATATATGAGAAATGCTAGTTTAAAAGCAAAGTAGTATATAATGCATTTTATTCTATTAATCATATAATAGTAAGGATTAATTCATGTGTAAATGTAAGTAGTTTTGAAACTGCAGTGTGGCTTGAAGCAAAGCTGACCTTCGACCCTGGCAGATGCAAGCTTAGCAAGTTTTAATGTTTATGCTTTTCACAAGTTATTATCTGCTGGGTCAGGAAATTAAATGCGTGAAATAATGAAATCTTCTGCTCTTTCCTGTTGGAATGATTTGGCCTTGTATATGTGTTATTGAGATAAGCACGCAGCTGGTAGGAAAGTGTAACAGAGAACAAAGAAGATTATTAAAAGACTGAATCTGCTATTGTATTCAAACTGATATGAAACCTTGAAGAAGTAACTTTACAGAAAGACATTATGTCTGACCAGCTGGATAGCAAGGCCATATTGCATCTAGAGGAAACTTTTTTTTTAAATATACAGCATCAACAGCTTTATGAATAGAAGACTGTAAGCTAAAGTGATGTAGATGCCCTGTGACATATCACGTCAGTAAGGTGGGCATAGCTTAAATATTAAACCTATATAAAATTGTGTGCTTCCTGTTTCATGTCAGACAAAATTCTGTACTTGTACGTTTTTTGCCTCCTGGTGTACACTAGTAAACTTTTTAACCTGAACCTCCTGTGTATTGAAATCTTATTTTATTTAACAAATTGTTTACTAGATTCAGAACTTTTCTTCACAAGGATAACATTAAAAGTATTACAATGTTAAGGTCCAAAAGAATCTTCCAGAGACCAAAGACACATTTCAGCACTTTTATTTCCAACAGGTAATTGTAGCTTCATGAACATCACAAAAAGCAAATCTGAATCATAACAAGCTGGGATTATTTTTGTACATAAAACAATAATTTTATAGCAGGTTCCTGGCTAAAGTATAGTCCAATGCTTTTTAAAACTTTTATCAAATTTTCCCAACATAACCAATTAGCACATTTTCCCCATCTCCAAGGTACAGACTCCCATTCCTTCTAAATCCAATAAAGACTTGTCCTTCATTTCACCATACTTCCTTTTAATGTCCCATGTCCAGTGAAATTCTTTTCCCCATCTAGCTGACAGCTACTTTTAGGATGACTGACTGTTACATCATCCAGTAAACTCTCTTTCCCCATTTAGCTGATGGTTCAAAGCCCACCACCATTCTCAAAACTTTCTGCATACTTTCAAAGCAGAGCTATATAGTCCCTGGACTTACACTGGCTGCCCACCCTAACAAACATGCTGAATAAAAGAAAATAGTTATACTTCCTTATCTCTGCTATGAAGCCATACTCCTTACAACCTTCCTCTTCCGGCACCTTTAACAATGTCAGTATTCTAGCAAAGCCTCACTCTGTAACTTAATAATATTGTTTCTAAAAAGTCTTATTCTGAAATGTTGCTTCTAACAATATTACTTCTATCAAAGCCCTATTCATCCAACAATACCTCATCTATATTATTATACTTTCCTGTTCTAATTTCATATAGCGGTAGCAGCAGCAACTTAATATTTAAAAGAATTCATCATCAATAAATCCATCCTAACATTTTTGCCTAATAAGTTCCCTCTAACATAAAAATAACTGAATAACACACTCAAGCTCATTAAATGAGCTCATGAACTTAAGCTGGCCTCTAAATCCAAAGATAATTTAAGTCCTTCTTTAGCTGTATTAAAAAACTAAGAAGCAATACCCTAAATTGCTCTGAATTTATTTATAATAGGGCCTCTTATTCTGAATCAACTGACAATGCCAATATCCCGTAAACAAATTTAGTGCCAATTGCACCCCCAAGATGCCTATCCAAAGCCCTGAAATATGTAAGTTCTTACTCTCCCAATTATCTCCAAGGGTAAATTACTGAATAATACTTCCTCTGTGGAACCTCATAATATACTTAGTTGCTTAATTAAAATGTTAAACATGCCTTTGCCGACACACTCCTTAAATTATTTAAACTACGTTAAGTTTCTAGATTTGTCACTGATGAGTTGAACACTGTAATAGGTGATAGTCCTCCATAAAGGTGGATTTACAACCAGAAAATACAACTTAAAAAATAAATAAAATGATAAAATACCACTAAGAACACCGATCCAAAAAGTAAGCGAATTTAATGAAACACTTTAAAATTCACTTACTTCTTGGATCGGTGGTCTTGGTGGATTTACAACCAACCTGGGTAATTGCAGACATATCTGCCTTACAAGCCTCATCTGCAAAACACTGGAGCATATTATAACTGATATCATTAACTATATCGTCAAGAAGCATATTAGACTTGCTCTCCAAAAGTCTGACTTTCTGAAGGATAAATCCTGTCCATTTAATCTGGTAAACTTCTTCAAAAGTGATACAGAGGCCATGCGTTACACATGGCTTATCTTGCTCTGGACAATGTTTTAACACCATTTCCTATGCTGTCATCATACAGAAGTTAAATGCTTTAAAAACTGACCCATATGTGGTACAATGCATAACAAACTCTCTGAAAGACAAAACCCTCACAGTGTGAGTTGCAAGTGCCTCATTAGAAAAATATAAAAGTGACTAGCGGTGTCCCTTATGGTCTTGTGCTGGGGCCTCTCCTTTTCAGCATTTACTTCTCAGATCTCCAGGTAGACAGCCAAAACCTATCACTAACAGAGTTTTCAGATTACTGCAAACTGTGGGTTATTGTTGTTAAATTACTCTCTGACATTCAAACCCTTCAGAAACAGGTGTTTCTGAGCGCTACATCTGGCACTATTTTGAAGTTGACTCATATTACAAAGAGATGCATGGCATGGTATTCCTGTTTGTAGCTGGCCTTGTACCCTAGCCTTTTTAAACAGACAGGTGTCTGTTTGGGGATAGCTGAAGAGCACTGTTAGGACTTGAAGTTGTATGGTGGGCAACTAATAAAAACTGAAGGCCTTCAATCCTTAACAGGTTAGGACTCGCTATCCTCTGTGCTAAAGTGTTAGCTACACTGTTCCTGACTGACTGGGTGAAGTCTGCAAACATTATGGTAGTGCAAAATTCTTGGTATTGCAGGATGAATTTTCATTATTTCAAGAACCTTTAGTGTCATTTGATCAAGATGTTTTTTGCAATGGATCAGACACCTTGTTTGGGTGAACTGCATTATATGTACTTTGGTTTTAGTGTTGCCTTCACTCATTTAAGTTTCATTCATTCATTCATAAGTAAGCTAAGACTGAAGGTAGTCATTCTAGCACAGGGACACAGGAAATTAACTTTCTTGGGTGGTGTAAGCCAGGGAACCTTGTTGGCTAGGCTTACTTATGCCCTATGTACCTACCTATGAACCTATAAACCTATGAACTGTCCCTAGTAATTTCTTGATGTATTAAGAATGGGCTCAGACTAAATGATAAAAAGGTAGTCATCACCATTGATAGACAAACCCCTCCCCTTAACATATTACACTGCTACAAAATAAAATGTCAGGAACATAGTGAATTGGGTTGTTAACTCTCTCCCTTTAGTTTGCCCATCATGTTACAAATGGTTATCAGGAAGTCCTTTTATTTAGAACAGTTAACTGCCAAAGGATTGTCATCAAGGTCTAAAGAGGTAAAAACTACCTTATATGCTGCATTGGTCAGACCAAATTAAGTACAGTGGCCCCTTAGGGATGTATCTTGATAAGCACATTAAACAATTAAAAATACCCCACAGGTTCCTATTCAAAAAGGTTACAGGTCTAATCTCCCTAAGCTACTAAGAGAGGCTTGAAGCTCTATCCCTTTATTCAGTCTCTTATATACTTTTGATGGGAGATCTCTGTCTCACCATTAGAAGTCTGGTTGTCTTGGACCTCCTGTACCACTGAAAGTCAAATATCTTCACCAGTACTAGAACCAGGGACCTAAATCTTCAACAACAGGTAAATAAAATGTAGAGGAACTAGATTATAATGCAGCATTTCCCAAACCTCTTGAATAAACTTCTCCTGCATGTTAAGTAGTGCAACTCACTAGGTTCCTTTAAAGACAAAGTAGATGACTCTATGGATAGCCACACATTTATTTTGAGGTTGACTGGTATGGCCCTTCTTGAGAAAAGAGGTGCATCATGAGGGAGTGTACTAGGAAGGTACAAATTGTCATTATATTTGGGACCTTGGAATATCGGATCTATATTACAAGCTCAACCGCTTAAGTTGTCGAATGCCTAAATGTCGACACCTAAATGGCGAAAGCTTCCTTTTTGTTTCTACTTCATGTCAACACCTCACCCTTTAGCTTATGGTATTTGAGCATATACTTCAGCATACATAAAACACACACACACACACACACACACACACACACACACACACACACACACACACACACACACACACACACACACACACACACACATACACACACGCACGCACACACACGGCTTACTCATATTCTCCTAATATTGTTTTTTTGACAGTTCGTAATTTCCTGCTATTGTTCTATTATACTATTTCATAATGTAATCCTTTTGTTGTTACATGCATCTTGTGTAAGTTTTGCAGTTTTATTACTGCAATTAATTAGCTGTTTTTTGAACTGTTGTTTTCTTTTCTTGTGCCTTTCCAAAGGCATGGGTCATGCCTAAAAGTGGCCCAGCAGATCAGCACACCCATTTGCTTAGTACTTATGAAAATAAATTGATCCATTAAAAACAATGTGTTATTAGATGAAGTCTATGCTAGTGAAAGGGGAAAAAGATACAAGGGGAAAGCAAACTTCAAAGATGCGAGTGACATTTACTTCTGCTACTCTGACACCACTCATGAGTAGAAGGATGACAGTTCTATAGTTATGTTATGTCTGCTCTACTTCAAACAGTAGTTCTTCTATTCAAGTCATTAGTTTCAGTCATAAAATGTTGATGGGAACAGTGTGTAACAGAACAAACCAATAGGGAGCTAATGCCAAAAGCTGATGTCTTTAATTCTCAGCCTAGAATTTAACTATTTGATGTTCTCAGTGTGTCTTCATTTCATTTGCCTGCAACAGCACACATTCAAACACTGAAAGTCAGCAAAATGAGAAAACACTTCATTCGCTATGAACTTGTCACAAACTTGATGTATGTCTAACACAATTAAAAAAATGCTAACCTTTTACTTCCTTGATGGCCTGTTTCATTTACTGATATTCATTGTTCTTGGCATTTCAATATTCCGTTTCTATTTTTTACTATTTTCAATGAGCCAGAAATCTGACATAATCCATTTTACTGGGCACTTCAGACAAAATGTTCCCAAAATGAGCTACAGTACAGGAACCATTTGCATACATAATGCATCTTTTGTGTTTCATTTGCATTCATATAATAAATGGATAGCATACAAAGTAAAAGGCGATAAAACATATGCTGTAGGAAAGGGTCTTCACTTACTGTGGTAAGATTTTCATCTCTAGGTGTGCTGTGCACCTTTAGGTATTCTACTTAACATGGTTTTTATCTATAATATTAAATGTTGTTATTTTTGTAACTCTAGCAAAACAAAGAATTATAAATCTATCATTATCATCAGAAATGTATGGATTCAAAATTCACAGATATATTAATATAAAATAAAAACAATATTTTTTTAAAGCACTGGCTTTTGGAGCAATAAATTTTACACTCAGACCTCACGAGTGTCAATTTGTTCAGTACATTTAATAAGCAAATTAACCTTCCAGTACTACCGAGTCCCAGTTTGCTGTTGTGCCTAAAACCTATTAAGAGGAATGCTATTTATCTGACAATCACAGCTACCAACTTTTAAGCAAAATAGTAAGGCGACAGTATCATTCACTGGGTGTATAAAGTAAAAAGAGAGGCACATCATAAAATTGTCTATTTTGGCTGAGAACTAAACAATGTAATTTTTTACTCCATGAAAATGAAGTACAAATGTTATAAAACATGACACTGTGGGTAGTATGCAAATGACAGACAGGCTGCTTATTCTCTAGGAATGACTGTCAGCTATATGGTGCTGGATAGTAGTACATAGATCCTATGAAAGTGATAAAAACGTCGTCATCTAAAACAATATTGCTCTTAGTGACTGCAAAATCTACAAATGTCACTTTATCTTCTTGTCATTGAGACATTACCATGCCTCACAAGTCCATTTTGAATACCTAGTTATAACTACCAATACCAATCTGCCAGTAACTTATTAAATGCATCTAGCTTACTTTATAGTTCATAGGTTCATAGATTAGTACTAGGCTAACTGCCATTGCGAGCCATTTTAAGCCTAGCCAATTATCCCCTGTGAGATTCAAACCCTGTACCTTGTGCTTGAAAGGCAAACACCTTAACCATTAGGCCACCCTCCCAACCCCAAAAACTTTATTTATGCCTTTGGTCCTGCTTGGGGCATAGGCCACGTACAAGCACTCTCCAGCCATTCCGGTCCTGGGCCAGTCTTTCCAGTTGCCCTCAAGGGTGACCCATTCTATTTATGTCTGCATCCAGGTCACATTGCCATGTATTCCTTTGCCTGTCTCTCTTTCTTTTTCCTTGTGGATTCCAAGTGAGAGCTTGTCTTGTTGTGCTGGATTTTGGCTTTCTTAGGGTGTGCCAGATCCATTGCCACTATTTCTTGAGTATTTCCGCTTCTACAGGGCTTTGTTATGTTTGACTCCAAAGTTCCTCATTATTTATTGTTTCTGGCCAATGGATGTGAAGGATTTTCTTCAGATATGTGTTGACAAATGTCTGTACCCTTCTCATGCTGGTAGCTGTGGTTTTCCAGGTTTCAGCTCCATAGAACAGGACTGGTTTCACCATGGTGTTAAAGATCCTGGGCTTGATCTGTGTTGAAAGTTTAGCAGATCTCCAGACCTTCTGCAGCTGCTGGAAAGACACTTTTGCTTTTCCAACCTGGTTTCTAACATCTGCATCAGTGCCTCCAAGCCTATCAACTATGCTGCCCAGATATGAAAATCTATCCACTTTCTCCAGTACCTGGCCATCTAATTGGAAATGTGTTCTTGTTATTAACCTTTAATACCTTACTCTTCCCTCTATGAATGTTAAGGCCTAATCGAGCAGAATTCTCTGCCACAGTCCTTGTCTTTTTCTCCATTTGCTGATAGGTGTGGGACTGAAGGGCTAGATCATCGGTGAAATCAAGATTGTCTAGTTTAGTCCAGGGTGTCCACTGGATGCCATTTTGTTTCTGGGCAGTGGATGTCTTTATTATCCAGTCCTTTGCAAGGAGGAACAGGAAAGGTGACAACAGCTTCCTTGCCTCACTCTGTCCTGTTTGCACCTTAAAGGCATATGTACGCTGTATACCATGAATCATCTTGCATGTCATCCCCTTGTATGAGTTCCTAATTATGTTAGTAAACTTCTCGGGTGCCCTGTAGTGTCTCAGCATCTTTCACAGACTCTGTCTTTCTAGACTGTCAAAGGCCTTCTCATAGTTGAAGTTCACATAGGGGGTGAGTTCCACTCCAGTGACTGCTCCAGGATGATGCACAGCATTGCAATTTGCTCTGTGCAAGATCTGTCCTTGTGAAAACTGGCTTGCTGGTCTTGGAGCTGGGGATCAACAGCATCTCTCATTCTGTTCAAGAGGACTCTATTGAAAATCTTTCCTGGTATGGACAACATTATACCCATATAGATGGAACACAAACTGAGGTCACATTTTTTGAGAAGTTTAATGAGGTAGCCCTTCTTACAGTTTGTTGGAACTTGTTCTTCTTCCCAAATCTTACAGAAAATGGGGTGGATCTCTACACTGGTCTCTGTGTCAGCCTTTAGTGCCTCTACTGGGATGCTGTGTGGATCAGAAGACTTGCCATTTTTCAGCTGGTTTATGCTTATGTATATTTCCACTTTTATGGGCATACTGCAATCAATCATTAGGTCCTGATTTATTGACAGTATCTCAGGTGGGTTTACTGGAGTTAGTCTATTCCCTCCATCTGTTCTTTTGCTTTTCCTCATCTGCTGTTTTCCTCCCTTCTCTATCTTTTACTGATCTTTCTGGTTTGCTGTATCTTCCAGAAAGCTTCTTTCTAGTATTATAGAGATCCTTCATATTTCCCTTATGAGCTGCATCATCATCTTCCAATATCAGTAATTCTATGTATTGTCTCTTATCTGTTTTGATAATTTATTTATTTATTTATTAACCAAGAAAGTCCGACTTGGAACAAAGCCAATTTTCAGCATAGGCCCGGGGAGAAATGCTCCAGACGCATGTCTTTGTAACATGGGAGAAAACCAGAGCACCCAGAGGAAATCCACACGAACGCAGGGAGGACATGCAGACTCCACACAGAAGGCACCCCAGCCAAGAATCGAACTGAAGAACCTCTTTCTGGGAGGCAACAACTCTACCACTGTACCACTACGCCATCCAAATATACTTTATATAAGACATACTTCTTCACTGCTCTTTGCATGTCTAAATATTTCTGTTGTGCTTTGGCCTTTCCTGCTGTTGTACGGCTGTTGTTGACTTCTGCCTTCTTCAACTTTCTATCTTCTATATTCTTCATTGTCTCTGGTCAGACCACTCCTTGTGGATATGTTTTTTGGGGTCCCAATATTTCTTGACATTCTTGAATGCATCCAGCACATTTTTGTATTTTTATTTTTTTGCATTTAATTATTTAAATATTAGTATATTAGCCACAGTTTATTTATTTTCCCACCCCTTACTGCTTCATTCTTCCCAGCTGGGTCTGACATGGCTTTTAAGTGCATCATAGGAGGTCATGCTGGCAATTGCTTGTACTGCTGAGGGTGGGGGGGGGTATGCTATAACTTACCCTGTTTCTCCACCCCTTCCCTTCACTCAACAACATAAATCTGAGGGCTGCTCCCCTCTCTGGACCAAACCACGTCTTAGGGAGATTATTTGACAAATGCCCTCCCTTTGGGATGTGCACACCCATCCCTCCCTTCCAGCACATTGAAGACATTAGCAGCTAATCAAACCCAGGCCACCTGAGCCATAGTTATAGTTTCATCCCTGTATCCCATGGCACTGGCTAGTTAGCCACAGTTTTAAGTCCAAAAGCTAAAGACTGACTTAGAATGAAAATATAAATAAATAATAATAATAACTGTTATTTATAAAATAAACCAGGAACATTGACCAGATTACTAGCCGTCTGCACATCAAATCTGATCTATGTGCAGCAGAAAGAGTGGCCTAGTGGTGCATTGGTGCAGTGGTTAATGTTGTTGCTTCACAGCATGAGGTTCTGTGGTTCAATTCTCAGCTGGAGAGCCTTCTGTGTGGAGTCTGCATGTCCTCCTTGCATTTGTGGGGGTTTCCTCTGGGTAGTGTACTCCCAGTTTCCTCCCACATTCCGAAGACATGTGTCTGGAGCATTTCTTCCTGGGTCTCCTCTGAAAATAGGTTCTATCCTAGTCAGATTTTTCTGGTCAACAAATGTTAAATAAATAAATAAAGTTAATATAGGCCAACCTTAGCTATCAAACACATATATGCTGATAAATAAATAAGTAAATAAATAAATAAACACATCTGAAATTTATATGCATTACTAAATAAGCATAAAAAGTAATAATAAAAAAGAAAAATATGTAAGTAAGGACTGTGGTACAAATGAAACATACTTTACAGTAATAAAGGCATTAAACATTCAAATTTAAGTAGATTATATACTCAGGAACAGGAAAAAAGGTAAAAAAAATGATCTCCTGATGAAAGCGAAAGCCTAAACCCCATAGACAGGAAATTAAGTAGTGTAGGAAGGGACAGGAAGTAAATAACACAAAGAAAAAGCAGTAGTCTCCAAAGCAATAGAAAAGAGAAAGTCATCCAGTTTAAACTAGCAGTAAAATTAGAAGTATGTATGCACACCTACACACACACACAAGTGCACACACACACACACGCACACACACACAGAAAAAAGCCACTGCTTGTTCTTGTTTGACCTAAATGCAATCTTGGGTATTGACTAGCATTTTCATGGTATTACATTGGGATGAAACAGCTAGGCTTAAAATTACCTCTGGGTCAATAGCCTAGTGATCTCCTATGATCCTATAAATCATAAATTTAAAGATACAGTATACAAAAGTAAAAGCAATAAAACACTCATGAACTTAATTATTCAACAAGTACACCTTAAGCTAAACCAACTTAAAGATGAAGGGCCATTAATGCTTACATTCATGTAGTTTTTAGCTCTCAAGAATTGCCACTAAAAAGATTAGTGTTATAAATATTTTTGAGGCTGCAAAAATACTGTCAGCTAAACTTGATAATGAAAAATTATGTACTGGAGAAGCATTACTTCTTAAAATATTTGCCTTTTATTTATTGGATTTGTCACCAGAATTATTGTTTTTGTGAATAATTTTCAGGTCATGTTCCTAGAAAACAGTATACATGTTTGCAAAGCATTGTGATAATGATATTTAAGTCTCCACATCTGGACATCATCTGTCATTACTCAGTTATACAGGATAAGTCACAGTAAATTTAAATGTGAGGGAACATCTTTTAAATTGAGCAACTAAGCAACTTTTTTACTTTATTTGTTTAGCTTAAACATTTTTTCACTGTTAAAACAAGAAACAAATAAATACCAAAATGAAACCTAATAAAAAATAAATATGTAAATAATACAAATAAGGCTGTAATAAAATATTTAAAACCATCTTTCTCTTTTTCCTGAAATAATAAGTTATATTAAGTAATGACAAATCAATAAACAGCATTTTCTTATCATCTTTCAGTCTTTATTAGCCTGCCATAGGAGCATTTTTGATAGTCTCTCTGTCTTTCCTTGCCACCAAAACAGAATAAAGAAATGTGCATGATGCGGTCTATTTTTTATAGTTGGGCTACTCCCTAATTGCTAAGTTGCAAGACTGCAAAAGCATAATGTCATGAATATTGCTTTCAGCAATGATCCTATTACTCATAAATCTACTGTTATTGTGACTGTCTCATACATGTGAAGTTCATATTATACTGAAAAAATGATTTCATAATGATTTCAGGCCAACTCCAAAATGTTTATCTAAATCTTAAAGTTAATGGCATATGATGGATTGCTGATGAAATCTATTGTAGTGTTACCACCTGTTGTCAAATAGAACTGCAGCATAGCAAACAACAGTATGACAAAGGGATCCCTCAAATGAGTACCCTAAAAAATTTATACCAAAATTAATTCCCCACAGTTTAAGTTATAACTATAAACAACGAATAACCTAAAAATTTATACAAAAACTAATTCTCCACAGTTTAAGTTATAACTGTAAACAACAAACAGTTACTTAAAATGGGTGGAGAAGCCATTTTACATTAAAATACATTACAACAGAGACACTTATCATACATAAATTGCTAAATGTATAATCCAAACTTCAAAATGAAAGTCAATAAGGCACCTGGAAGTGTACATGTTACAGCTACTGCCACATGACTAGAGGCTGTACACTCCCTTTTGCATTATTGCACACACACATACATATATATATATATATATATATATATATATATATATATATATATATATATATAAATATATATCTATATATATCTATGTGTATATATATATATATATATATGAAAACACACATACATTATCACTTTTTCTTTTGCTCTCTCTCTCTCTCTCTCTCTATATATATATATATATATATATATATATACACACACACACACACACACACACACACACACACACACACACACACACACACACACACACACTGTTCATATTGTTTGACAACATACCTGGAAGACTGCATTGCTGTTTTGTTTCAGGTTTTAGCAATAACTTACCTTCAGGCATGGGTAATGCAGGATTATACCATGATCCCCCCAAAACGTGCATGCTGATTGGCCAGCGTCTATGCATCGAGTTATACTAATGGAAAAGGTCCGTCCGGACTTTTTCCATTAGTATAACTCGATTTTCGCTATGTTAAATGGGTTTAACATAGCGAGACAGTTTAAAATAAGCAACGGAGATCTCCGTTGCTTATTTTAAAGCTGTCTCGCTATGTTAAACTCATTTAACATAGTTAGACAGTGTTTGTAACGGAGAAAGCAAGATCTCCGTTGCTTTAGTGTCTCGCTATGTTAAATGAGTTTAACATAGCGAGACAGTTTTAAAATAAGCAACGGACATCTCCGTTGCTTATTTTAAAACTGTCTCGCCATGTTAAAATTAATTAAAATAGCGAGACAAAAAAGCAACGGAGATCTTGCTTTCTCCGCTGTTTTTACAACTCTGATGTACCGCGCGGCGCAGTACATCAGAACTGCCGCCGATGCCAGACATCTGCGCAAGGGCAGCAAACAGGCATTATACTATGCCATTATTTAAAAAAAGTAATAGTTTCTTTTCTTAAATAATGTCATGGTATAATAGCAATAACCCACTTCTGGGTGTGGGTAATGCTAAATTTACCCATGGTTGGCTTTGTTTGGTTCCTCGGGCTTCGCCCCCGGGGCCAAACCACGCCAACCGTGGGTAAATTTAACATTACCCACACCCAGGCGTGGGTTATTGCTATATTAAAATACTGCTGGTGTTGTTTGATCATGAGGTTGAAGTCTTGTGATCAAGTAATGCTAGATGTGGCAAATTTGAATGATTGGCATTATACAGTGATATTTTTTTAAGGAAAACATTTGTTACATTTTCTGAATAATCACATCGCATAAACAGATTTTTAGTCCTCTTCCACATCTCGTAGCATGTAAGGGATGTCCAGATGATGTGCTTCACGTCTTGAGAGTGCATGAGCTAATGATTGTGGAGTACATCACTTAGATACAATTCCTGTCTACTGTGAATTTCTATTTATTTTATTTCTGATCTTTTGAAGAGGTCAGTGACCTTAAAAGTAGCATCCCTGCACTGTAACCAAGTTACAGTTTTTAAAATATAAATCATATCAAGTCTGCACTGTGTACTCTAGCTGATGACACTGTTTTATATTTTGGCACAATCATACTTCCAACTATGATGAGTCCAGCTGCATTTTATTTTTACAAAGGTACAAGACCCTAGTCAAACTGTATAAGCTTGTTACAGCTCTAAGGAACTGAACAAATGGTGAACTTGATGACTTGAATGACTCATTAATAAAGGTCAGAAAACTTTGTGGTATAAGAAATAATCAAACAAGGAATGCAGACCTGACCTTATCAAACACTCTAGATGTATGGAATGTGACTCCGATTACAAGTACATAGTTAAATAAAAAAATATTTTAGATAAAATGTGAGTCAAATAAAAAAGTGAGCATGACAAAATGAGAATGCTTGGTGACAGTAATACAGTGAGAAAGGAAGCCATGAGTGCATAGAAGGTATGTTACAGTATTCAAGACTTTTATATTTGATGTTGATATTAGTACTGGGATAATAATTGTTTTGCGTTTAATCTATTTTGTATAATCTGTGATAGAAAGAATATTTTAAAATATGTAAAAAGAAAGAAAGGATTGTTCAAAAGATCATGCATGTCATGGAACAAAAACATGAAGACAAGTTGTTTGTTGGTACTGTTACACTAAAAAGAGTTAATATGGTAATGTATGAGTTCAAGTTAGGCTGCTGACAGAACCCCTGACAACTAGCAAATAAAGGGTGAATTCAAACTAGACACAGATGCAGGGGAGCAATATTATATCTGAAGACATTTTTTGAAGCTTAGGGATAAAATACTCAAAAATAGAGGAGTGTGCACATTATTAGTATTCTCATGATGCAAAGTAAGCTATTGCATCAAAAGATAAGGGTATGAATATCAAAATAAAGAAGTACAGGATCCTGTTTCACAATGCAGCAATTTTGAACAAATTCTTCTATAGTTTTGAATTGTTTGGATTGTGAGAAGCTAAATAAGATAAAAAAAAATCATGGTGCAAAAGTATACAGAACATCTGCTCCTGTACATATCTAGGAATAGTTCATAGTCACAAAGATATCCTGAACACTGTACAGAACCATAGCAATAATCAGAACATAGGTAGGGTGGGGTAAAGGGGGCTGGTCAAGGTGCTCATGGAATGTGATGGGCAGATGATAATAGGGAGGTAATGTAGAGTAAGCATTCTGAAATTAATTCTGATAATGTGTTTGTAGTCACAGTTGAAACTGAATTCTTTTGGGTATGGTATTACATCTGTAGCAAGCTGTAAGTGGTTTGCTACAGTTTCAGTGCATATGAACTTTCTTTTTCTTTCTTTTTTTTTTTTTTGGTTCACAGCTTGGAGAGGACTTCTTTTTGGACCTCATCTTAGAGATGAGGGGGCACCATTTTGAGAAACTGCAGAGGATGCCAGATAATGTTGCTATAGTTCTAACACTAATATTCTCCACAATTGCGCTAATTTATTTACAAGCTCAACAAAGTTTATCAGGAAAATATCATGCAAATAACTCCTGATGCATGCTTATGACACATGTTCCGGGGAAAGCACCAGTAGCTCCCAGAAGTAAAACTGAATGGGAATGGAGGTGAATTGTTAGCTTATATATCATTTAGAAATAAATGCAGGCAAGAGAAAGGGTTGGGTGAATAGTTAGGTCACTTTTGTAAAACAAAATGAGATTTTGCATCTGTACTGGAAGATTTGAGTAAAGGGATTAAAAAGAGCCATGCTCACTGCTTACTAGTAATAATGACATGGAGCAAAAAAAAAAAATAAAACTCCTAAATTTCTCTGCTCCTCTCCTTGGACTTGAGGAGCATTAAAAAAAGAAAGCTTTTCTCCTTAGACTTGATGGACAAAAAAAAAGCTGTTTTCCTTTTAAACTGTAGTAAACTGCTTACTGCATTTGTAGCAAGTAGCTGCTATAGTTTATGCCACTCACAGAGTGCTAAAGCAAATGATATATCACCATTCAGAATTTACTTAAGACAGACACTTTGCACTTGGGGTGGCTGTCCCCTTCATTCCACCTTAACTATACCTTAGCTTCTGACTAGGGAAAGTCTCGGGCCAGTTAGACTTATTTGGTCTAATACAGGCTAATGTGGCCTAGAAATTTGCCTGAGAAACACTACAGCGAAATACAAGGTATTTTCATACTAGTGGTATTGCTCCCCAATCAGTTACAAGTTTCATTAGTGGAGCACACAACCTGTCTCATCATGCATTACACTCGTAGCTAGTCCAGTATTATTAGTAACTGCAGCTTCATGCCACTTGTATAGCTTACTGGCCATGGCCTTACTCCTAATGAAGTGACTGCTTTGTCTTACTCCCTCCAGCTAAATCATAATGTGTTGTCTGATCTAACTCTTTCCTCTGAAAATATTCTATCAAAGACAATCACCCCAGAAGAAAATGAGAACTGAGCTCTTCCTTTGGCAGTATTCATGATAAATCCTATAAGTAGTAACAGAGATTGCAGTTATCCATGGCATACTGCTACTGCAAGTCCTTGAATGGCACCATACTTTCTTTCTAGATGAACTGCTCCAGGTCCTTAACACCCACATCCATCATTTACACAAGAGAACATTCCCAAAGCCTATACCAAAATCAGTAGTTGTGCTCCAGGGAAACAAGCAGATAGGCCTTTCACCAAAAGTCTTTGATGGCTGGAAAATCCTACTTTACTGTCTAAATATACCAATGGCATATTGTACAGTATTAATCTCTTTTAATTTGCTAATGTAACCATAGCTAAGTGCATAGATCAACCTCCAGTTTGTCTCATTCCCAAGGATAGTATCAGGTCCCTCCACGTCTGGAATGAGGGAATTAACATGCCAGATGAGTCTTATTTGCAAAGCCATGGGACATATTATAAATGACAAGATAAACTGTGATATTAAACATCTCATCCAGCTAGACCCCAATAGACTGGCTTTATAAAAGGTAAATCCTATCTTATGAATCCGGTTAACTTCTTTGAAAGGGTAACACAGGCTGTTGACCATGGTCATGCTGTTCACATGGCATATCTTGACTTGGCAAAAGTGTTTAACTCCATACCTCATGCTAATATAGTTAGTAAGCTTAATGCATTTACATCAATTCCTATGTGGTAAGGTAGCAAATTAACTAAAAGGAGACAGAACCAACATGCTGCTGGTAGCAAGTGCCTCTTCTGGGAGTATGAAGATGACCACTGGTGTCCTGCAGGGCTCAGTACTGAGACCTCTTTTGTTTTTTATTTACAAATCATAAACCAAGTCCTTTGTCTAAGCAAGTTTGCAGATGATTATAAAATGAAAGTCCTTTTCAAGTCCTTTTTTAATGCCCAAGCCTTTCATCAATAACTTATGCTTGTAGATATCTGGTATACTAACAATGGGCTTAAATTAAATTCTAAAAAGTACAAGTGGCACCTTTGGTAGACAACTCCTCTTCCCAACATACAACATAGACAACACCCCCACTTGAAAATGAAAATTTTGTTAAAGACATTAGAACTTGGGTTGACAATTCCCTCCACTATGATCATCACGTAATAATATTGGCAGAAAGCTCTTGTACTTAGAGCAGATAATTGCTAAAGAAATATTTATATCTGAAGAGGTCACGGTCCCCTTATATTCAGCATTGTCTCCTTATATTCAGCACTGATTAAATAAATAAAAATAAATAAAATAAGACCAATGGCTCATGATTCATAAACTACTTCTCAACACCACCAAGACTAAAACTATGCTTTTTGGAACTCCACAGAAAATGCACCTGACTCATTAACTATATTTGACATATACAACCATTCCATGGAAACAAACTCCACCTTTAAATAGCTAGGATTGTGGCTTGATCAGCCACTAAACTTCCATTTCTACATTGAAAATTGAAAGCCAAAAAAACTAACTCTTCTTTGGGACAAAAATATTTCCCCTTTTCTATACACAACAGCCAGAGCAGTCATCAGCAAAATAACTCCTTTCTTATCTTGAATATGGATTTCCAAGTTTTGGTTTTGCCTCTTAGAAAAACACTGCCATACTCCAAAAATCTTGAACAGAATCTGCCTGTTCATTACAGGCTCACCTGTGTGTGAGCATCACTGTATCACCCTAGAAAAAAGCCAGATGGCTACCCATAAAACAAAGCTCTAACCTACTGTTATGATCCCAGCTCTACAAAATACAACAGCTTCACACATTTACTCCACTTGCCGCTAGGCATCATAAATAAAACTCCTCATACAACCTGAGACACTAGTCACAAGCCACACCGTGAACCAAACTCCGTGGCACTGCACATGCTTTGTCCTCTCAGGCACTTACTCTTTGGCAAGCTGTCCCAATCAACATTAAGGAAATCAGCACGTAATCAGAATGCAGAATGCAACACATAACAGAACTTCTTCATCCAAGCCAAATGTTCATGCTTCAACACAGGATGTATCATATAACACAGCATCAATGCCACGTGATTTGGATAAGGATAAGGGAGAATTTAAAATGTTGAGGAATTGACAAGAATGACACTGATGAATCCTGCCATAGCGAGAGAAAGTCCTGCTGGTACGAGAACTAACCACCCATATATCCTTTACTTTTAATTCAGCAAAACACTTCCAACTACCTTAGAGAGTTATGACAAATCTGGCTGGTCTTGAATGTCTGCACTGAGCCTGCCTAATATAGTGTTGAAATCATCTATAGCTACCAGGAAACCTCAGCACTTACCAGAAATACAATGCAAAATGTGCTTACCTTCCCTAGCATCCAACCCTGGGCCAAGGTAAATGGAGTAAAAGTTTATGGAATAATACTTAAAAAGAGTAAACATTTATGATTTTAGCGTAAAAATTATTGCTGCTGAAGCTCTACAAAAATCCACAAACATATTCAAAACCTGATGAAAGTAATGACAGTAAGGAGGATGCCACCACTCTTTACTCACCTGTAGAGAGTTTCATGTCCTAAAGGGGAAAGAGGTGCTTCCTGGAGACACAAGACATCAGTGGAATGCAGCTTCAATCAGCAAAATACTCTCACTCATTAAATGACAATCATGGGCATAAATGTGTAGTCCTCAAGCACAACAGGCACGGTATAGTGGTGCCCTGCACTGACAAACTAACACTGACTAACTGAAGTTTGACTATAATGATATACAACCAGAAAAATGCGAGAAGCAAACTAGACATGAAATAATGCAAATAAATATTCATAACCAGTGACATTCTGAATAGCTGTGTACAATGGACAAATGTTGACCTCCAAGCCTATGAAAGGGAAACCTTCCTCTGTCCCTAGCCCATTCCGCAGTAAGATAGAAAAAAAATTACAAATTGCAAAGATGAGGTAGATACCCAAAAACAGGTCACAAAATAATAGCATCCACATGAGACATACTATCTGTTAAAATAACTCAATTCTTTGCAAAGCATATCCAGGTTCTGTCTCTTACTGGGTATAAGTAAACCCCATAGTAATGCCGCCTGCTGAAAAAGTAGAAATTTAACAGTGGAAAAGCAGAAGTAGGCATAACCAACATGCCCATATACATAAAATAGGTACTGTATAAACACAAATATTAAACACAAAACACAGGAACAGCTAGACCACTTCCTGTGTTGCATATCCATGTAATCACAAGCTCCAAGAAAACCCTAACTAGACTGTAGCCCTCCAGTCACAATCAAAAACATATTCTCTGCCTAGAAGAATCAGATATGCTACATCTCACTTAAACAAGGTAACAAAACAATGAACTGCCATTTAAAAAAATGACAAATTCAGATAATGTGACATTATATCCTTGAAAAAGTTAAATATAAGCCATTAAAATAAAAGGGACCAGTCTGTTTCATCAGGGCAAACTCATCAAAAGACAATATTGTTGAGTTACCGCCCCTTCCCAGATGTGGTGCTGAAGGATGTTAATATGTGAAGGGGTAGCCTGACAAAGTTACCCACACGCTGGGGAGAGTAGGACTGCAGCCTCCTCCATAAACCTCTGAGATATACCATTTTGTAGTGAGCTAACTTAAAGAAGTAGTATTTTTTGTGCTGACTCCTTTCAGAAAGCATCTAACCCAAAATAATATTATAATACAATAAATGTATCCTAATGTTATTATTATTATTAATATTATTATTATTATGATAAACATTATCAGCATTTAAAAAATTGCCCCTCCATGTATCGACTGAAACCAGAACGCTATCCCATATTGCCAGAACCCCACACACACACACACTCAGGGTCTAGGGCTAATGGCATAGGAACATTAAATGAAGAGGCCAGTAAATTATTCACTTATAAAGTCATGCAGGTTGGTTCCTCTGAGGTAGAAAAGACATTGGTTAATCTATTTGTTCAGTTTTTGGTTGCTTTGGGTCAGGCATGAACACCATCATGGGATACAAACCACTTACCGCTTCCCTTTTCTTTCAGTTACCTTATCTTAATGTAGTCTACTTTGCTTAAGATAATATAGTAAATTAATAATGTGGGCTTTTTTAACCTTCCTATAAAATGAACTGAAAGAATGCAAAATACAACATGGCCACCCTGACCTTTTGTTTCATTGTCTGCAACACAGTCCACCACATTTTCTGCTATTCTAGCACCGCTTTCAAAAATCATTATAATTTGTGACCTTTCTGCCCAGATAATAGTAAAAGTAATAGCTGGAAATTATCAAACCACATACAAATCAATCTCATTTTCTCCAAAGGACAAAATCTGTCACTGGACAAGACTTGGAGGTGTCAGGTGTGGGGAGGCCAATAATCTGTGTGCTTGTTTCATATCCATTTTCTTGGAGAGAGTTAAATTCATCATGACTGGTTACCAAACTTGGAAAAATGTGATCGAGGCATGCTGTTCAGAACCCTGCTACAAGCCAAATATACACCTTTTCTTTTCTCTTTCAGTTTTCTTTTTTTAAACAGGAAACATCTTTATTAAATAATTACTTATGACATGACATATTTTTAGTTACAAACATTATACATCACGTATCTATCCAGTCATTGCCCGTCAAACATTACATAGCTCATTCAAATCTTGCCTTCTTTGGTTTTCTTGATCATATAAGTATCTATCAAGTTGAGGGTAAATTTAAATAAATAAAGTTAAGCAAAACTGCATTTGCATTTCAGGCTTCTGGAGGCAAAGTTACAGAGACATAAGCTTCCAGGCTTACATTCCTATTGGTTAAGTCAGAAGCTGTCTGCTGTATTTCTCCAAATGGGAGTTGTACATTTTGTTGAAATACCTCCATGGTTATGTTCAATTGCTTAATTATACTGACCATGTCTGCCAAACCTGAAGGGGTGTACTGCTGAGAAATGGCAGTGTATAGTTATTGTGTATGAGCATGTTACTGTTGGTCCCCACAACCTGTACTGGACTGGCATTGCCATTACTTCAATTGTTTTTATTTCATATTGGTTTCCCTTTTTCACTGTTCTTTCTCACAGGCATCCAAGAGTGAGATGCATACATGCAAATAAACACTGATTTAGGAAACTTAGGCCAGAAAAGCTTAAAATAAACTGTCAACACACAGAATACATGTCAGAAAAGATGCAGCATTCTCCAAGTCACACACACACAGTTTTGCAGGCATGAAATGTCTCAAAGCCATGAATAACGTATCACACTTCTTCCCAGACATAATTTTACTCAACAGTGGAAAGAAAAAGAAAAAGAAAAACCCTTTATTATTAATGTTGCTTTTGTAGCTAATCACCAGGAGCCATGGAGAGACATCTTTGCATTACATTGCCAGAACCAGAATTCCCAAGGTAACATTTTAATGTATCCCAGATTATTAGTGAATCATTAATAGCTTCTTGATGTCTGTCTCCATTTTCATTCAACTGGTTTTCTAAGAAACTCTGAATGTCTTTTAGTTAAATAAAAAATATAGTATTCATATTTTAGGTGTGTTTCTTATAGCATAGACACTGAGTAGGTATTCAGAAAGACTGATAATGCAGCTGTACAGTAAGAAACAGCGTGGTGTTCATAGAGTGACATAGTCCAGTGCAAATTATGGATGCGGGAATGTACAATGCTGCAGGGAGTTTGGGCAGGGCCATGAATGAGTTGAAGCTGCACTACTACTAAGAACTGCAGGTACAACACGGACTGTGCTGCTGCAGTCAGTGACTTAAAGGAGATGTGACATGTAGGTCATGCAAGTGATGCTAGGCGCATTCATACTCACAACAAAGCATCTCAGCGATGGAGCATGCTCACTACGCAGCCCACAGAAGGGCAATACAGCACTGTGACATGGAAGTTCATTATAATCATGAGGAAGAAAGGAGAAGATAGTACAGTTAGAAATGGGAAGAGAAAGCAGGGCGATACACAGAAGGATAATATGAAGATGAGATGGGTGAGAGTAGGTGAAAATGGAATTTTTGGAGCTGCTGCCCATTTTTTCTTTTTTTTTCTTAAAAAGGAAGGGGGGGGGGCTGTAATAGATTCAACTGTGTAGAAGAAGGAGAGTAAAGAGAATGTGGCAGGGGCACAAAATCAGACACATACATACATACATATTCTGTCAGTCTTGCTATGCATATTATGAACACAGAAATAATATGTAAAAACATAATTAATTTATATACATGCTTGTATGTCTTTTAAAATCATGATTTTGTGCAAATATTAATGGGTTTTGATGGGCTGCAAGCTTAGGTTTTATTTTTGCTGAGAACTGAGTGTTACTAATTTCACATCTGAAATCACCCATTAATTCTTGTTTAACACCAATATTTTGTTAAAGGATTAACTTTCTTAATTTCAAAGTCCAGGTAAAGGTGTAAATTAACTATTATAAATAAGGGACTATTAAATATGAAGTTAATTGAACTCAATGCATGTATTTTATCTGAATATGTACGTATAATTTCAGGTATAAGTGTGCTACTGTCCCTTCTTGTTCTGGTCAGAGTTATAAAGGTGGGAGTGGTCCAAAATCCCCCCAAAAAGCAGGTCATCAAGTGTTGCTAGCTGACCGCAATAGAATGCCAGTTATAGGAACCCACTGAGGCCTATTGAATCCTGTACTGTTGCAAACATGGATATATGAGTTGTCCTCAGTCCTGGACAGTGACATTTATGACCATGTCAAACAGAAGTCTGAAAAAGGCAAAAGAATTGTTAGTAAACAAAATTAAAGTTTTGGACACATTTGTGCTGTTGCTATATCAGTGGACCGAGAAGCTTGTGTTTTTGGGGTTGTGCTTATTGATGCCTAGGGATTTTATTCAGTACTAGTAATCGACATACTTACAGACATCAGGGGGCTCTGTCAATTACCAGGGTTGGAAGACTGAATATGGCATCAGCAGGGCCTAGTAATCATCTATAGGCAGAGACATATTACAGTTATATCTACATTTGTGTTTTCTGGCAATAGTTAATCTCCTTTTTGCTCAACCATCAAAATTGCAATCACAAAGGAGTGAACTCACTCAAACGAGAAAGGACTTCAAATTGAAAAAAAAAAGGAAATTAAAGGAAAAAATGCCTCCTGCATCCCCCCAGTGTGAGTGTTTGCACTCTCCCCTCTGCTATTTATATATACCAAATCTGAGGTCACACCATTTCTGGGAAAGGAGAAATCCCCACTACACTGCAATTTCAGTTTTTAGCACAAAGTATTGGTAGTCACACAGTAATGACTATTCATTTGGGAGTTGGTGATTAGTGCATCTAACTCAAGTCTTGCTCTCAGTTTTTACTCCCGTGTATAGAAGCTCACTGTACAGACACCTGCATACCTAAAGGATGGAAGGTACCTACATATCAGAGATGTACACCTTTGCTCATATGCAGATGCCTCATGTATTGTGTTTAGTTTATGTTATTCTGTTGCAGAGTGCTGAGGATGTTGACTATTTGGTGCTACAGACTTGCAGTACTTGATGAGGTACAGTGTCACTTACTATGAAATGCTATGAACTATGGTGCAGAAGATGACGGGTATGCTCTCAGTGGTCCTATTACATAGTATGATTTGCAGCCTCATTTCACATTGCTCCCATCCTATGCATTCTAGTGATTTTGTAGTCCCTGCTTAATACTTTCTTTGAACATGTCAAATAAGATTTACTGTCTCTGCAGTAGGTTCAGTAACGCATAAAGAAAGAAGTGCTATTTATGCATGATGTTCACAGCCACTTATGCAACACCTCATTGGAGCTGTCTGTTTGTACTGCCTACAAGTTATCTGTGGCCTATAACAATGGGATATTGTTTCCTCTCCTGCCCTGTGTCTTTCCCTATAACAATAGGATATTGTTTCCTCCCTGCCTGTGTCTTTCCACCTGTCCTTAGAAAGCTTACAGCATAGCGATGCTCAAACCATTCATTAGATTATCAGGTTAGGCCTATTGCTATTTCCTGAAGGTAGGCAAGAAAGCCAGTGCAGGTAGTTGTTTTACCTGAGTTTATATGAGTGTAAACTGGACATACACCTTGACCAGATCATGACATTGCACCTGCCTCCATGAAGTCTCCATGAGGGGAAACCAACAACCTTTGAGAATAGTATTAACAAAGGCCTCCTTCACTGCCTTCATTGCTCTGAGTTAGAAGTCAGACAGGATGTAGTCTGGGTATAGTTTCACATCATGATTTTCAGAAACCTCAAACAGCAGCTGTAACAGTGTACTGTAGAACTGTCAGTTCTTAGGAGATATTATGGCATACAGCACGGGAGTAGAAGGACTGTTACTTCCTACCCCAGTCATGCCATGAGTAGAATATAGGTGATGGGGTACTGATGCATTAACTCAGGAAACTTAGTCAAAAGCTACATTCTGGATGTATGCATGTCTAAGAGATTATCCCCGGTTGCCATGAGGAACACCACATCATTATCGTCTCAAACAATATTTATTACAAACAAATGTCCTGCTTTAGAGAGAGCTGTCCTGAGATAACACTGACCAGACATTCAACAACATTTTCTGCCTTGCCCTCCTGACCTGCCTGCATAACCACTTGGCAGGTGGTGTGCTTTTCACCCCTTTTATTTTAGCACTTCCACCCCTTACCACAATGGCATCTAGTCCATGGTGGAGGGTTGTGCTGCACCTCAGTCCTCCTGATGCATTATGACTACCCTACATCGAAGCATCGAATGTTCACTCAGCAAACTTTCATTTCATTGACAAGATAAGTAACTATTTGTCCAACACTTTCCCATCTCACAGACACGGAAGCGTTTCAACCCCTTTTCTCCACTGTAGTGCAGTCACGGAGTTGGTATATATATATATATATATATATAGTAAGGGGGGGTTGGGGTAAAGCCCCCCCCCCCACCTTGGTGAGTTTGAAACACTTCCATGTGTGAGGCTGAGTAGTGTTGGACAAGTACTTACTTACCCTGTTGATGAAATGAAAGTTCGGTGAGTGAACATTCAATGCTTATTGTTCAATGTTCAGCCATTCCATGGTTAGCCCATTCGATGGCCAAACATAGACCTGCTATTTTCATACATAATAAAAGATCTTTCAGCTCAATTAACCACAACTGACTACTCAATGTTCTAACCAAAATGCTACCATAGGTCTCAACTGTCACAGATTTTGCAGAACATCCCTGATTTTACCTGAAACTTTTGTCCTGTCCCTTAAAGAATTTTTTATTTTTCTGGTAAACCACTGAGGATTACAATCAGGTAATAATAAAAAACAGTCGAGTTTCGTACTTTGTATTCTTCAGAAAATACATATCAAAACAAAACCTATAGCTCTAATAACTTTCTAATATTTCAAAAATGTCCCTGTTTTGGACATTTGATAACCATTATTTTTTGGATCTGTCCATGATTCTTTTACTTTGTTAACACTTTTATTAAATTATTACTAAAAAGAAGGCAAACACAGATTAATATGCAAGAAAACAAATCATATTAACATGTTTCCAATTATATATATTATACATATATATTGTTTTTATAACTATCCTTGGTCCAACATTACATAAATTGCTCAATTCCTGTCTTCCCTTAAGCCTCACTCTTCCTCTAGAACATTATTCTGCATGTATTGTTCCCACAACTTCCATTTATTTCTATGTAATTCTCCTTCCCTTTTCTAAAGATCCCACTTGCAGTTCTTTCATCTCTTTTACAATATTTAATACGTCAAATACAGTTGGTTTGAACTTTGATTTGGCAGTCACCAGAAGTGAGCTTAACAAGGCCTTACCATAACTAAACAATTCAGATCATGTGTCCCAGCTCAAAAGAATCATTTCCTTAGTTACACCCATTTGATCACCCAGTATTAATGACGAAGTGTTCTGTAGGGAATTTTTTAAATTTGCCAACTCATTAAACTTCCAGAACATATGTTCCTAGTTATCTATTTCTTCCCATCACACTTCCAACATTCGCCATCTAGCTGAGGAACATTTTTTTCTTGCTTAGTGTAGAAAATACTTATGCAAACACTTCCAAGGAAAAATCCTAACCCTTATAGACTTTGTTGCATATTTGACAGCGATACATATATCCTCCCATTGTTTCCTTGTAAATTGCTTATTGAATTTCTCTTCCTAATCTTTTCTCCACAACTTCTTCCCTGGTTGATAAAAAAATATGTCTGACCTCTCTATAAAACTAAAAGGACTAAAATATTTTACTGCTTGTATCTTACTATCCATATTCATAAACAAGAGCTTCCAGTTTGTTGTTGTTCCAGACAATGTTTAGGGCCAGGAAATATCATGTATTTATTATTAAAAAAAAACAAGAAGGAAGTATGGGATGGGAGAAAGAATAGGTTCAAACCCATTCTAGGTGTTAACCTCGAAAATGATAGGAACAAACAACATGAAGAAGAAAACTTTGGAAGGGCACTGGTTTGGGAATACAATGCCAGTGCCAATATGATAAAAAAAGTCATGGAAACTGAATGGAAAAGGTTTATAAGTTTTACAGACTTAGACAAAATATCAAAGGATAATCTAAAAATTGTCTATAAAAATTCCTACAACCTAAAGAAACTAATAGAAAATGATTATGGGCAAGTGAATAAAAGCATGAGAAGGAATGGAACATACAAATATGGACACTGTTCACAATGTATATATGTATATAATAAGGAAAACATAGCTGTAGAAGGTAGGGATTTGGTAATAAAAGGAAAAGAATTTTATAACTGCGATTCCAGTGGTCTAATATATTTAGCAATATGTCAAATGTGCTCTTTACGTTGGAAAAACTGAAAGGAAACTGAAAAAAAGAATATATGAGCATTATTATGACATACGCACTAAAAAAGAGACAAAACGCTTTATACAAACACCAACAAATTTGCCCAAATGCCCATTACTTATTTTTTGTCTTAGAAAAGGTTAAGAAGGATATAAGAGGGGGTTGTGGGAAGAACATATTGAGTACAGGGAGCTGTGGTGGCAAGTGACTTTACAAGCAAATGCATTACCAGGCTTGAATGAGAATATTTCCTTATTAAAATTAAGAGCTGCTAAATTGTAAATTATAATGTTTTTATATAAGACATTGTCATTCTATATGGTTTTACAAATTTTTTTAAACACCTTCCTTTGACACACATTCCTATGCTTTAGTTTATTCAAGTAGATAAAATCTTTTTAGGAAAGGGGAATATGAGCTTTCTTAATCTGAAACTTAACTGTAGTACTAGCCTTTAGCCACAAAATAGTCTATCTGAAGATGAATGAATTCTTCTTCTTTTGGCTTTTCCCGGTTGGGGTCGCCACAGCGGATCACCTGTCCGCTCATGATTGGCAGTGGAGTTTTACAGTGTCGAGTTGCCAGCCCGGCGACCAACCTTCCACAGAAGGCACTCACATGCACAAACTCACACCTAAGGCAATTTAGAGTGTCCAATCCACCTATAGCATGTCTTTGTGATGTGGGAGGAAACCAGAGTACCCAGAGGAAACCCACATGACCACAGGGAGGACATGCAGACTCCGCACAGAAGGCACCCCAGCTGAGGATCGAACCGGAGAACCTCTTGCTGTGAGGTGGCAACTCTACCACTGCACCACCGCAGCCACCTGTATGAAGATGAAGATGAATACAGTGATAAATTTACAATAAACAGTTAAGCAAATGTAGATAAAGCTTCATAGTACAATATAGTAATTAATATGTATAGCGAGCTGCCGAGTAGGAACCATGGCTGTGTACATGGATACATTCTGTGTAGGCTCTACATGGAGCCTACACAGATTTTGTTGAATCCTGGGGTTTGTTTTGAATTTTGTAAGTGCACATGGTGTCACCTTATAGAAAATTTGCAACCTCTGTCATGCTTCCTGCAGGGAAATTTCCTAAAGAAACAACTAGCTGTGAGGAACAGGAAATATAATGCCCTGTAATATACAGATCTCTCTAAATATACTTTATGTGTAGTTAACCCATCCATTCATTCGTTTTTTGATATTTCTCTTTTAGATTTTATGGGATCACAGGGACACTGGAGTTTATACTAGCAGCTAATTGATACAAGGCATTAAAACTAATTCTGGACAGGGTACTTATATATTGTAGCTCCAAACATCTCACTCACTTGCACATTACATGCACATGTACTGGTAATTTGGAGAATGACAATTTACCAATTGCATGTCTTTGTGTGGTGGTAAGAAACCAGGACATCTGGAGAAAGACCATGCAAATACAGGGAGACCATGTAGAGTCTGTATAGAAGACTCTTAAATAATCAAACCATAAGATCTCTTGCTGTGGGATGACAAAGCCACTTACCCCAAGCAATATTATATATTGTAAGCAACATGGGATATCACTTATATGCCAGTTGATGGCATCAGTGATGCATTTTGGAACCCTGGCAGAAAAGTATTATAATATATTTGGGTTGCTTAAGGCCCACATTAGATGCCATGACACCTCAAAAGGAACACTGCCTTACTTTCCTGACAAGATGAACAAGAGCTCTGTGTGTGTGTGTGTGTGTGTGTGTGTGTGTGTGTGTGTGTGTATGTGTGTGTGTGTGTGTGTGTGTGTGTGTGTGTGTGTGTGTGTGTGTGTGTGTGTGTGTGTGTGTGTGTGTGTGTGTGTGTGTGCGCGTGTGCGTGCGTGTGTGTGTGTGTGTGTGCGTGTGTGTGTGTGTGTGTGTGTGCGTGTGTGCATGTGTGTGTGTGTGTGTGTGTGTGTGTGTGTGTGTGTGTGTGTGTGCACGTGTGTGTGTGTGCACGCGTGTGTGTACGTGTGTGTGTGCACGCGTGTGTGTACATGTGTGTGTGTGTTTACCATGATATGCAAAAAGATTGTTAGGACCTAGGATGCACAGCTTGTGGACAAGCACCCAGTAGAACCCCAACTCCAGCATCATGACCACCTTCATCATGGATGGCAGTAAAGTAAGATATTTTGTGAACATTTGAAAAAACAGACTATTATATGATAAATAACAATAAATCTGTCATTAGAAAGGGAATAACAGACTCAAGTATTTTAATTTGTATCATATTTGTACACTGCAAACCCTACTTGATTATAGATGTTTTTTTTTTATTTCCTTACTATCCACTCATTTAAAACAAAGTATGTTTATGTAAATAATGTTACTAAACTTTGCAAAATACTTAAAAGAAAAACTAAATAAGTTAAAATGATTTGTGCTATCTTACATCCAGAAGAAAACAAAATTGTGTGTTTTCTCTCTCTCAGCCAACCTCCGTGGCACACACAGCTTAATCCTTAGGTGAGCACACTGTATGTCATGTGCCCTTTAACATGGCTGCATGACACCTTGTGGCTTGCCTTGTGTCATTCATATGTGATTGACACTCTGCATGTACTGTGTTCTGTGACTGAATGTGATTTTACATCGCCTGTCTTCAAAGCATGTAGTCTGCACAGGCTGATGAACTGGTAATGCTCTGTTTAGGTATATGTAACTCAAACTATAAGCCAGTATGAGCACACCATGGTATTTCATTGTGCATAATCATCCCACCTTTAGCATTTTGCTACTTATTACTACTACGCTGGGTAACCTGTCCTATCTCTGATGCACCTCATCTTTATCACCACACACACCTTGCCGGCACTAGTGATTCCATTCAATGCAGATTTGGTCATACTACAGGTATTGCATGCATTTTATCAATTCCTTGCATGTTCAGGTTGCTATAGCACATGTAATCTGTCAGCTGTATATACTTCTGGGCCATCTTTCTAAAGCATCTCTAAATCTTTACTGCATATAATTCACCTTCATGGTGAAACACATGGCTAAGTAATTAAATGAATTTTATCAGCTTGGTATTGTTGCCAAGCTAGAAAGAGAGAGAGTAAAGGAAGAACTGGCTTGAATGAAAAGAAAAGCTACATATACCAATATACCATAGTCAAAAGCTAATTGACATACTGTACATGTAACTGTTTGGTGCATTTCAGTTTGACATCACCTGCAATGTCATATTCATAAAATACATGCTCAGTTTCCATTTGTGCAAACAGAGCTTTGCACTCCCCAGCTGAACAATATAACAGAGTACTGCTGCAGATAGGATGAGACAAAATAGGCGGTTGGCACTACAGCTGTTATAGAAGGTATACAGGGAAAAATAAATAATGAAGTCAAAGAGGAGGTATGCAGGCATAAAGGTAATTGAAATGTTGATTTAAGTGAGTTTAATTTATGTAACAAGACTGACCAATGTCCAACTATGATATCTGGAATGCATCACTGTGTCGAAGTCATGATTGAAAAGGGTCTTCTGCCCAGTCCACTTATCCAGTTAACCAAATGGAATAAAAAAGTAAATAAATAATTGGACAATAAATAGCAAAGATGCCACAAAGCTTTACAGTGACTCAAGGAATAGTGCCAGAACTTGCTCACAGCACAATATAACACTGGATTTAGTCAAAAACATTAAGCAGTACTATTGCTAACATTAGCATGTCTTGATCTCATGCTCACTTTGACAGGATAATGTCATATGTTGATCATATAACTCTGAAATATGATAGCTAAAATGACCAGATTACTTATCAATTTATAGACATAAATAGAACAATTTACAAGAAAGACTGCACCTGGAGAATACATTTGCTAAGGCACATAGCTTTTGGTGCTTGAAACATAAGAAGATAATCAATACTTACAGTGCAATTTACAGACACAAGAACACACTTAGTAAGACAAATAGCTTTTAATGGATGAAATATGAATATTAACAGAATTAGAGACAGTCTTGAGAAGCATTCTGCGGGAAAAAAAGAAAATTACTGAAAATGTTTAATAAGAAGATCAAAATAAGATTCAAATTACAGTCCAACCTTTCTGTTATTTTTTGGTACCTATTTGTGGTGTCATTTCTTATGTCAGTAATTTGACAAGATGAAACATAACAACATATGCACAAAGAATGAGACAGAAAATGGAGTAATCAGTACAGAAACAGTCAGGTTTTTATGCCATTGTCTGAGAGCAGCAGAACAGTCACACTTTCTGTGGATAAATAAATACTGGTGTACCACATATATTTTTTCACAGCATATGTATTTAAATGCACTTATGTATTTGTCTTAATCTTTCTAAATGGATATAATTAAGCAGACAGTGCTTGGCGTAAATGCTGCACAAAAGCCAAATTTTCATAATGAATCTAAATGGGAAGCCTCAGCATATACATCAAAATAACTCCTAGACTACCTTCTTAAATGCCTTTTGGAAATCCATCAAAGTAGCCAGTGTATATAGCATCCTCAGAACTGCACTTTTTTGTATACTACGTACCCTCCTCACTAAGTCTGGTCTCCCAGCCTTGCTCTTGATGATTCTGAAGTACTAAAGTTGGCAAAATGTATTTGTCAGAATTTTGCCATATAATTTAAATCTAATTGAAGAAAATATATACCTCTGTAATTGGAAACCACTGAATGCTCTTTCCCTGGCTAACACCTTTGAACTGACCAAGATCCTCCCTTGCTTCTCTGTAGCCTGATGCCTGCATACCAGTATCCGAGTTCAGTTAGACCTTGAATCCTTAAACATATCTGGTGTGAACCCATTCAGCAGTCAATCCTTGCCTGAACCCAGGCTGTTAACAACCATGTTTACTTCTCTTAATGTGACAGGAGCTGAAAATCTGGCAGACTCAGATGAGGTAATTGTGAGCAACACCAAAGATGTCACAAACTAGTCCTTATGACTGTATAGGTTCATAGGTTCATAGGTAGGTACTAGGCTATTGGCCCAAGGGCCTACATAAGCCTAACCAACAAGGTACCCTGGCTTTTGCCACCCAAGAAAATTATTTTCCTGTACACCTATCGAGCAGAGCCACAGAGGTGATCCCCGGGGTGAATTTCCTATTTCCCATCCAATCATCAAGATTTTTCTTGAAGAGTGCTAATAAGGAGCTTTGTTTGATATAGAAAGGTACAAGACTGATAAATTAGCGAACCGGATCACAATTAGAGCACGGCTTCTATAAGTCTCAAATAAATTTATTGAACCAAATAAAAAGTGAGCGTATAAACGCTTTCGGCAAACACAATGTCTCGCCTTCTTCAGACAAATAACCTAATACAATTTTAAAGCTATGTTATATATTCACGTCAATTAAAATAATCCAATCACTTAAAAATGCATTCATATGAATCAACGTTACCAAGGGAACCTTAAAGAAATAATTCCATAAATGCTAGTGAATAAAAACTTGAATGAAGTAAAATGATGAAACAAGTATAAAATATAAATACAAATGCATAATCACTGAATATTCACAGTTACTTCATGGAATAGGGCATGTAAACAATACCCGAATGAGTCTATGAAAGTATAAAACATCAAGAAAGAGATGCATTCATAAAATAAATATTGTGCACATTTTGGCATACATTACATGTACGTGTTCTGAATGAATGAGTTAATAAAAATACTAAAAATTACTAAATAATAACCATTAATGCTGCCTAAAATGTGATATATAATTATAGATATAATATATAAATAACTTATTTACACTATAAATGTATAAATAGCATTTAAATAAATGCTATTATAAAAAGTAATAAATAAATAAATTACCATAACAAATTTAAAATTGATATACTATACATATTGTAGCAATAAATTGATTTGAGTTAAAAACTTATTTAAAATATTACTACCCATTAATTAGTAAATTTCACAGTAGTTTTACAGCATAATGCCCCAACTAAACTGTCAATAAATATCACATCATTATGCAATAACTCCAATCAATAAATTATAGATATTAATATGAATAAATGCGAACTAAAAAATATGTAAGACATTAATACATTGCCTCTAACTCAGGTCATATTAGTCCAACTATTGATTAAATATCATCTATTATAAGAAAGCCATTTTAACACAGGCTTTATAGATAAAGCTTCGTTGATACCCGGGAAAATATGGGCTCTAGTTCGCACCTGCCAGAGTAATTCATTTATTTCCAATTGAATTTGCCAAGGGCCCCCTCTATTATCTAAATCTCTTTTTTGTAAAATTGTGAAACTAAAAGTGTGGCCTTCATTCTCTAAAATGTGCCTAGCTAAGGCATTATTAACATCCTTCTTGTTTATCGCATACTGATGTTCATATATCCTAGATTTTAATTTACGCTCGGTTTTACCGATGTAAAATGCCTTGCAAAAATTGCACAGTGCCACATATATTACTATTTTTGTTTCACAGTTATAGTAATTATTCACTTTATATATTCTATTATTAATAGTAAACTGGTTACCAACCTTTATGAACTTACATTGGGCGCATAAGCCGCATTTAAACATCCCATGCTGCCTATTTGTATTGACCTTTTTCTTAGTTCTTTCCAACAAAGATTTTAAATTATCCCCTCTCCTATATGTTATCTTAGGGGTATCACCCAATGAGCTCATCAAATGTCTGTCATTTCTTATAACATCCCAATTTTTGAAAATAACTTCTCTAATTTCTTTGAAATCCAAAGAATAGGTATGCAAAAAACTGATGCGATACTTATTATTATCTACATTACTTATTCTCGTCTTGTCTCTTTGTGTATTGTCTACCACGTAATCGTTGATTAGAGTGAAATTATCATTTTCACTTAATAAAGGAAAGAAGAAACCTTCATCACGTTTAGATGTAACCTCTGTTATTATACTCAAAATCAATGTGGGAGGGTAACCCCTAGCCAAAAACATACTCCTAAGTCTATCACATTCCATTTCATAATCATAACGGTCGGTCACCATACGTGCCGCTTGTACTATCTGACCTTTAATGACTGCTTTTTTCTGATGATATGGATGGTTGCTTGAATAATGCAACAGAGAATTAGAGTACGTTGGTTTTCTATAAATTAAACTTTTGAATTTACCATTAATTCTATCATTGATTAACAATATATCTAAATAGTTAATCTCATTGATCCCAATATTGTACGTAAAATCTAAAAAATCGGTCATTTTGGAGATCTTATCAATAAATGCAGGGATGAGTTCCTGATTTCCATCCCAAATACAAAATATGTCATCCTGGTACCTAGTGTACCAGGTGACATATTTCTGAAACCAATCATTTTTAAAAAGAAGGGTATTTTCCCAGAAAGCCATGACAGCATTAGCAAATGTGCCCCCACAAGGAGAGCCCATTGCCACACCTGATGTCTGCAAGTAAAAATTATTTTCAAACGTAAAAAAATTATTAGTCAACACCATTTCAAGCAGTGTCTCAATCAGATAGATGGTATCATCACAGACCTTCTTGGACAACATGAACTGCCTCACCCAATTAAGCCCCACCATTTGGGGTATAGTGGTGTACAAATCTTTGACGTCAATCGTCAAAAAGATGACGTCTGGTGAATACTTTTGTTTATTTATGTTCTCCAAGAAAGTCCATGAGTCCTTGTAGATCTGTTTTTCACTCTCTATAAGTGGTTTAATAACGTTATCGATATATTTAGCACAAGCATAAGTGATTGAGCCCCTGCCATCGATAATAGGTCTAAACGGTGCACAATATTTATTTTATGAATGCATCTCTTTCTTGATGTTTTATACTTTCATAGACTCATTCGGGTATTGTTTACATGCCTTATTCCATGAAGTAACTGTGAATATTCAGTGATTATGCATTTGTATTTATATTTTATACTTGTTTCATCATTTTACTTCATTCAAGTTTTTATTCACTAGCATTTATGGAATTATTTCTTTAAGGTTCCCTTGGTAACGTTGATTCATATGAATGCATTTTTAAGTGATTGGATTATTTTAATTGACGTGAATATATAACATAGCTTTAAAATTGTATTAGGTTATTTGTCTGAAGAAGGCGAGACATTGTGTTTGCCGAAAGCGTTTATACGCTCACTTTTTATTTGGTTCAATAAATTTATTTGAGACTTATAGAAGCCGTGCTCTAATTGTGATCCGGTTCGCTAATTTATCAGTCTTGTAGTTTGTCTATTGTGGATTATTCCGTGATATAGAAAGGTAGTTTGTTCCAGAGTATGGGAAGTCTCTGGGATAGGAATCTATCCCTGCAGCATGTTCTGTTTATTGTGGTGACAAGGTATAGGTCCCTAGAGCATGTAGCTCGGAGGGATTGGGATTTCTTTAAGTGGAGCATGTCCAACAGCTCTGGGTTGACATAGCTTTGTGTGTTAGGCAGAGATCGCCTCTGAGTAGGCGATATGCAATGGAGTAAAGTTGGAGTTTTCTGAGACGGTCTGTAGTTGAGGCCGGTAATCCTCTTTGTGAGGTATTTCTGCGGCCTTTCCAGTTGTTGTAGATGTCTTGTGAGGTACATACCAAAAAGGGCATTGTACTCTATAATGGGTCTAATGAGTGATGAGTAGAGGGGAACAATGATGAGGTGTGCCAGATTTCCTGACTACTGTGGTGATGTGATTATCAAAGGAGAGACTACTGTCCACCGTGATATCCCAAACAAAACCAAGACTCACTCCTCCAAGAAAAGGAAACCAGTCTGGTGGACCCCTGCCATAAACAAGCTATACAATAGAAGAAGGAAACTAGTACAGAAAAGAGTAAAATCCCAAGGAGGGAAGACATCCCTGATCAGTATCAGCAAGAAACTATGTTCCCTCATAAAATCATCCAAGGCTGGCTTCGAAAGAAAAATTGCCATGGACTCCAAAGATAACCACAAGGCATTCTTTAGCTATGTCAAGAATCTAAGTGGCAATTCTCAGATCTGCTCAGAGTTAGTGCAGAATGGCACAAAATACACTGAACAGACTGATATAGCCAATATCCTGGCAGACAGGTTCAGTGCAAACTTTACCCCCCTCTCACTCCCAAAAGGGCCCATAACTATACCAGAAGAATGTAGTGCCCCTGAAATCACAGACAGGTTAAAACAGCCCTCTCCAAAGCCAAAAACACAGCATTAATGGGACTGGATGGTGTCCCAGGCTGAGTCCTATATGAGCTCAAAGATGAACTAACCCCTCACCTAAGCACACTGTTTAAACTCAGCATCTCCACAGGCTACATGCCCACAGAGTGGCGCACAGCAGCAGTTATTCCGCTCCACAAAGGTGGAGCTACAATAGACCCCGGGAACTATCGCCCTATAAGCCTGACTAGCTTGGTCTGCAAAGCTATGGAGCGCATCATCATGGATCTCATTAACAGAGACATTGGGAACCTCCAAACACTGGACCCTGCCCAGTTCAGCTTTGTTAAGGGCAGATCATGCCTCCTAAACCTGGTCAACTTCTTTGAGACAGTTACCAAGGCTATAGACGAGGGAAAGGTGGTCTACACAGCCTACCTAGACCTCGCAAAGGCCTTCAACACCATTCCCCACTCAGGTATTATAGACAAGCTCACCAGCCTGAACATAAACCCCTATGTCATGAGATGGGTTGCCAACTGGCTCACGGACAGAACCCACATGGTAAGAGTTGCGGGAGCTAGGTCAGACTCTAAACGGGTTACAAGTGGCATTCCCCAGGGCTCAGTCCTAGGACCCCTGCTGTTCAGCATATACTTCTCAGAGGTACAGGCAAACACAGGAGGACTATGGCTGATGAAGTTCACAAATGACTGCAAACTCGGGACTATAATTGACTCTCCAGTTGACACAAATATCCTTCAAAAGGATCTCACTGAGACAGATACCTGGTGTCAAAACCATGGCCTCAAGCTAAATGCCAAAAAGTGCATAGTCATCCCCTTTGGAAAAAACAAAGTACCCACAAACTACCACATAGGTGGTAGCCCCCTAAATACGGAAGACGTTATAAGGGATTTGGGTACCCAAGTAGATAGTAACCTCTCCTTTGATAATAGCATTGCCAAAGTGGTTAGAACATCCTTCTATGTGGCCCACCTAATCACAAAAAGGTTTGCATCCAGATCGAAAGAGGTCATCGGGCCCCTCTACGCATAATTCATCAGACCCATCATAGAGTACAATGCCCCATTTGGGATGTACCTTACAAGACACATGCAACAACTGGAAAGACCACAGAAGTACATCACCAAGAGGACCACTGACCTCAAGCAGATGCCCTATGCAGCTCGACTGAAGAAACTCCAGCTGTACTCGGTTGCATACTGCCTACTCAGAGGTGATCTCTGCATGAAATACAAGGCCATGTCCAACCCAGAATTGATGGACATGCTCCACCTAAAGAAAACCATATGCCCTCAAGCCACATGCTCCAGGGATCTAAACCTCACCACAACAATAAATACGACATGCTGGAGGGATAGATTCCTGTCCCAGAGACTTTCCATGCTCTGGAACAAGATTCCAATCTACATTAGGCAGTGCTCCTCGCTAACTCTCTTCAAGAGAAACCTTGACGAGTGGATGGAAAACAGAAAGTTTACCCCAGGGATCACTTCAATGGCTCTGCTGGACAGAGGCACAGGGAACTAATCTAAGGGGGCAGCAAAAGTGTGGAATTTCAACAGTTGTCTGATGAAGGGGTTGATCTCTGAAAGCATTAACCTGTGTACTGTTTGTACTGTTCTACTTAAATAAATCTCCTAGGTGTGGTACTGTCGGTGTTTCTTTACGTTTGTAGTGCCTTTGGACAGATAGCCTAGTACCTACCTATGAACCTGTGTCTCAAGGTCTGTTATCACACTTTCAGTGTTAAGTAGACTACCACCTATGTGGTAGCTCATGGGTACAAAGTTTTTACCAAGGGGGATGACAATGCACTTTTTGGCATTGAGCTATCTGATTTGGGTGAGAATTCTACGCCATTTTCCCTGAGATCTTTGGGAAAACATGACAGGCAATGGTGAAGGCAGTGCTCCATTTAGAGCACAGAGGGGTGTGAGGAGGAATCCAAGAGTCTTGTAGGACTCCTTGTTAAATTTTACTGATGGAGGTTTCTACAGGGTGACTGTACAGGGTCACAGTGCAAGGCTAAGGCTTATAATAACTTAGCCAGTGCTCTCACCTGTACATCTGGCATCCCATGCTTGGGTGAACAATGCCATCATCATTATAGTGACATAAAGAGATGAAAGCAGGACCTCTGTTGCCAATGGGATGAATATTTTCAGACCCATGAGCCACCTCAGTTATGTAAGTATAGTGGCCTAAAAAAGGGCAACACAATAGCATGACTTGGCACAAACAAGTATTCTTTATTTTTTTATTTTTTTCTGTTATGTGTAACTTCTGCAGAGATTGAAGAAAATGGGGAGGTGCATCAGTAGAGACTGCAATGACTCAGACAGGCACCGGATACATATAGGTTCAGGTATTTCTGATTGCTATTTCATAATAACACTGGTTGTACAACTAGATTATGAATTCTCTGGACCATACCTCTCAACCTATTAGTGCAAGAAATCTGGGTAAAGCCTAAAATAATAAAGAGACAAAGGCCCAAAAATAGGGACAGATTTTAAATATTACTCTTTTTAACTTAGAACTTAGTTGCCAGAATAAAATGTTTTGTGTTAGCATGCCTTTTCTGAAGGATATAAAGTGTGAAACTCAAATGCCTGTTAGTAAATGACTTCAACACTCAGTTATTTGCCAGAAAACCATAGATTTTCTGAGGAACAGACCAAAAATATAAGGCAAAAATCTGGACATTTGAGAGGTATGTGGTCCATAAGAATATGACAGTGATACCTGAATCATAAGTATATGACACAGTAATTCTAAACTATATATACTTTACCTATATGACAGAGTAATACTTGACAATACATACAATACAGGATGAAATAGCAAGGTCACTGCCCCATCCAGCACTGCCCCAGGTATCTGAGACAGGAGACATTGGTGAAAGTTCTGTGGATAAAGACTAGAGTCTCACTGTACTCATACGGGACAGGGATGCACCTCTGAAGTTGCATATCTATCCCCAATCATGATATCCCCAACCTCTTGTGTCAATCACCATCCACGTTTCTATTACGTTTCCTGTATGTCTGCACCTGCTACCTAACCTACCCAATAAACCTATCCATTTTAATCTTAAATACCTTCTCCAAAAACAGGAATGCAGGCAAGAGGGCTTGAGGCACGCACACAGTAGTAGTTTCCAAAGTTTATTCTTCAGACTTTGCTTCAAACAAACGATAAAAACAATAAAAAGCAGTAACCATAAAGCACTTTCTGTCTCACCTCTTAGTGCGACTTCATCAAACAGTTGCAACAAGAATGTTTCAAACAGTAAATACAAATTCAAACCACATCAACTTCCTCCAAGCAAAAGACAAACCTGTCCCCAAGGTAAGCAGGAAAGAACAATTAACCCATTGTATGCTTCTTTAAAAATCCAGCTTCTTGTAAAACAAGTATATATGCAGTAAATATATTTGTATATGTGTAAATATAACTATAGCTCATCAGTTTGAAAACACTCTTAAAAGACCTTTTAAAAGTATATTCAGAAATATTTAAAAAAACATGCTAACATTAAAACCAATAGTTAAGATAACAGTAAAAAGTGGGAAGTCAATAATGAAGTGTAAAATTGAAAACAGTATAAAATAAAATACTTTACCACTATGTGAAAAAGTATTAAAATCTTAAATAACTTTCAGTAGTAGTTAATGACAGTTCTAAAAAGTAGGATGAAAAAATATATAATAAAACATTTATATTAGCCCCATGTTGTCTGAATTTAAAACCATCAAACTAAAACGCTATAAAAGCAAAACAAAGAAGGTGCAGACCAAGGGATAAATACCCCGTTGCTAAATGAATATGAATAACTTAGATAATATAATGAGTAAGCAACGGATAAACCAGGCAGGAACCAGGCAGGAAAATGTGATTACTAAAGCAAAGAAACACAGTCACTAATTCCTCCAATAGGCAAAATACTCCAACAGGAAAGTGTAGGCACTGAGGCAGGAAAACACAGTCACTAAGTCCTCCAGTGATAAAAACAGTCCGTGATATTTATTGCAACAAAAGGTAAGCGCTTTCGCAGTTAAGCTTCATCAGACCAAATACAAAATGCTAAAATGCACTCCATTTAAACACATGATAATGAAACATCACCCAATCACAGAAGCACATTAATTAAAAATAAGAATAAAACAATTAAAGCTGAAAGACAACATTTCGTACAAGGACTACAGAAACAAAAAATACAGAAAATAAATACATAAAAAATGTATAAATATATGTTCTAACTAATCTGCACTATTTGTACTCTCATATACAGAAGTAAAAGAACAAATAAAAAATCAATAATAACAATGAATAACAACTACTATTTACTTCTGGAGTCTTCTCTTCTTTAATAAGGGCTTAATAGAAGCCCTCTCATTCAGGCCTCTCCCTCTATCTGCACGGAGCATGATAATCCAATAGGTCTCCCTATGTTCTGTATGTGTAGTAATATCACCTTCCCTAACACTGGGAAAGATAACCTCAATGACCCTAAAGTTAAATGCATGGGATTTTCCAAATTCCAAGACATGTTTAGAGAGTGCATTGTGTGTAGAACCCTTCTTAATGTGGTAGATGTGCTCTCTCATCCTGTCACGCAACAGCCTGTTGGTCTTACAAACATTGAAAGAGTTACAGGCAATGCACTCTGCTAAATAGACCACATGGGAAGTCATGCAATTCGCATGAGCATGAAAAATATATTCTCTACAGAGGTCTGGATGGTGAAAAGTACCAGAAGTATTAATAAAAGAACAAAAATTACAATCACCACATGGTGTAGTGAAACCAAGGGTAGAAGCCATGGTGCTTGGTCCTTTGTCATAGCAAAGTAGCCTCTTCAAATTTTTCCTATTCTTAAATCGAAACCTGGGTTTATCACCAACAATCTTACCAATGTCCTCATCTACCTGTAGGATGGGTCAGTGCAATGCAAACAAACTAGTGATGTATCTGTGATCACTAGTATAAAAAAGGGGGATCCTAATTTCACCTGTACCCACACTAGGCTCATTACCACTAACTGCACTTGTCTCACATACTGGTCCAAAATACGGACATGCTGTTGTAGTCCTTAACTGATCTATATTAGACCAATGTCTATTAATCTAATCCAGACTATACCCCCTAGCTAATAACTTCTTTTCTAAGTTTCCCATCTCTTCCACAAAGCCATCCATAGTGGAATTAAATCTAGAGGCCCTCATCCCTTGACCTTTAATCAGGTTCCAAAAAATATATCCGGGATGCATAATGGACATGAACAAAAAAGCATTCATATGGCTTGTCTTACGGTAAACACCAGTATTGATGGTATGATCATGTAATTTCTCAATATAAAGATCTAGGAACTCAATATGAGTAAATGACCAGTTGAATGTGAACTTCAAGCAGCTGGTCAAACCATTCATGGTCTCATGAAATTCTACTAAGCCTTCCAATAAAATGCTATAAAGACTGGAGCAGAGAAAACAATCCTGTAAAGGACGTCCGGTGAATATGATAAAAGGTGGAGTAAGAGTGTACTCATTCACATAAACAACTCTAAATGCAGACACATTCATGTATAGGTAACAACTAAGTGAATGTAAAAAAAGTGTATGTATAAACATGTATATACATAACTAAACAAATAAGTACATTTTTGACTATTTAGATAAATATTTAACAAAGCAAAAATGTGAAACCTTTCTTGCAGGCTGAAGTGAATAAGGTATATATTCACCTTACTAAGCTCTTTAGTTTAAGGATGCAAGATATGGAATAAACTTCATTCAGTCCTGATGGGTAGCAGGCCCTGGTACGAAGTTGCCATATTAATTCCAGTTTTTCTAGGAATAATGAACTAGGGCCACGCCTTCCATCATTCGTAACCTGGTCATTCACTCTAAATTTAAAAGAGTATAATGGAAAAGCACTCACATGGCTAGCCAGAGCATTTTCCTGCTTTGATGTTCTAATGCTGTAAAGGTGTTCGTAAACCCTTTCTTTTAGTTTCCTGTCTGACTTCCCAATATAAAAAGCTGGGCAGGCTTGACATTGGGCCAAATAGACTATACATTTAGTATTACAGTCAAATTTTCCCTTTGACGCATAGGGCACTCCTCTGATCGAGAAGTTGACCCCAGTCTCCATAAAGGGGAATTTGGGGCACATGCTACACTTTATCATCCCTTTCCTCTTGGTTCCTAAACTGTCTTCCTTCCTAGTCTGTAATAAGCTTTTTAAATTACTACCGTGTCTAAAAACTACTCTGGGGGGGGGGTCCTTCAATTTAGCATATAAATTGTGGTCAAGAACAATTAAATCCCAGTTCCTATTAATGATGTCTTTGATATCATAACTATTGCTACTAAAAGCAGTAATAAAAGGAGATCCTACTAAAGGAGTATCATCATGAACCATCCGAACTTGGTTGATTTCTATTTGTTCCTCATTAATTTTAACCCCCAGTATAGGTTGGTACATGCCTCTATGCCTCTTGTTTTGTACTTTTCTTACGAGTTCCCTAACCATAGGTAGAGGGTATCCCCTCTTGATAAACATGTCCTGAAATTGATTACATTCTAGTAAAAACTCCTCTTGTTTGGAAACCATCAGAGCTGCTCGTACCAGTTGGCCGTTTACCACTGAACGCTTTTGAAATAGTGGATGACAACTGTCAAAATGTAAAAAAGCGTTCGAGTAGGTATCTTTCCTGAAAATACGAGCTGTATAGCAACCATTAATTAGGTCCTTTTTTAAGTCAACATCCAGGTAAGCTATTCTTTCCATGTGGAAAGTATGTGTGAACTGTAAAAAACAGTGGTATTATTGAGGTATGTCACTAGATTGTTAGCTTCCACCTCATCACCCTTAAACAACATAAAGATATCATCCAGGTATCTTGCATAAAAGTGTATTTGGCTTCTAATTTCAGGTACCTTCTCCAACATTCAGCCTTCATAAAAAAAGGAAAAGGGCACCTGTCCCACAAAAAAGTATGTCCCATACATAACTTTTCACTTTGCATATGTGTATGACACACATGATTTGGTCCAAATAGTCACACAAAATTAAGTTGTTGTCAGACATCCTTTATGACATTATCCAAATTTCTGAAATTATTGGTACAAATACAATGTTAGCTTCTGAGGAAGTGGACAGCTACTTCACAGGTTAGTACTAGGTTATCAGTCTGCAGAATATTACAAGCCTAGCCAATAACCCAAGATCAGAATCAAAGCCTGTACCTCATTCCTGTGAGGATAAGACCTTAACCATTATACCAACCCTCCATGCTTAAAGGGATTCATGTAACTTAGGGCTCAGACTCACAAACCTGATATTTAGAACCTCATGTTCTGCTGACTGAGCTGAGATGAGATATTTCTCATTCTAAGTTAAAAAACTCAGAAAACAATTATGCATGTGCTAATTCTTTACCATTGTTCATGCAAATGAGTTTGGCAGTAGTGCGCATCAGTAAGTAATTGTGACAGATTGAAAGTACCATCAGTACCCACTATTATTTGTGTATGGTTTATTGGCTTGTTGCATTCCACAAATAATGAGGAGTCCATTATAATGCAGTCTATCTAAATCCATACATAAATGAGTGTGGAGGTGACTCACATTAACCTTCCAAGTGTGTTCCTTTGAACTCATGGAATTACTAACATATTTGCAGAGTAGTGTTAGTGAGTGCAGTATATATATATATATATATATATATATATATATATATATATATATATGTTTTGCATGCATGGCCTGTAATTACTTTGCACACTGTAGACACATCACAGAGACTTGTCAATGATCCACACACAAACACAAGACTTGCATACAATGATCTGGAGATGAACAGTTAGGAATGCATGGGTGGCACTCATCTATCTCTATCACCTATCACATAACTGTTCAATATACCTTAATGCAACTCACACATATATATCATTGCAAATGCAACAATTAATGTGAAGTATGTGATGCATGAATTACTGCTACACTATGCTGTGAGTCTGTCAGAGCACATTTCCCATTCCCCAAACATATTTCAAGTAAAATATAACTATGTGCTATGTGACACCTGTTATAAGACTGTTGTGGCAGCAGCAGTTAATGCACTGTTCTACAAAGTGTGGACTTAGACAAGTGTTCATATCTGGCAATGTAAACCTTATGTGAGTTTACCTGAAAGGAGTAGCTTATCCAACAGATCTGATGTGTATACATTCACATAGTGGTAACATTTACAGGGCAGGGATCCTCCAACTCCTGTACTCCCTTTTAGTTACAACATATGCATTGCAAAACAAAGCTCAGGCAGAACTTTCAAATGTGTGCTGTCTGACACCTGCAATAAGACTTTTCCTAAGGTGTCAGGAGTTAATTCACTGTTTTATAGAAGGTGGACTTAGGGCAAGTGTTCAAATCTGGCAAAATAAAAATGTGTCTATGTAAGAGAATGGTGACAGTCAGGACTGGCTTAATCAACAGATGTAACATGGATAACTCAAACTTGGATGAACACTTACATGGCTACAAGATTTGATACCTCAAACCCCCTTTTAGGGGATCCATATCCAATCACACTGCTGAAGTCATACCTTTAAGCATGTGTTTCCTGATATCTCTAATATGACTTCTTTTGTGGTGTCAGCAGTTAATACTTTGTTCTATAGAATAGCAGGTGTTTGAATCTGGCAGTGTATAAGTACTATGTGTGCATCTAAGAGAACAGTGGCAGGCAGGACTAGCTTACTCAATGGATGTGATATGGATAACTCAAACACGTGTGCACATTTACAGCGATACAGGATTATGAGCCCTCCAACCCCCTTTTATAGAACCATTTCCATTCAGACACACTGCTGAACTCATCCATTCAAGTGTGTGCTTTCTGACATCTCTGATATGACTTCTTCTGTGGCATCATTTTTAAAACACTATCCTATACAATATGAACTTGGGAAGATGTTTGAGTCTGGCAAAGTGTAAATACTGAGTGATAAGAGAATACTAACAGGCAGGACTAGCTTAAATAGGAGATCTGATGTGTATAGTTTCACTTAGTAGAAACATATACAATATGAGTGCTAAAGCCCAGGTTTTGTATTGCCTTTTATGGTAGATACTTATTAAGTCAAACATAGTGTTCAAGATAGCCCTTCAAGTGTGTGTTATGTAACTACTTTGATATGACATCTCCTGTGGCATTTGTAGGTAATATACATTTATAGAGAATGTGAGCTTACTAGAGGCAGGTGTTTAAATCCATCAATATGTAAAGGCAGGCAGGAAGGCTTAATCAACAGTTGTGATGTGAGTAATTCAATCTAGGGGTAACAAATGCATGGCTACACGTTTCTGATCCTTCATGTACACTTTTGTGCATACTAATACATTCAAACACACTGATCAAGTTATCCTTTCCACTTTGTAATTTATGACAACTGTGCTATGACTAATTCTGTGACAGTGTCTGTTAGTGTACAAGAGTACAGACTGTATGAGTTACAAAGACAGGTGTTTAAATCTAACATTGTATTCCATGTTGTGGTTGCAGAAATTAAATTCTAATAGGCAGGACTGACTTACTTAGCTGATATGATTGTATATATTGATAAGTAAGGGTTACATTTACTCATGGCGAGGGTTTTGATACCAAGTAAAATAAACCACCTTGACAACATACTGAATTAATTTAATAATAAGAAAACAAAGCTTTCAGGTTCACTTCAAACCCTTTCTCAGTGAAGTGAACTAGAAAACTTTATTTTCTTATCATTAAATTTGTTCACTACATTGTCAAGGTGGTTTAGTTTACTTCATTACACCTGTGGTATTCATCTTAACTCTACTGTGACTCTTATTGTTGTGTTTATTCATTGAGGGTTTTGATACCTCAAGTGTTTTTGTACCCTTTTGATATTCCAACACACTGATCAAATAACTGTGATATGAGTTCTTATGTGGTGTCAACAGTTAGTGCATAAGAGTGGAGAATGTTGATGTACATTGCAAATGTTCAAATCCAGTAGTGTGCAACTTGCATTGTTTTGATCAGAATCAAATGGTAACAGGCAAGAATTACTTATTCAACAGATCATGATGTGTGAAATGTTACATAGTGTTAACACTGTCACAGGACCTGTGTCTTGATCCCCTAGGGGATATGCCCATTGTAAGGTATTTATGCACAGTGCTCCCTTCAACTATGTTCATTCTTGCAACAGTGTTAAATGTGAAGGAATTGGTGGCATTCTTTAACTGATCAACTAACTGGGACAGTTTTAAACAGAGTTCTTTAAGAAATTAATTAATTAATCATCCAACCAAACAAAAAAAGACATACCCTGGGATTCAATAAACTCCTTGTAGGCGTCGCATGAAGCCTACATATAGTCTATGTGTTTGCATGATGATGAGAAGTGAGCAGCAGTGCTAACTGCATATTCATGCCATGCACTGTATTAAAATGTAAACAAGCATAGTTTAATGACCAGCAACAGTGTTGAAGGCCAGGAAACTGTGTAAAGCAACATGGATAGGAAACCTGGTTACCTCAGAGCAAAGCAGGTTGGCATGATTGCATGAAATGCCGCACTGAATGCCAGGGCTTGACATATAAGTTATGTATATAGTCCAAACACAGTTCAGGACAGTGTATACAGTGTATACAGTGCAGAGTATTGTGTTTATGGCCACATCTGATAGTTTTGATTGAATACCTCATTGTGGATTTGTGTCAAATGCCTTGGCCTGGTCAAGTTCAACAGGATGATAGTGCTGTCATCATGCATGCCTTTGATTACTTCTTTGAGGACATCTAACAGATGTAATAGGCATAATGTAGCATTAAGAACTCCCACAGGTCTGTTGCACACAGCTGGAATATTACTAGTGTCCCTTTAGAAAATGTCCATGATGATATGTTGGTCTACCTCACAGTTGAGGAGAGTTGGGATGTGTCTATACATGCATGCATCAGGTGCTGTTCCCCCCAACTGAGATGTATGCATGTTGATGTACACCCTTTTATGGGAACATAGACCATGTGGAGGGTGTGTTGAAGTGTGTATTCAACCAAGTCAGGGAGGTGTATGTTCTGAGTCACACCATAAGTGATCTGTGAAGTTGTCACAGCCCATTGATTCTGTGTGATAGGCCTAGATTAATGTAATACAGTGCATGCCGCCTATCTTGATCTGACCTAGGGTTTTGACACAATCCCCCACAGAGGGATCATTGAGAAATACTCCCAGACAGGGATTAACTCTTACTTCACTAAATGAGTAACCAATTGGCTCATTGACAGAACACATATTGTGAAAGTTGGTGAATCAACCTTTACCAGTAGAGCTGTCACTATTGGCATACCCCAGGGATCTGTTCTTGGCCCTTTACTGTTTGGAATCTATTTCTCCATGGTTCAGGCTAAACTATATGGCCTTTGGCTTACTATATTTGCTGATTCTTGCATGTTGGGTGCAGTCATCGAGTCCACATATTACAGGAGGAGCTAACACATACAAATGGTGACAAAGCCATAAGGTCTACAAATAAATGCAAATATGTATCTTTATTTCAGCTGTCCTGGAACACATGTAGATAGCAATATGAACTTTGACCACCAAGTGTCCACAGTGGTATGGAAAGGTTACATTGTGAACATCTTAAGTTACACCATCATATTCATATCTGAAGACTATATAACAGCACTGTACTTGAATATCATCAGAATACTAATAGAGAATAATGCTCCTTTTTGCATGTACCTCACCAGACACCTGCAGCAGCCTGAGAGACTGCAGGGGTTTCTCATCAATAAAACACAGGGCCTACAAACCATGCCATTGACTGAAAGCCATGTCACTGTAATCTGTATAGTATAGGATGAGGTGACTTCTGTCTGGCCTCCAGGCCAGTCTCTGACCCTGCCCTGGTGGGAATAGTGCACATCCACAAATCAGATATAGTTGATGACATCAGCAGTGTCTGCTGAGGAGAATATGTTAATAGCAGTGCCCCACAGACTGATGTAAAAGCATCTCTTTAATGTCAAGCAAGTGCATAAACACAGACACACACACACACACACACACACACACACACCAGTTAACTGCAGTCAGAACAGAGCTCCCTACCTATTGAAATACACAGACTATAGAACTCAGTACTTTACACAAGTGCCATGGCACAAATCTGACTTTTACAAGGCTGCAGGACAACTTAAAGAGGATGACATCAGCAGCGGATTTTGGAGGGAAGATGTTGGGAGGCCTGCATGAAATAGATGTGTACGCATGTGCAAGTGTCAAAGTACTGTCAATCCATGGTAGTGGTAACTGTAGTATACACATGTCTGCTCTTCTGGCTAGATAGACACACACACACACACACACACACACACACACACACACACACACACACACACACACACACATACACCCCCCCCCCCAGTTGACTGCAGTGAGAACAGAACATCCTACCTATCTAAGTACACAGACTACAAATCTCGGGACTTTACACAAGCACCATGGCACAAGTCTGACCTTTACAAGGTTGTATGACAATCTACAGCTGATGATATCAGCAGTGGAATTTGGAGAGAATAAGTTGGGAAGCCTGTATAAAATAGGTGTGTAGGCATGTACAACTGTGACGATAGTTCTATTTCTGCATGTTACCAGATTCATGTGCATTGCATATCACAAAACATTTGTTATTACTTTATGTAGTGCAGCTGATATATTTGTGAACAAGTACTGGGAGACCAGGGTTGCAGTGCATGGAGGAGATAGCATATGGCTGTATTGCACATATGTGACATTCTTAGATAAGGCCTTAATTTTGTTATGTTTCCACGTATAGTTTTATGGCATGAAGAGTAAATAGACAGGAAACAGCACTAAAATATGTTAATATTTCCTTTGCATAGCTCATCTGTGAGCAGCAGGTTTGCGGGATGGCAGGTAAAGTGTCCATGCAAGATACATATTTCCATTATTTCCCTGTTTGCATGTAGTTACAGTAAGCAGTGTGCAAATGAATGGCTCATTGCAAAAAATTCTGAGAGTTAATATTGAGTACATGAAATGCACTCACTGATTAGCTGACATTGGGGCAGCAGGTGTAAATGCATTGATGCATTTGTTTTGAGCCCATATGATACTGAGTTTGACTCCAGATGTATCTAATACATTTAAATAAACAGTAATAATGCAATGACATTATTCTTTATAGTACTGTGTATTGACCTAGTGCAGCGGGGTTAAGTAACATTGCACAGAGGTAACTGCAGCATTGTAGAGCCACTCAAAATTGCTTGGCATTGGTGTGCGATGCCAAACTCTGTAAACATAGAGGCCAAAAAGTGAAGAAATCCATTACTTTTTTTGGTGCATTTCTGGTACTTATGTGTGTTGTGTGTGATTCTATTTTTTGAACAGATTATAGGTATTAAAATGGGGTAGATAGAAAATTGGAGATATGTGGAGCAAGCAGGGGGAAGATTGAAGGGAAAGCAATACAGGAATGTGCAGGAGGGATATAAGAAAGAACATTAGCTATCCATTTCTTCAACAGTGTAAACTGAAAATATTTGGAGAATAGTAACTGAATTTAGACTGTCACCTTCAGAAACAGGGGTGACAACAGTGTAATCATGTTATATGACCAGTTGGACTGAATCAAGTGTGTCAAGAAGACATGCATGTGAAATGGAGATCTATGTATGGGACGATATATATATATATATATATATATATATATATATATATATATATATATATATATATATATATATATATATTTTGTGGGACAGGTGCCCATTTTTTTTACTTCAGTAAGAGAGGAATACTGTGTAAGGGACGTTGGTATTTCTGGGTCAGGTATGTTAGGTAGGTAAGAAAGGAAATACAAACAAAAAAAGACAAAGAAGACAAGACACCGGGATGGTGAGGGACACAAAAGGTTGTGGGACATCATAATTAGGGTGAGGGAGAGGACAACTCAGGCTCACGCCCATAAAACATGGAGACAGTGAGAATCTAGTTCTCACCCACTGGACTGTCATCACTCTCACCTTACTCTGCTGGCAGCTGGAATGCTTGATGTCTTCTCCTACGTACCATGAGGGAGAGTAGTCTCTCATTCAGGTGCAGGCATACACCAATGGTGTGGTGCACAACCCTATGCACCATCCCTGGCATATCCTAGTGGGAGATGAAATCCCCACCTCTGCCTCTACTCCCAGAGAGTACAACAGCACCAGCTGCCAGGGCAGTACTACCTGAGGGTATAGGTAGTGCAGGGGCAGCACAGGCAGTGCTGCCAGGTTGGGTCCTAGATGTGCCAGGCATCAGTGCTGGAGCCAGTGGAGAGGGGACAGGCTGAGCTACTGGGGCTGGCCTACATCACTGTGCCGTGAAACATGTAGTTATCTGTTACAGATAGATGACATGGAAACATTCTTAAGACACATAATAAAAAAATAAAAAAAGAGATAACGTCAGTACCATCATATGTGACATGCAATGTATTATCACAATTATACAACTATTTTATCTGAAGTATTACATTTAAATATACATCCTAATAACTATAAACTATAACTATAGATTGCTCAAAGTAATCCTTGAAATGTGCATATATTGCACATATACTTGGTCCAATTATACAGATTACAGTTAACAGCAGGGCATTTATGTCACTTGTATAAAGTTTAATTGATGTAATATTATTAAAGAAATGCAGTATTGTATAGTTGTTACTCAAAGTATTTGAACCCACAACCTCTGACTACAGTCTTACACTTGACTCCTAAAGTTGGTTTGTGTTACAAACTAATGCATGCATACTTGCTTTTACAGATAGGATACACATGCTCACTTTGCTACTCCTGTATAGAAAACCCCAAAAATCTATCTTTAACTTTTAAATCTGCAATAATAATTCACTCGTGCAGCATACACACCACTTGTTTCCCTCAGTCTCTCCAGTTGATCAGCATTAGCCTGGTGATTAAACTCCAGTTTGGCATTAGCTGTGGAAAGAACAGAAAAGAACAGAAAAGTATTATGCATATCAGTCTTGCCTATATTTAAGTTTCTACTGTATGTATGAAGAATCTCTTTTATTAGTATACTTATACAGCTGTGGGATGTTACCAGTTTGAAACTCAGTAAACCACTGGTTGAGGGTATCCCTCATGTGCCTTATTAGGTCATTAAAATGGTGTCTTTACTATTCTCCAGTGCATAGGATCCCAATCACACTGGATACAGCCTGAACCAAACTACTCCAACCCTCAGACTTGAACTGGGAGCCAGAATAGTCCCCCTGAAGAAGCCTTTGGTTGTGGCACTTTACCAGGAGTTCAATAAATATCCTGGACTCCTGAACACCCTGCCTCTGTGACCTAAACTGGGCACCTTCCCCTCCAATGCCATACATGGGATTCAAACCTAGGCATAAGGGACAAAACATTTTCTTCCACAGCAGTGGTTTTCCATCTGTGCCACAGAAGTGCTGCTCAGACATAGTCAAGAATCCTTCCTAAACACAGCTGATAGTTCGAGGTGTTAAACATGCATGTGTTCGCCCTGACAAGGTTTTTGCATACAGATTCAGTTGTGTATGTGTCTTATTTAATTGTGATGGCCATCCAAGTTCAGATAGCAGAATTATACTCACAGAAATATAGTAGACAGTATATACACGGTCATACATCTGAACACAATAAGTGTGTCTTATCCCTCATATATATATAATTCATATTAGCTCCACTATCTAAAGAAGTGAGACTGAATATAATGGGAAATGGAATAACAGCAAAAATGTCTGGAATGTCCTGTATTAGAACTCAGGAACATGTGTATGGCAGCCCTAGACCTACACATGCAGGAGTGTTGAAATAACACTTGTATATTTTTTCTGTTCATTACTATAAACTAGGCTGTTACAACTTTAAAAATCTATTGCACTCCCTGTATTAGAACCCAGAACCATCTGTATTACAGTCTTACTCTTACACCTGCTGTCACAGGAGTATTTATACGACAGTTCCATAATTTCCTAGTCATTCTTAATTTATGTGCTAACTGCCATGCAAAGCCACTTAGCATGTTTGCGCGGTGCCTAACATAATTAATTGAATGTGTCCATTTTCAATTATTGACTGTCTGCATCTTGTATGCAGGTGTTTGATGGCTGTAGGTGTTGGGGAAGCTTGCTAACTGCTACACAATGCTGCTTAGTGGCTTTGTGAGCTAGAAAGCAAAAAGTACAACAATGTAGCTTTATTTACCTTTACACTGTCTACTCCATGTTTGCAGGTGTTCTGTCTGTTTCCTATGTGGGCCACTAGTCCTGTTTTTGCACTGCTAAGTGCTGCACAAACAAGATAAGCAAAGTTAAACTTGACATTCATTGTTTCTCCATTTTCCTTGTTTGCTCTAAGTGGTGCACAGCAAAAACACCTGCAAATGTAAAAAAAAAGAAAAGTAGTTGAAATGAAGAAAGCAATCTATGAAATAAACGCTATAACATGTTTGTTGGTACACATAAATATTTTTATACAGGTCTGGATTTGAACTCCCACTCCAATGAACCTTTAGTGCACATTAAGGGTGTTATCCCTCTTTGCCACATCGACAGCTTTGCAGCAGGGAACTAAGATCATTCTGTATACAATCAAATGAAACACCATCCACAGTAGTAACAAGCCATATGACAGTTATTTGTGCATGTATTGATTTCAGATGTATTGCACTGAGTGATCACACAACCATTTATGACTATTGCTTGCAAAAATGTAGCTCTGTCTTATCTCTCTGTGGTTATTGCTCGTTCTTATCTTATATGAGCAGGAATCTGAGACTTGCAGCCTGTAAGACATTCTATATCATTGTCCTTAAATGTGTGAGGATATTAAATGGAATAATATACAGTTGTCAACAAATGAAGGGGAGGCTGGATGTTACTGAACAGAAACTGTGAATTCTGTGCTGCTTACTTACATTCTAAACCTTGATAAAATTACTTCTACGCTTTGTAAGTCTAATCTGGCTGACACACCATCTGGAGGTAGGGTAGTCTGCATTGCTGTTGTGCTTTCCTTCTCCCTGCTAGTAATCTTTCCCAACTGCAATCCATTCACAACAAACACTAAGGAAGTGCCTGCACTAGGATTACATTTGCTACACGGAGGTAAGTATTTGGGATTTAGCAATTATAATGAGTTCACACCTGATTTGCATCTTCACTGTGCTCACAGCCCTGAATCTACACCATTAAAAGACAACTGTATAGCCAAGGATCATGAAGGTGAGGAGAGTTGTTTATGTGGCAAACACAAAAGAGGTTATTACTTTGGGCTATATCTGCAGAGAAGACTACTGACCTTGACAAGGTATTCTTGCATTTTTCAGCTATATACTACATATGCTGACATGTCATTAAGAAAAATCTGTTAATATACATATATATGCATTAGCAAGTGCTACTTTTATCTGTATGGATTACTTAGAAGTGTACTGATGGCATGGGCATGTTTGTCAGGGCATTTCACTTTCTCAGATGCAAACCCTTATTAAATGTCATCACAACTGTTTTTCTGTGTACACTCTCCTATTGTTATTTCCATGAAATGGTAAATGTCCTATATTGTGAATGACACAGGGGTGTTAGCCTTCTAAGATGGACCAAACACACCCCTAGGGGAGTGCTGGTCACAAGAAGACAGGACTGGCAATGGCTTAAATGGAACGTTCTGTTTTAAATCTATAGAAATGTTTCAGGGGTCGTTCATTTGATAGCACTTTTAACATTTCACTGATGGTTTGTGATCAAAATGTGTCATTTGCCTGTTCTTTTGGGGGTGGGGGTGCAAAGTTGCATTTCTGTTTTGGTATAGACAAGGAAATGTGCTGTTGTTACTCTCCTTGCTTTGCCTCCAGCCTTACTTTGTGTGAATGTAATATGTTACAACCACATAATTCCTGTTTTTTATATTTCAATATATTGACTGTTTTATGTTTCTCCAGTGGGTAATAATGAAATACTACCTTTTATGTTTTATCTGGAAACAGGACTTTTTTAGTTATGTGAAACTTATGTGTATTATCCTTCTTTTGTGGTTCAGGCCACCTAGGACTATGGCAACCAGGTGTCTCAATCCCTGAAAACCCCCCTTCAGTGACCCTGAGAATCAGGTCATTGTGGAAGCTTTTAGGCGACATTGTGTCTTTATGCTTGAGAGGGGGTGTGAAGATATGTCATGCAGAATGCAAATTTAGCAGCAGATAGCTGCTGATGTGAATGCAGTAGATGGCCACAGCAGGATATATAATCACGTGTGCCAGTGGGCCACTGACATGATCTCATCTGCATGGAGGAGAGCAGTTGCAGTGGCCCGTGATTGGATGGGTATGGGGGGGCCTGCTACACAGCCACCACTAACAGCAAACAAGGAGTTCCTGTCCACTGGCAGGGATCCAGACAGCTCCCAGGAAAGTGCAGAATAGCATGTCCTTGACATTGGTACTACTGTTTCAGGGACAGCAAGTATATTCCAGGAGGAGCTTCCAGGTAGGCTTATGTATCACATTTGTTAAATACTCTGGTATAGTAAAATACTGACAGCAATACATTAGTTCTGTTTAACAATAAATTTGTTTTGGGAGGGATCTTGTAGATTGCTACAGTTATCAGCACATTCTGATTGATTACACATGGGCTTAGGTTAGACTTGTCATCCAAGTTCTTGTTGAACGTATACTTAATGGACATATGAAGGACAAAAAGTTGTAACTCCCAGTGTTACTCTTAATTGTGATTATGTTGTCTTTAACTTTTGCTTAACTTCTTCCAGGACCATCATCCATGGGAAGTATAGCATCAGTTGCACATGGTAAGCCAAATATCTTCTTTGTCAGTGGTGTTGAGCATTTCAAATAAATATATAATTTTATCCATATGTGTGATGTGGGTGTCAGAACTGTTGTGTGTATTGCTGTACTGTCTGTAGTACTGACACCACTGTTACCTTGTTAGCATACATTGGACTATAGTAGTATAGCTATTAATTTTTTTCTGTGTTTGTTGCTTATTACCACATGAGATTCTGACAGTGGAAATGCAGGACTCTTACTGCCTGATGTCAGTATCATTAGATCCTGATGATGATGGTGGCCAAACAGATGCACAGTTAGGGGATGCAGATGCTGAATCTGACACTGAGGTTGACATTCAGCCAACCCCTGTAATTCCCTCAGACACAGCCAGTGGGCCTACGCCAACCCATTCCAGTGAGCCCTCAAATACTGAACAGGTGGAAGGTGAGGCACTCGATCAGGGAAGGGTGGTTGCTGCGTCTTCAGTGCCTGTCAACTCTAGCCATAACCAAAGTGTGGGTGAGGTGCCAGACCGGAGGGTTTTTAGGGGTGCTTGGAGGAGGCCTGCTGTCCATCCTCCACCTGATCCAGTTGTGTCTTCCTATGCCACTCGATGTATGTTTATGGCCATCTTGGAGGTACAGACATGTTCCCATAGGTCCTCCAAAGAAATGCTTAGGGTTGTAGATGTGGCACAGGGTGACTTGCTTGACTGTCTCCACTGTGTTGCCAATTCAAAGGATCAGATGAATGATACATTGGAATGGGTGGTGTCTGTGATGAAATGTTTTCTGGGAGATGGATGGCTTCCTCAGTGGGCATAGGTCAGCCACATCATCTGCTGTTATCTGACGTGGCCAAGCCCAATCTTGCTCCCATAATGGCACTATTTCTACTGCTCCATCAGTGGTTAAGGTGTCTACACCCAGACATGGTGGGCCATGGGGTCATGGTCCTGGGTGTCCTCATGAGAGCACCTTATCCAGAAGACATCAGTCATATTCAGGCAGCAGCAGTGCATCTGACTGTGGGCATAAATGAGCCAGTGCAACTCCTGGCAGAGCCAGTTCTTCTGGTCGGGTATGACAATGATGAACTGCAACCTCTGCCATGTGCGGCTCACACTTGTCCGACATACCAAAATGTAGAGATAGCACATAGCTCGGCTGTGTTCATTCACACACTCACACACCAATTTCACCTGGAAGACCAATACAGGCACACACACACACACACACACACACACACACACACACACACACACACACACACACACACACACACACACACACACACACACACACATACACACACACTCACTCACACACACAACACTTACATAGTTCAGCTGTGAAGCTTAAAGCTCATTTTGTCTCACTGGCCATTTGTTACTTTATCCAAATGTATGTCTGGTTCTCTTTCTTACTCACACAAACTCACCTACCTTTTGTGTCAGCCTAGGCTTCCTGAACCCTCCCAACAACACCCTGTGCAAGTGATGATAACTGTGCCATATCCTTGTTTTCTATATTTTGGATTCACGGATACATAACATTTGTGTCTAATGCTCAGGGTGCATAGCTGAATTAGTCCTAGATATATCTTCATTTGCTTTGTTGTTTTGCTAATTGTACATTTGACATATTTTGGTCTTAGAAAGTTAGACAACTGATAGAATCAAATGTTTTTTGCATCGGTATTGCTAATAATCTTGTGAGGGTTGTGAAGTCTGAAAAAGGAATGTGTCTCATTACTTTCTAACTTCTCTCTTTAATGATTTTTGAGTACAAACATATGCTGCTAAACAAAGGGCATTTGGTGACCATCAATACTTTTGAGAGGTATGACTGTATGAACCTTTGATGCCTGAGGCCTACTACTTGATACAGGGCACATATTGTCACATAAGTCTCTGCTGTCACATGTTAAAGTCATTTCTGTACAAATCACCCACCTTTTACATCCTTACATTACCAAGTCACAACAAGCAAGGATATGCAATTCATCCATATTATTGCACAATACACTCCAGGTTCAAAACTTACCTTGCAAATCCAGCAGTTGCAACAGTTTCAGTTCAGGGCTGACTCTGACTGATGCTAGCAGTGCACAGCCATTACATAGGTAGGTAAAGGTTTTGAGCATTGCCTGGCATCAATGTTACAGTATGTATGTGCATAGGATGAAGGTTTTTCCCCTTAGGTGGAGAGTGAATGTGCTATGCATTTCCTCTTAGCCAATGAGAGGGCATATTAAGCATGCCTATGCTGTGGTGACCTTGCCATTGGTGGTGGGATGTGTACCCTTTCCCCTTGTTTTTCCTGCTGAAGCTGCTTTCTCAGGATGATGTTGTGTAGCATGGCACATACGGTAAATATTTCAGTACATGTATGTGGATTGTACTGCAGGTCTCCCCCAGATGTATCTAGGCACTGGAACCGTGACTTCAGCAGCCCAAACACTCAGCCTATGATATTTCTGGTTTGAGCATGTGCCTCATTATGGGGTTTTTCAGCAGGTGGGTCTGCATTTCTGGTGGGTGTCATCAGCTATGGTTCTAGTGCATAACCTGTAGTGAATGAACCTGTGGGATATCCCGCCTAGTGAACATATGATACAGTCCGGAGGTATGCCAGATATGCGAGTCATGGTAACTGCCTGGGTTGCCAGGCACACATTCAAGATGATTCTCTTGGCATTGCACATGACTTGGCAGCTAATAGAGTGGAAGCTCTTTCTATTTATGTCGAGCCTTCCCTGTTCCCTGGGTGGTGCCTTAATTTCAGTCTGTGGCACCCAGTACTTCAGGGTAGTGTGCTATAGGGTAGAACTCCTGGATATTTCTGGCTCTGTCCTCAAGTGTATGGGGAAAAGTATATGTGGTTATTGGTATGTTGGAGCATAGCATTCGGGAATTTATGGATGATCCTGGATGCTTATGCCTGTGACATCCCCAGCATGTCCCCTGTTGGTCTCTGAAAGGTTCCTGTAGCTAAAATTATAAGCTCCATGCATACCTTTGTCTCCACTGGTAGGGCTTCCCTCTCGGTTGGCCCTGGGTATGAGATGAGGATGACAGAGGTTTCAGAGTTCCTGTAGTATGACTCTGTCTACCCTGTAGTGCTCTAAAATTTCCATGTCATGTAGATTGTGATAAGTTAACTGGGGTCTGAAAACTCTTCTCCTTCTTGGATGTGGTCTATTAGCAACAGCAGCAGCATAGACTTCAGCCTGTCGCACACCCACATGAATTAAAGCAACATTGCTGTATTCCAATAGTTTATGGAATTTGCAGGGAATACCAGCACTAAGTCTAGAGGGTTGCTTTATAGCTTGCTGAATAACTCCTACATCTTAGATTGGTTGATTAGCATACAGTTCAGCTGCTTATACTATAATTAACATGCCACAATGTTTACATTGTTTGCATGGCTCTACACACAATGAAGAGCTGCTTACTGAACTCAAAACCACAGCTCTGTTACTTGTGAGTCAGGCAGAAATTAGAACTGATCAATTAAGGACTCATACATAAGATAGAAGAGGTCACTTAAGGTTAATCATTTGTGAACTGAGGTGGTGGAGCTAGGAACTAAACCTTCTATTTAAGGGGTAAAATAAAACATTTCAGAGCTTTATTGGAAAAGCTCACCCAGACTCTGCTACACTTTGCTGTGAGGGAAAGGTTGATTTGCTTTTTATTTGTTGTATTTTGTATTGGTTTATTGCCTTTTTATATTTTGAGTGCTGTGATTTGTTTTCTTTACCTTGTGTTTTGCGTGTGCTCTGCTTTTAACTGCATATTAAAACTTCAAAAGACACCACAGCTCTGTTTCTTGTGAGTCAGGCAGAAATTAGAACTGATCAATTAAGGATAGAAGATAGAAGAGGTCACTTAAGGTGAACTATTTGTGAACTGAGGAGGTGGAGCTAGGAACTAAACCTTCTATTTAAGGAGTAAAATAAAACATTTCAAAGATTTAGTGGAAAGGCTCACCCAGACTCTGCTACACTTTGCTGTAAGGGAAAGGTTGGCTTGCTTTTTATTTGTTGAATTTTGTATTGGTTTATTGCCTTTTTATATTTTGAGTGCTGTGATTTGTTTTCTTTACCTTGTGTTTTGCTTGTGTTCTGCTTTTAACTGCATATTAAAACTTCAAAAGACACCATAGCTCTGTTTCTTGTGAGTCAGGCAGAAATTAGAACTGATAAATTAAGCACTCATACGTAATATAGAAGAGGTCACTTAAGGTTAATCATTTGTGAACTGAGGGGTGGAGCTAGGAACTAAACCTTTTATTTAAGAGGTAAAATAAAACATTTCAGAGCTTTATTGGAAGGGCTCACCCAGACTCTGCTACACTTTGCTGTGAGGGAAAGGTTGGTTTGCTGTTTATTTGTTGTATTTTGTATTGGTTTACTGCCTTTTTATATTTTGAGTGCTGTGATTTGTTTTCTTTACCTTGTGTTTTACTTGTGTTCTGCTTTTAACTGCATATTAAAACTTCAAAAGACACCACAGCTGTGTTTCTTGTGAGTCGGGCAGGAATTAGAAGTCATTAATTAAGGACTCATCCATAAGATAGAAGAGGTCACTTAAGGTTAATCATTTGTGAACTGAGGGGGTGTAGCTAGGAACTAAACCTTCTATTTAAGGGGTAAAATAAAACATTTCAGAGCTTTATTGGAAAGGCTCACCCAGACTCTGCTACACTTTGCTGTGAGGGAAAGGTTGGTTTGCTTTTTATGTGTTGTATTTTGTATTGCTTTATTGCCTTTTTATATTTTGAGTGCTGTGATTTGTTTTCTTTACCTTGTGTTTTGCTTGTGTTCTGCTTTTAACTGCATATTAAAACTTCAAAAGACACCACAGCTCTGTTTCTTATGAGTCAGGCAGAAATTAGAACTGATCAATTGAGGACTCATACATAAGATAGAAGAGGTCACTTAAGGTTAACTATTTGTGAACTGAGGGGGTGGAGCTAGGAACAAAACCTTCTATTTAAGGGGTAAAATAAAACATTTCAGAGATTTATTGGAAAAGCTCACCCAGACTCTGCTCCACTTTGCTGTGAGGGAAAGGTTTGTTTGCTTTTTATTTGTTGTATTTTGTATTGGTTTATTGCCTTTTTATATTTTGAGTGCTGTGATTAGTTTTCTTTACCTTGTGTTTTGCTTGTGTTCTGCTTTTAACTGCATATTAAAACTTAAAAAGACACCACAACAGTTTTTGTGAGTCAGGCAGAAATTAGAACTGATTAATTAAGGACTCATACATAAGATAGAAGAGGTCACTTAAGGTTAATCATTTGTGAACTGAGGAGGTGGAGCTAGGAACTAAACCTTTATTAAGGGGTAAAATAAAACATTTCAGAGCTTTAGTGGAAAGGCTCACCCAGACTCTGCTACACTTTGCTGTGAGGGAAAGGTTGGTTTGCTTTTTATTTGTTGTATTTTGTATTGGTTTATTGCCTTTTTATATTCTGAGTGCTGTGATTAGTTTTCTTTACCTTGTGTTTTGCTTGTGTTCTGCTTTTAACTGCATATTAAAACTTCAAAAGACACCACAACTCTGTTTATTGTGAGTCAGGCAGAAATTAGAACTGATAAATTAAGGACTCATACATAAGATAGAAGAGGTCACTTAAGGTTAGTCATTTGGGAACTGAGGGGGTGGCGCTAGGAACTAAACCTTTTATTTAGGGGGTAAAATAAAACATTTCAAAGCTTTATTGGAAAGGCTCACCCAGACTCTGCTATACTTTGCTGTGAGTGAAAGGTTGGTTTGCTGTTTATTTGTTGTATTTTGTATTGCTTTATTGCCTTTTTATATTTTGAGTGCTGTGATTTGTTTTTTTTTACCTTGTGTTTTGCTTGTGTTCTGCTTTTAACTGCATATTAAAACTTCAAAAGACACCACAGCTCTGTTTCTTATGAGTCAGGCAGAAATTAGAACTGATCAATTAAGGACTCATACATAAGATAGAAGAGGTCACTTAAGGTTAACTATTTGTGAACTGAGGGGGTGGAGCTAGGAACAAAACCTTCTATTTAAGGGGTAAAATAAAACATTTCAGAGATTTATTGGAAAGGCTCACCCAGACTCTGCTCCACTTTGCTGTGAGGGAAAGGTTTGTTTGCTTTTTATTTGTTGTATTTTGTATTGGTTTATGGCCTTTTTATATTTTGAGTGCTGTGATTTGTTTTCTTTACCTTGTGTCTTGCTTGTGTTCTGCTTTTAACTGCATATTAAAACTTCAAAAGACACCACAGCTCTGTTTCCTGTGAGCCAGGCAGAAATTAGAACAGTTTAATTAAGGACTCATACATAAGATATAAGAGGTATTTTAAGGTTAATCATTTGTGAACTGAGGAGGTGGAGCTAGGAAGTAAACCTTCTATTTAAGGGGTAAAATAAAACATTTCAGAGCTTTATTGGAAAGGCTCACCCAGACTCTGCTACACTTTGCTGTAAGGGAAAGGTTGGTTTGCTTTTTATTTGTTGTATTTTGTATTGGTTTATTGCCTTTTTATATTCTGAGTGCTGTGATTAGTTTTCTTTACCTTGTGTTTTGCTTGTGTTCTGCTTTTAACTGCATATTAAAACTTCAAAAGACACCACAACTCTGTTTATTGTGAGTCAGGCAGAAATTAGAACTGATAAATTAAGGACTCATACATAAGATAGAAGAGGTCACTTAAGGTTAGTCATTTGGGAACTGAGGGGGTGGCGCTAGGAACTAAACCTTTTATTTAGGGGGTAAAATAAAACATTTCAAAGCTTTATTGGAAAGGCTCACCCAGACTCTGCTATACTTTGCTGTGAGTGAAAGGTTGGTTTGCTGTTTATTTGTTGTATTTTGTATTGGTTTATTGCCTTTTTATATTTTGAGTGCTGTGATTTGTTTTCTTTGCCTTGTGTTTTGCTTCTGTTCTGCTTTTAACTGCATATTAAAACTTCAAAAGACACTGCAGCTCTGTTTCTTGTGAGTCAGGCAGAAATTAGAACTGATCAATTAAGGACTCATACATAAGATAGAAAGGGTAACTTAAGGTTAAACATTTATGAACTGAGGGGGTGGAGCTAGGATCTAAACATTTTTTAAGGGGTAAAATAAAACATTTCAGAGCTTTATTGGAAAAGCACACCCAGACTCTGCTGCACTTTGCTTTGAGGCAAAGGTTGGTTTCTTTTTATGTGTTGCATTATGTATTGGTTTCTTGCCTTTTTATATTTTTAATGCTGTGATTTGTTTTCTTTACCTTGTGTTTTGCTTGTGTTCTGCTTTTAACTGCCTATTAAAACTTCAAAAGACACCACAGCTCTGTTTCTTGTGAGTCAGGCAGAAATTAGAACTGATCAATTAAGGACTTGTACATAACATAGAAGAGGTCACTTAAGGTTAATCATTTGTGAACTGAGGGGTTGGAGCTAGGAACTAAACCTTCTATTTAAGGGGTAAAATAAAACATTTCAGAGCTTTATTGGAAATGCTCACCCAGACGCTGCTACACCTTGCTGTGAGGGAAAGGTTGGTTTGCTTTTTATTTGTTGTATTTTATATTGTTTTATTGCCTTTTTATATTTTGAGTGCTGTGATTTGTTTTATTTACCTTGTGTTTTGCTTGTGTTCTGCTTTTAACTGCATATTAAAACTTCAAAAGACACCACAGCTCTGTTTCTTGTGAGTCAGGCAGAAATTAGAACTGATCAATTAAGGACTCATACATAAGATAGAAGAGGTCATTTAAGGTTAATCATTTGTGAACTGAGGGGTTGGAGCTAGGAAATAAACCTTCTATTTAAGGGGTAAAATAAAACATTTCAGAGCTTTATTGGAAAGGCTCACCCAGACTCTGCTACACCTTGCTGTGAGGGAAAGGTTGGTTTGCTTTTTATTTGTTGTATTTTATATTGTTTGCCTTTTTATATTTTGAGTGCTGTGAGTTGTTTTCTTTACCTTGTGTTTTGCTTGTGTTCTGCTTTTAACTGCATATTAAAACTTCAAAAGGCACCACAGCTGTGTTTCTTGGGAGTCAGGCAGAACATTTCCCCACCCCCCAACCCTGTCACTGTTGTGTTCTTAAATACCATTGTCTTTCTAGCTGCCTGCCTCTTATGTTAATTTGACCATATATCTCATTTTCTGTCTGTTTTCACTGGCTTGTGTGAGTAAGCAGAGAATTATCATTTTGTGAAATCACTTCCCTTCAACTATTTACATTTTTTGGCCATTCTACTGTATTCCATATTACCAGCATACAGAAGTGATGACCCCCTTTCAATCTATCTTTCTGTTTTAAAAATAGTGACTCTCCACTAAAACATAACTTTTTAGAAAGTAAAACTTAAGTTGCCTACTTTTACATCTAACTTTTCTAGTGCACATTGCAGAGTTTAGGATAAACCATTTTTTTTCATCTTACCTTTAAGCATCCCTGTGACTAGCACTTGCTCTAATATCTGCTGGAAAGCAATAGGAAGCTTTAAACTGATAGAAGCACTCAACTCTCCTTATTAATAAGGAAAAATTAATCATAGGCACTAAACAGCCTATAATTTCAAAGTACCTTGCTAAGGTAAGGGAAAACAGCTCCCATACTTTAAAAAAAAGCACCAAACCAGGCATGTCCAAGGGTCAGCTTCCGTTGATTTCTCCTGTCCACCTGGTGAATCTGGGCATACTGGGGCAATGCAGCAATTGCCTCATGTACACAGACAACCCTCTACTACCACCCAACACTACAACCTGTGAGAGATGCACTTACACATCCAAACTGAAAGCAACACTCTCTCCACCCAAGATTGTGCTAGACAGTCAAGAAGAGAAGGTTAACACCTGCACTACACCTCAAGCAACACATAGCCCTTCTAAACTCAAACCACCAACACCCACACATAGGAACACTAAATACACATATGCGGAGGCCCTTAACTGTAACCTGCCCAAGCAACAACGATCTCCGAAGCTGAAACGCAAACTACACCAATCACAACCAAAGTGTCACATAGCTCACAACACCAGTGTGCCACCCAGCAACAGCCCATATGGCAAGACAACGTACCTAACACTTTAGTCATAGGTGACTCTATAGTCAGGCACACCAATGTCCCTCTCACCAGGCTGAACAAGGAGAAAATTACAGTGAGCTGCCTGTTGGGTGCCAGGATCCGCCACATAACTCATGCACTCAAGTCACTCCACAACAAGTACAAATATGACTCTGTCATTGTCCATGTTCATGTGAATGACTTGAGACGTACCTCCCTGGACTACATGAAAAGAGACATGGAAGAGCTCTCGGATCATGTGGCCCAGGCAGGATGACCCTAGCCCTGAGTAGTATCCTGCCTTTGCCCAGAATGATACCACAATATAAGGACAAAATGATTGACTTCAACAACTGACTAAGCTTCTGGTGTCATTCAAAGGGGATCCAGTATCTGTATGCCTGGGATGACATGATCGACAGACCACAATGCTTTGTCAGAGATGGTCTGCACCTGTCACCCCTGGGATTCAGGTTACTGGCTAAGGCTCTTGCCACCCCTATAGTGTCTTTTTTAGGCAAAGTTCAAAGGACAAAACCACCACTGTAACAGGTACAATCATGCAAAATCTGAAGGTAATGCTACTCAATGCTAGAAGTCTGAATCTCAAAATGCGCTCTCTCGAGGCACTCCTAAAAATGGAGAACATTAATATCTATGCAGTAACTGAGACCTGGTTCAAGACTCCACAGAGCACCCCTGCAATACCAGGCTACAACTCATACCACACTTTTTGGCTACCAAACCAGGATCGAAACACTAAAGTTGGAGGAGTGTCCATATTCACCAAGGATATTCACACCACCAGCTTAGTTGCCCAACACAATGCGTCTGAAATTCTCCAGGTGCAACTAACACTAGGTAAGACTGCAATCCAAATTGTAGCTAAAAGTAGCAAAAAGTACCAAAAGTAGCTACAGATCCCTGACCATGCCCCAAGATTCTCACTACAGCTTTCTAAACATACTGAAAGTAAAACAAAACTTTTTTTTTTGTTTCTCTTTCGCCTGAACCTTCTTGTGTTCTGACTGTCCTTCTCAAACATTTTGGAAATATACAGTATATTTCAGAGCATTTGTTATAACTGTATTTGCTATAACTGATTTAAGTATTTTTTTCTGGCTTTTTGATTATTTACTGCTTAGCGACTGCATTTTAGCTTGTTTATACAGCTCTGCATTCTATTTAAACTGTTTTTGTGTTGATTAACTGTTTTGCACTTTTAAAAAGTTAGTTGTTGCTTAATTTTACCTGTAGGCTAACACACTCAAGTGCGCTAGCCGCTTAAAAGCATTTATAGCATTTACTGTCTGTTTTTCCTCTGTTTTCTGCAAAAAAGAAAAAAAAAAAAAAAATCTTGTTTTCCCACCTTACTGAACTAGAATAGTCCAGTCTTCAGAGTTTGCTGATCTCTGGGCTTTGTCTTGGTTCCTGTGCTATTCCATATCCTTATTTGGATAAAAGAAAGTGTCTTTGTTCACCAGTGGGAGTGGGGAGCACTGAGCGGCCTATTTGTCCCTAGAGGAGTGGTTCCAGCCAGAAACTTGTAGTCTATTGGCCATTTTGGGTCAATTCCTAGCTCTTTTCAGCCCCCTGTAATAAAGCCCGCTTTAGCGCAATTTTTCGCTTGTATTCAACTCAGCACAGCTCCTCGTGGTGTCCTGCAGAGTTCTACAAGCAGCAGAGAGCAAAAGAGTGACTTTTTCCTGATTTAAGTATTTTTCTGGCTTTTGATTATTTACTGCTTAGCGACTGCTTTTTGCCTGTTTATACAGCTCTGCATTCTATTTAAACTGTTTTTGTGTTGATTAACTGTTTTGCACTTTTAAAAAGTTATTTGTTGCTTAATTTTACCTGTAGGCTAACACACTCAAGTGCGCTAGCCGCTTAAAAGCATTTATAGCATTTACTGTCTGTTTTTCTTCTGTTTTCTGCAAAAAAGAAGAAAAAACAAAAAAAAAATCTTGTTTTCCCGCCTTACTGAACTAAAATAGTCCAGTCTTCAGAGTTTGCTGACCTCTGGGCTTTGTCTTGGTTCCTGTGCTATTCCATATCCTTATTTGGATAAAAGGAAGCGTCTTTGTTCACCAGTGGGAGTGGGGCGCACTGAGCAGCCTGTTTGCCCTAGAGGAGTGGTTCCAGCCAGAAACTTGTAGTCTATTGGCCATTTTGGGTCAATTCCTAGCTCTTTTCAGCCCCCTGTAATAAAGCCTGCTTTAGCGCACTTTTTCACTTGTATTCAACTCAGCACAGCTCCTCATGGTGTCCTGCAGAGTTCTACAAGCAATAGAGAGCAAAAGAGTGACTTTTTCCTGATTTAAGTATTTTTTTCTGGCTTTTTGATTATTTACTGCTTAGCGACTGCATTTTCGCCTGTTTATACAGCTCTGCATTCTATTTAAACTGTTTTTGTGTTGATTAACTGTTTTGCACTTTTAAAAAAGTTATTTGTTGCTTAATTTTACCTGTAGGCTAACACACTCAAGTGCGCTAGCCATTTAAAAGCATTTATAGCATTTACTGTCTGTTTTTCCTGTTTTCTGCAAAAAAAAAAAAAAAAAATCTTGTTTTCCCGCCTTACTGAACTAGAATAGTCCAGTCTTCAGAGTTTGCTGATCTCTGGGCTTTGGCTTGGTTCCTGAGCTATTCCATATCCTTATTTGGATAAAGGGAAGCTTCTTTGTTCACCAGTGGGAGTGGGGAGCACTGAGCAGCCTATTTGTCCCTAGAGCAGTGGTTCCAGCCAGAAACTTGTAGTCTATTGGCCATTTTGGGTCAATTCCTAGCTCTTTTCAACCCCTGCTATAAAGCCCGCTTTAGCGCTTTTGTGTGATTTAGCTGAGTTGCCCATAGAGCACCATCGGGCAGCGCCGGTTAAACAAGGTTAAACTATTTCTGGCTCCGTAAAGTCTGCTCTTCAATTTTTCCCTTAGAACTTCTCTACTTGCAATCTAAACAGTCTATTCTCTATCTCAAAAGCTCAGCACTTGCTCCTAAAGCATTTTTATATAGGTAAAGTACTTGTATACTAAACAAAGTACTACATTAGCCTAGAATCCCCTTGAGTACCCATTTCCTATAGGTCCCTTCTGACTCAGTTACACAGCAAACTTTTTCACTTTTTCTAGCATGTCGAAGGGTCAGTTGCTGGCGTCCTCCCCTGTTCAGCTGGTGAATCTGGGCATCTTGAGGCAATGTTACAATTGCCTCATGTACACAGACAACCCACTCCTTCTCCCACAAAACACAAATACATGTGAGAGATGCAACTATATAGCCAAACTGGAGGCTGAGCTCTCTCAACACAGGACTGGCAAGACCAGACAGGAGGAGAAGGAAACCACGCACACCACAAACCCAGTTTCACATAGAACTATCACAACTGCAAAACAAACACATAAACACACAAAGACATACTCGGAGGCACTGATCAAAAATCTACCAAAACTACAGAGGCCTCCAAAGCAGACACCCAAGCAACTGCCACCTCAAGACATAAGACATGCAACACATAGTTCTCAAAGTCAGTGTGCTAAACAGTCACAGCCCTTAAGGCCAAACACAATGCCAGACACACTTGTTATAGGTGACTCCATAGTCAGACACACTGACGTCCCACTCACCAGACTGAACAAGGAAAGATCACAGTAAGCTGCCTGTCAGGCGCTAGAATCCACCACATAACACAAGCACTCAGGTCACTCCACAGCAAGTACAAGTATGACTCAGTCATTGTCCATGCCGGTGTGAACGACCTGAGACATACCTCCCTGGACTACATGAAAAGAGACATAGAGGAGCTCTCAGATTATGTAGCCCAGGCCGGTATGACCCTGACCCTGAGCAGTATCCTACCCTCACCAAGAATGATGTCACAATACAGAGACAAAATGATCAGCTTTAATAATTGGCTTAATTACTGGTGTCATTCTAAGGGGATCCAATGTCTGTCTGCCTGGGATGACATGCTTGACAAGCCACGTTGCTTCGCAAGGGCCGGCTTTCACCTGTCACCCCTGGGCTTCCGGATATTGGCAAAGGCTCTTGCCACCCCCATAGTGCCTTTTTTAGGCAAGGCTCAAATGATAAACCTACCGCCCTAGAAAACAAAAATGGAGAAAAACTAAGGGTAATACTGCTCAATGCCAGAAGTCTAAACCTCAAGATGCACGCCCTCGAAGCCCTCCTCAGTATGGAGAACATTGATGTCTGTGATGTGATTGAAACCTGGTTCAAGGCTCCTGAGAGCACCCCAGCACTATCAGGTTATACCTCATATCATGCATTCCGGCCCGAAAATCCGGACCAAACCACAAAAGGAGGGGGAGTATCCATATTCATAAAGGATACCCACACCTCCAGGTTAGTGGCAATGCACGAAGCATCAGAGACCATCCAGGTGCAATTAACCATAGGTAAAACTGCCCTACAGTTTGTAACATGCTACAGACCACCTTCTCAAACTCAGGAAACCCACACAGCCTTCCTGAAGACACTGGAGAGTATGAATGTCTCTCCAAACACCATCATATTGGGTGACTTCAACTACCCAAACATAGACTGGGAACATTACTCAAGCCCCAACACCCTAGCTCAAAGGTTCCTTGAGTTCATAAACTCAAATGCTATGGAACAACTAGTCACCATTCCCACAAGAGGAGAAAATATACTAGACCTGATCATCACAAACATGGGGACAAAATGCTCCACACTGGAAGTATATCCCTCATTGGTGAGATCAGACCATAAATTAATCTCACTGGAGATCCACATCCCGCCCCCACCCCCAGCAAAAAAGACCACAGTGAAGAACTTCTCAAAAGCAAACTTCACACTTCTTAAGACTGGAGTGGTATCCTTCAAGGCCCCCGAGCCAGTGGAAACCACAACCCACGCTGCTGAAACCCTTACAAATGCCTTCTACGAGCACCTCCAGGAATGTATGGATCAAGCAATCCCTAATAAAATCAAGACCCTTTCCACCAAAGGCAGGCGCCCGGTCTGGTAGACCCCTGCCATAAACAAACTCTACAACAAGGGGAGAAAGCTACTACATGGCAGAGCAAAATCCCTAAAAGGGAAGGCATCTCTGATCAATACTAGCAAAAAACTACGATCACTCATAAAATCATCCAAGGCCAACTTTGAAAGAAAAATCGCTAATGACACAAAAGACAATCATAAAGTCTTCTTTAGCTATGTTAGAAACCTGGGTGGAAACTCCCAGATATGCTCAGAATTAGTCCAAAATGATAAAAAAATCACTGAACCCACAGACATTGCCAACATACTGGCAGACAGGTTCAGTGCAAATTTCTCCCCTCCCCCCCAAAAGGAGAAATATCTATCCCACCAGAGTCTAGCCTCCCAAACATCTCAGATGCCTAGGTGAGAGCTGCTCTCTCTAAAGCAAAAAACACAGCATCAATGGGACCGGACGGTGTCCCCGGCTGTGTGCTACATGAACTCAATGAGGAACTAAACCCACACATAAGGCTGCTGTTTAATCTTAGCCTTACTACAGGATACATACCCAAAGAATGGCGTACGGCAACTGTGGTCCCACTCCACAAAGGCGGTGCTTCTACGGACCCTGGAAATTACCGCCCCATAAGCTTGACGAGCCTTGTCTACAAAGATATGGAGAGGATCATAATGGAACTCATAAATAAAGACATTGGGGACCTACAGACACTGGATCCTACCCAATTTGGCTTTGTCAAGGGCAGATCCTGCCTCTTGAACTTGGTCGACTTTTTCGAAACAGTCACTAAGGCCATTGATGAGGGTAAGGCAGTTCACACAGCCTACCTTGACCTAGCAAAAGCGTTCGACACAATACCCCACTCGGGCATCATAGAAAAGCTCACCAGCTTAGATGTAAACCCATATGTCACAAGATGGGTTGCAAACTGGCTCAAGGACAGAACACACAGGGTTAGAGTTGCTGGTGCCATGTCAGACTCTAAGCCGGTCACGAGCGGTGTCCCACAGGGCTCAGTCCTGGGCCCCCTCTTGTTCGGCATTTATTTTTCTTAAGTGCAGGCAAACATAGGGGGATTGTGGCTGACAAAATTTGCAGATGACTGCAAACTGGGCACCATAATTGACACTCCATCAGACACAGACATCCTCCAGAAAGGTCTCATAGAAATGGATAACTGGTGCCAGAGCCATGGCCTTAAGCTAAATGCCAAAAATGTATAGTCATACCCTTTGGGAAAAACAAGGTAACCCCTAATTAACACATAGGTGGTAATCCATTAAACACAGAAGAAGTTATCAGGGACCTGGGGACCCAAGTTGACAGTAACCTCTCTTTTGACACTCACATTGCCAAAGTGGTTAGGAAGACCTTCTACATTGCCCACCTGATCATGAAGGGATTCACATCCAGATCAGGAGAGGTCATTGTACCCCTGTACTCTTCACTTATCAGACCAATGATTGAGTACAACGCCCCATTCGGAATGTACCTTACCCGACACCTGCAGCAGTTGGAAAGACCCCAAAAGTTCCTCATCAAAAGGATAAAGGGTATCAAACATATGTCATACGATGCCCGACTGAAGAAACTCCAGCTCTATTCAGTCGCATACCGTCTGCTCAGAGGTGATCTGTGCCTGACATACAAGGCCATGTCCAACCCGGAATTAATGGACATGCTCCACCTCAAAAAATCCAAATCCACCAGAGCCACGTCAGCAAGAGACTTAAACCTCAACACGGATATAAATAGGACGTGCTGGAGGGACAGATTCATCACCCAGAGACTTCCTACACTATGGAACAGAATCCCAGTCCATGTGAGGCAGAGCCCCTCACTGACTCTGTTCAATAGAAATCTTGACGAGTGGATGGGAGATCGTAGGTTTACCCCGGGAATCATCTCTGTATCACTGCTGGACAGAGGCACAGCAAACTAATGGGTATAGTATTCTCATCCAAAGGGGTGGTGAAAGCCACACACACTCTGGCTAGGCTTATAAATGCCCTAGGGCAGATAGCCTAGTATGAACCTATGAACCTATAATATACAACCAAACACCCTAATACTGGGTGATTTCAACTACCCTGCCATTAATTGGGAAAACTACTCGTGCACCAACACCTTTGCCCAACGGTTCTTGGAATTCATAAATTCCAATGCCCTGGATCAACTAATCCATAGTCCCACCAGGCACTCCAGTATCCTAGACCTGGTCATTACCAACATGAGAAATCGATGCTCCACAACTATGGTCACCCCATAAGCTAATCACCCTTAACATCCATGACTTTAACTTCATGCTACTGAAGTCAGAAGTTACATACTTCATGACACTTATGCAGATGGGAACTGAAAGTTCAACTGCTGAGTCCTACACTAAGGCACTGTACGAGCACATCCACTTATGCATGAATTGTGCCATCCCAAATAGAACAAAGATGCTGTCCTCCAAAAAATGAAGCCAATCTGGTGATCCCCTGCCATAAACAAACTTTACAACAAAAGGAAAAAAACTGTTGCAGAAAAGAGGAAAATCCCAGGATGCAAAAAACTCCCTTACCAGCCTTAGTAAAAAGCTGAGATCCCTCATAAAATCCTCCAAAGCTAGTTACAAAAATAAAATTGCCAAAGATTCTAAAGACAACAACAAGGCATTCTATAACTATGTCAAGAATCTTAATGGCAATGCTCAGATCTGCTCTGAGCTACAACAGAATGGCATTAAATATACTGATCCCAGGGATATTTCCAATATCATGGCAGATCGATTCAGTGCCAACTTCACCCACCCTCTCAACCCCTAAATGGCCCATCTCAATACTGGAAGATTGCCAAACTCCGGTAATAACGGCCACACAGGTAAAAATGCACTCTCCAAAGCTAAGAATACAGCATCTATGGGACCAGATGACATACCGGGCTGTGTACTACATGAACTACAAAATGAACTGGCACCTCACCCAAGTGTCATGTTTAATCATACCCTCACCTCAGGCTTCATGCCCACTAAGTGGTACACAGCTAAAGTTATCCCACTCCACAAGGGGGGATCCTCCTTGGATCCCGGGAACTACCGCTTCATCAGTCTGATGAGCCTGATCTGCAAGGCCATGGAACGTATTATCATGGAACTTATAAACAAAGACACTGGCAACCTTAAAACACTAGACCCCACCCAGTTTGGGTTCATGAAGGGCTGATCTTGTCTCCTGAACCATATTGACTTCTTCGAATCAGTCTCCAGAGCCGTGGACGAGGGTAAGGCCTATCTGGACCTCGCCAAGGCCTTTGACACCATCCCCCACTCTGGAATCACATATAAACTTACTAAGCTGGGCATTAATCCCTACGTCACTCAATGGGGTGCCAACTGGCTTACTGACAGAACCCACACAGTAAAAGTAGCTGACTCCAAATCCAGCTCCAGACAAGTGACAAGTGGAGTACCTCAGGTTTCAGTCCTTGGACCTCTCTTGTTTGGCATCTACTTCTCTGAAGTACAGGCCAACACTAAGGGACTCTGGCTAACAAAGTTCACAGATGACTGCAAACTGGGAGCCATTATTGAATCCCCAAATGATGTGGATACTCTACAAAAGGGCCTTACAGAAACAGATGCTTGGTGCCAAAGCCATAGGCTCAAGCTCAATGCCAAGAAATGTATCATTATCCCCTTTGGGAAACAACATGTACCCATGAATTATCACATAGGTGGCAGTACACTAAACACCGAAAGTGTGATAACAGACTTAGGGACACCGGTGGGCAGTGCTCTCACCTTCAATAACCACATCGCCACAACAGTCAGGAAATCCTTCTATGTGGCCACACCTCATCACTAAGGGCTTTACATCCAGAAAAAAGGAGGTCATTGTCCCACTGTACTCATCCCTCATTAGACCCATTATAAAATACAATGCCCCATTTGGTATGTACCTCTCAAGACATCTGCAACAACTGGAAAGGCTGCTGAAATACCTCACTAAAAGAAACACAGGCTTAAAGTTGATGCCCTATGCTGACCGCATTAAAAACTCCAGCTATACTCTGTCGCATATCGTCTACTCTGAGGTGATCTCTGTTTAACATACAAGGCCATGTCAAACCCAGAGCTGTTGGACATGCTACACTTAAAGAAATCCCAATTGATCAGAGCCACATGCTCCAGGGATCTAAATCTTGTCATCGTAATAAACAAAACATGCTGGAGGGATAGGTTCCTGACTCAGAGACTCCCCAGACTCTGGAATAGACTGCCCATACATGTCAAGCAGAGTGCCTCTTTGGCCCTCTTAAAAAGGAACCTTGATGATTGGATGGGAGAAAGGAAATTCACCCCGGGGATCACGTCAGTCGCCCTGCTAGACAGGGGTCCAGGGAAGTAAATAGTGTGGGAAGAAATAGCCAGGGAATTGTTATGGCTAGGCTTGTATAGGCCCTAGGGCTGCTAGCCTAGTACCAACCTATGAACCTAAAACAGTGTGTTACCATTGTGCGTTGTAGAGCGCGACACACGAGCAGTGTAAACGGACTGTGTATGGTTTATTGAATATGGCTGATAATCTATGAATCTAACATAAAATTTTAATACTTCAGGCTGATTGTTTAGGACATAATTATATTCCCATTCAACATCCATTGCTCTGCCTTTTATATGTAAATATTTTTGATCTAAAAAAAATCACAGTACTTTCCAGTACCAACTCCAGTGATTCACATATGATATTGTTCTTTGCATTGAAAATAAACTTTATTTGCATAAATAAAATCAAACAGATTTTACTCCCTCTTGATTAGGTACTGCAGTGAGTAATAACAGTGTATGTAATGTCACTATTAGAATATTTTGCGATTTTCCAACATACAAATGTGTATTCATATTATTGGTATCTTTGGATTGTGTTCCCACCATGATGCATTGCACCTGCATTTGATCTGATATTGTTGGAGCGTTCGCTGCATCTGTTTGCTACCTTTCATGATTAGATGGAATATATTTAATATCCTGTAAATCTGATAGGATTCTGCAACAGGTATGCCTCCACTATCATCCTTATGAAATTTACATTCTCCATGCACACGACTGACTCATCCAATGTCTTTTTTTCTGCTATTTTTAAGGATTTTACATCCTTCGTGAGCACTTCTGACTCAGACAAAATATTTTTCTTAATATCCTTATGGTTTTTACAGTGTCTGTGCTCACTTCTGACTCAGACACTATTTTTTTTCCTGCCATCCTAGGCCACGGTGGTGCAGCGGTTAGCATTGTCACCTCACAGCAAGAGGTTCTCCCATTCAATTCTCGGCTGGAGCACTTTCTGTGTGGAGTCTGCATGTCCTCGTCATGGTCGAGTGACATTTAAAGACATGCAGGAAGGTGCGTGCGTATATGGGTGTGTGTTAGAAAAATATGTATTAGTAATATGCATGCTTAGTGCATTCGAGGTTTAAAAGGGTTAATACATTTATTCTGTTCACACTGCATGAATCTGCACAGCTATTAGAGACATAACAGGGAGCATTTTATTTCTGCTAATGTCATGAAAATAATAATAAGTGTTTCATTTCTACTAGTGTCATGAGACTTAACAAAGAGTTATTGATTTTCTGCTTATACCATGAGAAAGTACACAGCTGCTAAAAGCTATTGATAATGAAAACAAAGGATGCTTGAAAGTTTAGACCGTAGTCAGCATTACTTGTACCTAAGCTAGATATGTACCTTGAATCTAGGCAAAATGTAACACATATATTAGAACTGCACAATTGAAGAATAGAAAGTGTGTGGTGGGCTAAAATAAGCCCCAAGGCCAGGTTGTTTTTCTCAAATGTTTTGTAAATCAGCAGTTATTCTCAACTAGTCAGCAATTAGTCTAGTAACATTTTCTGTAGAACAATACAGAAAGCTGTGTCTAACTACGTCAGTAATAGAAGTAACATTTCTGTGTGACATGGAAAGAACTGTATAAAAATACCATACTAATTATTAATGTTCAGACAAATCATTCTGCCTGCATGTTTTGTCTCCTTGCTGCAAGTTAATAAAGGGTGCCTTGCTTGAAACTTATGTGAATTGGTCTTTGAAGTTTTTTCCTTTGACAGATTGGTCCCTCGAGCCGGAACCCTCTCTTCACCTCAGATCAGACGGGCCAGGTGGTTGAAACCGTACGGGGAAGAAACCAAATCGGTTCTTCTTATTTGAAAAGCCCTCCGACCGAATTGTCATTCAGAAGAGGCCAGCCACTTTTTGATCTGCGACTGAAGAACGGGTCTCCGTGAATCAGGTGATCAGTCATGTAGGCTCAGATAAGGTGAATCTACTTTTCTCTGTTTTCTGTTTTAGATCAGGGACCAGATTTGTATTGTTTCTGTCAAGACTGTGTTTTACAAGTCAGGGACAGAAAAGATTACTGTCTTGACATAGATCAGAAGAGAAACACAAAGTGGATGGTGGTGCAAAAGAAACCAATAAACGAAAATTCACCACACGCCAAGAAGGATAGCCTCAATAAGATCCAACACTCTGTTTATTGTTCGAACCAGCACAACCACATTAACGCTGACAAAATGCAATAAAACGTTTTCGTCGTAAACTTCATCAGAAAGTGCAAACAAATGAAGCAAAATCCTCCATGTATATATATATACACACACTAAATTGATTAGTTATCCAATAAAAACTTAATTAGTCAACACAATAGATCAGAAGAAACAGAATAAGTAGGCAATCATTCTGAAGAGACTATAACAAAATCCTTGGTACCACGTTAAAAATAAGAGAAGTTACGTAACAATCAAAAGGGTAGAACAAAATGGGTAATAATTGCACATAAAGACCCCAAAATCCGCCGTTAACAGAAGATGCAAAATGCATGCAGTCGCAGCACGCCAACAATATTAAATATTATTCAAAATGGGTTAATAAATATGAATTCAACGGAAAATTAGAAAAATCCTCGCTTATCAAACTTGTCAAACAGTTCAAAACCGATTCCAAAGGTCGGGTAAAAAAGCAACGTAAATTAGGAATTCCTCAGGCACACAGGTGGATTGAGGAAGTAAACCGCAGGGAACAAAAAAACAACAATTCAAAAACAATGTTTTTAGATAAGGAGGACAATAACTTAGTAATAGCATCGGTCCCTCCGCCTCCCCTACCAGAATATGAAGCAAGTGAACAAGTTAGTCCACCCCCACGATATCCTGTTGTCATTGAAAATAGAGACATTGTAAAAGTAAAACCATTTATTAGAGATCCCATCGGCACCAGGTCTTGAACAAGGGCAGGTAACTCAAATGAAGGCATCAAGTTATATCAAATGGTTAAGATTTCACGATCTATGAGTGAAGAAGAAATATGCCCACTTATAGAAGTACCTAATCCTCAGACAGGTCAAGATAATCAGGACCCAACTATTCTAGTGTATAGACCTTGGACTCTGGAAGATATCTGGAAAGCCACTGAGGGAATTCCCCATCCAAAAGTTAATTTTAGAAAATTCTTAGAAGATTTACAAGGAATGAGGTTAAGTTATAACTTAAACGGTGAAGAGGTAAAAAAGGTAGTTAGACAAATTGTGGGGCCAGATTGGTACATGATTAGTGGCAACTGGAATCCCCGTGACGCTGCACAAAGACCCCTCCCACATAGCAGCGCAGAATTAGACAACAGAGTAAAAGGTCTTACAGACCGCATCTCTGAAAAATGGAAACCTAGGGCAGACTGGACTTGCATTAATCAATGCATCCAACAAGAAGGTGAAACAATTGACCGGTACTATGCCAGATTATTAGAATGTTTTACTAACCACTGTGGAATGCAGGTTCCTGATGATCAAACACAAGATTCCCCATATAAGCAGCAGTTAAAGAATGCATTTTTAAAAGGCAGTATTGCACCTATAAGCAGTTTTATTACAAAACACATGGTAGACCATCGTACAAGCAGGTTACAGTCATTACTTGAATATGCTAGGCATGCCGAAAGGCATTTTAATAGCAAAAAGAAAAAGAAAGCTCAAGTATTTTCTGTAGAAGATAGAGCAGAAGTTTATGTAGTACAGTCCGGGAAAAAGGGCAAGAAAAACGCACAGGGAAACAAACAATCTGATCAGCGATCGGAGGACTTTGAAGGGCGAAAGAAAAGGGGAGAATGTTTCAAATGCGGTAAAAAGGGACACTTGGCAAAGGATTGCAGGAAAAATAAGAAGGCAACAACGAAAGACAAGGAGGGTGAGGACTGACTATATGGTAGTCAGGAATCACTAGAAGGGGATAGCGAAGAAAGGACAAATGAGAATGTGACAGAGGGAGTAGAAGATGTGACAAAAGAGACAGAGGAAGTGCAAGAAGTTAGTGACAATGAAGAAAATGAAATATTAGACCTAGCTTTATTGAGCTTGGAGCTCTATTTAGCAGACATGAAACCAGAAGTTACACTCTTGGTAGAAGGGAGGGAAGTCAAATTCTTGTGTGACTCAGGGGCATCACAAACCCTGATACATCCCTCCAAACTGCCAGAAAACACGGAGTCACCTGATTACATACTGGTAAAAGCAGCTAATGGACAGCTGTATCGGGAGCCCCTCTCCTGTAATATTGCAATAACTGATCCAGTTTCAGGATTGACTCAGAAAAGCAAAATTGTTGTTTCTGCAAAATGCCCAATAAACCTCTTGGGCAGAGACCTCCTGCAACTATTTGGTATAGCAGTAGTCCCAACCATGCAGGGTATGGAAGCACAGTGACAAATTGATACCTTTGCAGTGCAATCGGAGGGTGAAATGTTTTATTGGTACAGCTAGGACTTGGTTATGACTGGTCCAAGGACTGTAACCAAAGAATTAATGAATGTATCCATCAGCAAGTTCCCCTCCCTTGACATTGATAAGCAACACCTGTTACACTGTACCCTGTATTATTGTAACACACCTGGACCTGATAAGGAATATGAGCAAGAATTGTTTAAAAATCATGCAAACAGATTGATATTAAGTAACATGTACTGGGACACAGAAGGGAACAGTGTAGCCAGCTGTTCATTGCCCCAGGAGTTCTTTGCACTTTATAAATCTAATCGATTACCACATGTTAGCTTAACCAAGAACAAAAATATAGAATGGGCAGACCTAGGAGAAAAAGTCATGAGATGGGAGAAACAGACAGAATTAGAACTGTCAGAACAGGGAATACAAATACAGAAGTTGAATTGGATAACTCAGACCCACCCAGCCATGCACTTGCAGTCTAGCAAGGACAACTGATTAGCACTCTTATTAAAGGAGGAAGAGAATGCCTTACAGAATATACCACAGACTCTCTGGTCAACAGGAAAATCAGATGTAGGACTTATTCGTACAGCGGGACCAGTTACTATCACACCAAAGTCAGCATTTAGACCAGAGAAAAGACAGTATCCCTTAAGAAAAGATGCAGAGGCAGGGATAAAGCCTATTATAGCAGTCTTACTTAAAGGAGGAATACTAGTAGAATCTCCCGATTCACCATGTAACACACCCTTATTTCCAGTTAAAAAGGCCAATGGAGAATGGCGTATGGTCCAAGATTTACAAGCTGTAAATGACGCAGTAATACCAAGGGCACCCACAGTGCCAGACCCATACACCCTGTTGAATGATTTAAAACTTCAACAAAAGTATTTTTCTGTGGTAGATATCAGCAATGCGTTCTTTTTGATACCAATACACCCTGATAGCCAGTATTGGTTTGCATTCACATTTCAGGGGAAAAGGTATACATATACCCGACTACCACAGGGATATTGTGAAAGTCCAACAATATTCTCACAAGAAATGGCAAGCAACTTGGCGGGATTTACCCCACCAAGAGGCAGTCAGATTTTACTTTATGTTGATGACATCTTGCTGGTGGCCCCCACCCAGCAACATTGTAGAGAAGATACCATAGCGCTATTACGATTTTTAGCCACTGAAGGACATAAGGTAAATAAAAATAAACTGCAGCTTTGGAAAAAACAAGTCAAATACCTGGGATATGTAATATCCACAGGAAGGTAGAACATGAGATGAGGACAGAAAAGTAGCAATTTTGCAAGCACCGAAACTCACTACCAAGAAGGAAATGATCTCCTTCCTGGGTACAACTAATTTTTGCCGGAGCTAGATTCCAAACTATGCCTTGGAATCTGCACCTCTGACTTGACCTTATATATAAGCCTATGGCAGCACAGGATTTGTTACAATGGACACCAGAGGCAGAATCTGTTTTCTGCAAGCTGAAACAGTTAATAGCGTCCTCATTAGTTCTAGGATTACCAAACTACCATAAACGCTTTTTCCAAACTGTAGATTGTAAGCAAGGTTATATGACATCAGTGTTAACACAACAGCATGGGGATAAGCAACACCCCATTGCTTACTATTCATCACAACTAGACCCAGTGGCATGGTCCTTACCCCACTATGTACAAGCAGTAGTTGCAGCTGCAATGGCAGTACAGGCTTCATACTCACTAGTCTTATTCCACCCTCTCATTTTGAGAGTGCCTCATGCAGTCACAATTATTTTACTACAAGAAAAGGTGGCATATCTTTCCCCTGCTAGGCATAATTCCTGTATGACTATATTGTTGAGCCAACCTCACATGACAATTGAGTGATGCATGACTTTGAACCCTTCTACTCTGCTCCTGACCCCTGCAGACGGCACACCACACCACTGCCTGCAGGTAATTGAGCAAAAGACACTACCTAGAAAAGATCTCATGGATGTCCCCTTGGATGATGCTGAGGGGACATAGTACGTGGATGGTTCGTGCAAAAGGGGTCCTGCAGGACAGAACCTAGTAGGATATGCAGTAGTTTCTGACACTGAGATTACAGAAGCAAAACCTTTACCACACAACTTATCTGCACAGGCAGCAGAATTGATTGCCTTGACACGGGCATGTATCTTAGCAAAGGGTAAATGTGTAAACATTTTTACTGACAGCCAGTACGCTTTTTCTACTGTACATGTTTTTGCGCAACAGTGGAAAAACCGAGGAGTGAAAACATCTACTGGCAAACCTATAAATCATGCACAGTTTATTTTAGATCTTTTAGAATCTATTCAGTTACCTCAGAAAATAGCCATTTGTAAATGCACAGCTCACACCAAGCAACAAGATAGGATTTCAAAAGGTAATGCGAGAGCTGATACAGCTGCAAAACAAGCAGCTACAGAAGTATTTCTTTTAAATGAGGAACTACAACCCTCTGAGATTTTAGACTTAGAAATGTTAAAAACAATGCAGACACTCACTACACAAGCTGAAAAACAAAGATGGGTAAAACGAGGAGCAATTCTCGAAAAGGGGCTGTACATCTCTAAAGAAGGGAAACCGATACTACCATCTAATTTGTTTAGATATACAGTTTTGCTGAGCCATGGACAGTGCCATGTCTCAACAGGGGAGATGGTACAGCTGGTGAACCAGGTGTTCACAACGTACGGATTTACAAGCTACTCTAAAAAAATTTTGTTTGACGTGTCAGATTTGCAACAAATATCATGCACAAGGGGCGTTAAAGCCCAAGCAAGGGAGTTTCCCAACACTGCCATACCCGTTTCACACTATCTGTATGGATTTCATAGAACTGAACAAATGTGAAAATAAGAAGTATTGTCTTGTCATTGTAGATATGTTTTCCTGATGGGTGGAAGACTTTCCAACCAAAAATTTGCCATCCACGGTGGCAAAAGTACTTGTCAAAGAAATCATCCCTAGATTCGGCATTCCGGAAAGGATCTACAGTGACAATGGTACACACTTTGTAAATCAAACCATACAGCAGTTAAGTAAGCGTTTTGGTATTTCTTTAAAAAATCATTGTGCATACCATCCGCAATCTGCAGGGCTAGTTGAAAGGCATAATGGTATATTAAAAAACAAATTGAGAAAGTTAATAGCTGAGACAGGAAAGAATTTGCTGTATTGTTTGCCCCTGGCACTGTTGAGCATGAGAACTGGTCCGACTGCAAAAAGATTGACTCCTTTTGAAAAACTATTTGGAAGGGCTTATTATACACCCCAGTGGAAACTTCTCATGTCCTCAGACCAGGAAGCTGATTTTACACTAGCTGAATATATGAAGAAGTTAATGAATTCTAAACATCTGTTGCAGTCAAATTCTGTTTCAGATAGAGAACAAACCCAGACATCAGAAGTGGCAGTGGCACCCGGAGACTGGGTGTGGATAAAAGTCATAAAGAAGAAGAATTGGTCATCACCAAGGTGGGAAGGTCCATACCAGGTGCTTCTTTCGACACCCACTGCAGTCAAGATAGCAGAGCGAGCTTCGTGGATCCACCTGACGCACTGCAAACTAGTTAAGAACTTTGAACTGGACAAAAATCTTACCTCTTCATTGGGGCCCTCAGCACAAAGTCTGGCTACAAAGGGGGGGGGGGGGTCAGATCAATAGGACTGATTCGTCTCAACCCCAGTGAAGAAACCATCAGTGTTGAGAGTAAGATCACATGTCAAAAGCAAAAACGATGGAATCCAGAAAGATCCAAATACAACTACTCAGAAGAGTCGGAGAAAACAGGAATGCAGAACAACCGTTTCCTCAGAAGTATTGCATAATCATCCTGTTGACTGTACTAGTGACAATAATCTTTTTGTTTTGGCCATTCCTTTTCCCAGCCACACAAACTGAACTGAATAAGCATGGAGAGTTGCACGTAGAGTAGCACCCAAACTTCAACACTTACCAGGCAATCAAATATGTGTATGCTGAGACCTTCAATGTTTCGAATTGCTGGATTTGCACAGCTTTGCCAACAGCATACGGGGGGTTATTGTTAACTTCAGTCCCCCTAGGAGCCAACAAAACCTGGGAAAATTTAGTCTATGATACATCAGATGTTACATCACAAGATAAAGTAGCATTGCACTTGTCTGTTCGACAGAAGGGGACTGTGTGTTTTTACAAAAATGATACAGTTCATGTGGGTTGGAGCAATTGCAATGTGACTGTTCCCAATAGATGCTACAATAAAACTGATAACACAGGTTCCTATTGCAACACAAGCTATAAGTAATTTTTTTTGAACTGATGCATAGGACAACTGATGAAGTAAAATGTAATGCTGACCTCTATAAACAACTGATTATAGTTGACAAAAAATGTTTCATCCAGAGCCAGGACATAGTAAGGTTACTACCAAAGTAGAAGACTGTTATTTTGTATGTGGTAGGAAAGCATACAAGTGGTTACCTGAGAATTGGTCCGGCAGTTGTTATTTGGGGTACCTGGTTCCGGCCATGCGACACACAGCAGTTTTACCTCAGGGGAAAATTCGGAATGTTTGACGAGAAATCAAGAAGCCTGTCAATCCAGTAGGGCAAATCAATGTGGGCTGGAAAAACCATCATGCTGTGGGCTTAGGGAAAAATGGACTGTCACATATAGACTTGGGTGATACCATCATCTCGTGGGCAGGTGTACTGCCAGCATATGGAGCAAAGAAATCAGTCTGGGAACTGAGAAAACTGTCTAAACTTCTTGAAATAATGAGCAATGCAACCTTTTCTGCTCTAGAATTGGTGACTGATGAACTAACTGCCATGAGAACCGTAGTGCTTCAAAACTGCATCGCTCTTGACTTCACCCTAGTGGTGAGAGGAGGTACTTGCGCTTTAATCCAGGAGGAGTGCTGTTCATATATTCCTGACCACAAACATGAGATAGACAATCACCTTGAGGTAATTCAGCAAGTGTCGGCTATGACCAAGCCAGGACCAAATCCATTGACGGACTTTTTCCAGAGATTGTTTGGGGGGGAGGCAGTATCCTGATGAACATCCTGATTGCCATCTGTGTAGGAATGATCCTACTGGTGGTATGTGTGTGCTGCTGCATCCCCTGCATGAAAAGACTGATTAAAGACTTTATAGACATGTCAGTCTCAGAAACCTTATACCAAGGTGCTGAACTTGAAGAATTGTTAAAAAAATTGAAAATGCTTTCATAAGTTTAAACTGAATGACTCCCTTAACTGCAAATCCTGTGTGGGAAGAGGTTAGGGGAAGAAAAAAAACTGTGCTTATTTTGAAAGTCGAATAAAAGTATTAAAAGGGGGGAAATGTTAGAAAAATATGTATTAGTAATATGCATGCTTAGTACATTTGAGGTTTAAAAGAGTTAATACATTTATTTTGTTCACACTGCATGAATCTGCACAGCTATTAGAAACATAACAGGAAGCATTTGATTTCTGCTAATGTCATGAAAATAATAATAAGTGTTTCATTTCTACTAGTGTCATGAGACTTAACAAAGAGTTATTGATTTTCTGCTTATGCCATGAGAAAGTACACAGCTGCTAGAAGCTATTGATAATGAAAACAAAGGATGCTTGAAAGTTTAGACCGTAGTCAGCATTACTTGTACCTAAGCTAGAAATGTACCTTGAATCTAGGCAAAATGTAACACATATATTAGAACTGCACAACTGAAGAATAGAAAGTGTGTGGTGGGCTAAAATAAGCCCCAAGGCCAGGTTGTTTTTCTCAAATGTTTTGTAAATCAACAGTTATTCTCAACTAGTCAGCAATTAGTCTAGTAACATTTTCTGTAGAACAATACAGAAAGCTGTGTCTAACTACATTAACAATAGAAGTAACATTTCTGTGTGACATGGAAAGAACTGTATAAAAATACCATACTAATTATTAATGTTCAGGCAAATCATTCTGCATGTATGCTTTGTCTCCTTGCTGCAAGTTAATAAAGGGTGCCTTGCTTGAACCTTATGTGAATTGGTCTTTGAAGTTTTTTCCTTTGACAGTGTGCCTTCTTTGAGGGTTGGGCATCAGGCTGGCAACTTGGCACCGTAAAAATCCACTGCCAATCATTAGCTGACCGGAGTTCCGCTGTGGTGACCCCTAACCGGGAAAAGCCAAAAGACTTGCTTGCTTATGGATATTACATTCTTGCTTTACATGTCTGACTCAGCTACTTTCTTTTTCCTATATAAGCAGGCTGCAGTTGCACAAGTACAAACATCCATGTATGTGTGTACATCAGGAGCTTCATCCTTTGTTTACAGTTTTTCACAGGGGCTCTTTTCAGGGTATTGCTGATATTGATCTGACATGATAGGTTACATGCTCACTCACAGCTGTTTCCCCAGTACATGCATATGCTCATACAAATGGTACTTAATGTTTGTCTCCATTTACTTCAGGAAAAAGTGATGCCACCTAAAAGCTAATCTTCCTAGAAAGAATAGACCCTCAGATACACTGATGTGTGGTATCACTCTAGGTAGGCTGAGAAAATAAATAGGTTAGTAGGGCATGTGAGGGGAGCAGATGGTGTAGACAGTGAGGGACAAAATTAAAAAAATGCTTATTATTTACATAGGATTTATTCCCACTACTATTGGTTCCTTACTTACTCTAATTATTTTGTTAATTATCAAGGTTGCTAATATTTGTACAGTACAGAAAATGCTTTCATATCTATATATACATACATATATATATATATATATATATATATATAGTTCCACTATAAATCATCGAATGTTCAGAACATCGATGTTCTGATCATTGAGACCAGAACATCGATGTTCAGAACATCGAAGGTTTAAAGTGGAAGTGCCAGGTAAGTGAGATTGTAGAATGTTGGGTGTGTATGCAGGGCAGCAAGGTGCCCTGCATGTTGTGTGTGTGTGTGTGTGTGTGTGTGTGTGTGTGTGTGTGTGTGTGTGTGTGTGTGTGTGTGTGTGTGCCATCTGAGTGTTGGCATTGCAGGTAGGGTACAGGAAATCTCCCGTTTAGCGCTACCTCATATAGTGGTAAACAGGAGATATCCCTTACCCCACTGTAGTGCGATCTCGGAGTTGGAATATTAAAGTATGGGGTGTGGGGGGCACAGCCCCCCACATGGGGGTGCAGGGGTGTGAAGCCCCCCTGCATAACATAGTTTTTGTGAGTTTTTTGGTGTTTGTATGGTTCATTTTGAACCTTCGATGTTCTGAACATCGATGTTCTGGTCTCGATGATCAGAACGTCGATGTTCTGAACATTCTATGATTCAAAGTGAATATATATATATATATATATATATATATATATATATATATATATATATATTTATACATACACACACAGTGGATGTAAAAAGTGTACACACCCCTGTTAAAATGCCAGGTTTTTGCGATATAAAAAAATTAGACCAAAATTAATCATTTCAAATCTTTTCCCACCTTTAATGTGACCTGTAACCTGTATGATTCAATTGAAAAACAAACAAATCTGTTAGGGGAAGAAATATAAAAAAATAAAAAAAAACATACAATAAGCTGGTTGCATAAGTGTGCACACCCTTAAACTAATACTTTGTTGAAACACCTTTTGATTTGTTTGCAACATTCAGTCTTCTTGAGTACACACCTGCCATCAATTAAAGAGACTCTGATTAACCCCAAATAAAGTTCAGCTGTCATAGTAGGATTTTCCTGACCTTTACTCATTTGCCTGCTACAGCAAATGCCATGGTTTGAGAGAGCTTACAAAGCATCAAAGGGATCTCATTGTTGAAAGGTATCAGTCAGGACAAGAGTACAAAATAATTCCCACAGCATTGGATACACCATGGAACACAGTGAAGACAGTCATCAAAAAGTAGAGAACATATGGGACAACAGTGACGTTGTAAAGAACTGGAAGTCCCTCCAAAATTGATGAAAGACAAGATGAAAACTGGTCAGGGAGGCTGCCAAGGGACCTACAGCAACACTGAAGGAGCTGCAGGAATTTCTGGCAAGTCCTGGTTGGGTACTACATGTGACAACAATTTCCTGTATTCCCCATATGTCTGGACTATGGGGTATGGTTGCAAGATGGAAGCCTTTTCTTACACAGAAAAACATCCAGGCCCATCTAAAATTTGCAAATCAATGTATCAAGTTTCCCAAAAGCATGTGGGAAAATGTGTTATGGTTTGATGAGGCCAAGGTTGAACTTTTTGGCCACAATTCCAAAAGGTACGTTTGGCGCAAAAACAACACTTTGCATCACCAAAAGAACACCATCACCACAGTGAAGCATGGTAGTGGCAGTATCATGCTTTGGAGTTGCTTTTCTTCAGCTGGAACTGGGGCTTTAGTCAAAGTGGAGGAAATTATGAATGGTTCTAAATACCATTCACTTTTGGCCCAAAGTTCAGGTGTCTGCTAGAAAGCTGAAGATGAAGAGGAATTTCACCTTTCAGCATGACAATGGCCCCAAGCATGCATCCAAATCAACAAAAGAATGGCTTCACCAGAAGAAAATTAAAGTTTTGGCATGCCCCAGCCAGACCCCAGACCTACATCCAATAGAAAATCTATGGGGTGACCTGAAGATGGCTGTGCACAAGAGATGCTCTCACAATTTGACAGATTTGGAGCACTTTTGTAAGGAAGAGTGGGCAAATATTGCCAAGTCAAGCTTGCCATGCTGATAGACTCCTACCCATGAAGACTGAATGTTGTAATTAAATCAAAAGGTGCTTCAACAAAGTATTAGTTTAAGGGTCTGCATATATATATATATATATATATATATATATATATATATATATATATATATATATATATATATATATATATATATATATATATATATAGCTATAGATATGAACATATTTTGTGTACTGTACAAATATTAACAACCTAGCAGAAGGATTTTGTTCATTTAGAAAACCTAGTACATATGTGCCAATTTTGAACCCATTGGTTAATGCCTTTGAAAAATTATGTTTAGATGGCTTGTATAAAATGGATATATCCAAGCACAAATTTGTCAAACTATCAAATATAACAAACGATGAGAATGCAGCCATATGGAAATTTGCATAATAACACCATTATAGTTATCAGACCTGCTGATAAGGGGGGCCCATTGTGGTACTGGATAAAACTGGTATGAGTTTGAAATGAACACCAGTATAGTTATCAGAGTGGATATAGGGGGGCCATTGTGGTACTGGATTAAACTGGTATGAGTTTGAAATGGGCACCAGTATAGTTATCAGACCTGGTGATAAGGGGGGGGCATTGTGGTACTGGATAAAACTGGTATGAGTTTGAAATGGACACCAGTATAGTTATCAGACCTGGTGATAAGGAGTGCCCATTCTGGTACTGGATAAAACTGGTATGAGTTTGAAATGTTGGACATGCTGGCGAATGTTATGTCAAGGTTTGCAAAAGGCGCATTGATGGTGTGGTTAACAGTATTAAGAGCAAACTTAAGGACCTACTCAAAAGAGGTTTTATTGATAAATCTTTGTTTGACTATTTTGTTGTTCAACATCCACTTGTTCCCATTATACAGGAGTTACAAAGTTACATAAGAATCCCACTCATCCCCCTTTACGTCCGATTGTTGCTGGGCATAACTGATCTACAGTGCCTCTGTCCATATCTATAGAAAAGGCTGTTAGTCCTATTTTGAATTTATTTTCACTTGTTAAAAGATACACAGCATTTTTTAAATGATTTATTCTCTTTTACTCAGCTGTATGATATAAAAAGGGGGATGATGATGGTGACTTTAGATGTGGTATCCCTCTTCATGGTGATTCCTAACAATGTTGGTGTTGCCAATGTTAAAAAGTTTTTAAGGACATACAGTGATTTTAGTGAAGTAAAAGTTGAAATGTTGTGCACACTTTTGAATTGTGTCTCGGAAAATAATATGTTTGTTTTTAAGGATTCTTTTTATTAGCAGATAATGGTGTAGCTATGGGCACATCATGTGCCCATAGCTACGTCAATGTAGTCATGGCCATATGGGAACAAGAACGTGTTTTTGAGGGTCCATTTAGTGAACATGTGGTGTTGTATCACTGGTTTGTGGATGATGTGTTTCTCTTATGGAATGGATCTCTTGAGCAGTTCCATAATTTTGAGCAACACATCGCCAGGACCATTACATTTTTATGGTTTTCATCAGAGTTTTCTGATAAGCGCATCAGTTTTATAGATGTTACAGTTATTTTTGATGGAATTGACATGATTTCTACACAATTATTTAGGAAACCTTGTCATTGCAACCATTTGTTGTTTAGAGAAAGCATGCGTCCCCCCTACATTTTTAGATGTGGTCAAAAATCAGATGCTTTGGGCATTTCAATTAAACGTACCTGACCAAGATTTTCTAGATCATATGGAGAATCTAGGGATAGCCCTTACCAAAAGAGGATATAAGGAGAGTGAAGTAGGCAGAGTTATAGAAGTTAAATGTTTAAGAACAAGTAAAGCAAAGCCTTATTTTTTCAGAAATGCATTTTAATACCCGTGGAGAGACTTTAGTATTAAAGGACAAGAAGCTAAAATTTCTATTGTATTATTCCAACAATGTCAATCAATACATGAAAGACACTAGAAAACAGTGGAATGTACTAGTTACAGATGAAGAAATTAAGGGGCTGGTTGCTTCACAACCAAGATTCTTTCTTAAAAATATGAAGTTGCTAAAAAGGCAGCTGTTATATGCTAAGAATAATTATAATGGTAAGGGCAGTCTTATGGCCTCTCGCCCGTGTGGAAAATGCTCAGTTTGTAAATTTATAAATAGTACAGGGACTTTTAAACATCCAGATCAGGATAGAACTTATACGTTCAAAGTCCATGCTAGATCTGATTCGGTGCATGTTGTTTATCTTGCACATTGTGTATCATACCGAAAATTTTATGTAGGTAAGACGGCTAGGGCATTTAGGGATAGAATGAAGGAGAATGTCTATCACATCACTAAATAGGATAGTGTTAGTGCCTTAGCAAAACATATTGTTGAAACAGATAGTAATCATAATTTTAAATTCATGGCTATAGGCAGAGTATATGAGAACATACGAGGAGGAGATATAAGGAATTTGATAGAACAACTGGAGGCAGAATGGATCATCAGGTTAAGAGATGATTATGTGCATGGTCTGAATGACAAGGCTCCTTTAAAACCAATGTTAAAAGCCAGACCTTTATTTAGGAGAAACTTGTGGTTTTTATAAGTACAAGGAAAATTTAGAAGTCTTTTTACATATATTTTCATTATTTTTTATTCTTATGTATGTGGCTGATCTTGCATTTTGATATATTTTTTATATTTTTATTTTAAATGTATTTGTCTGCTTAAAAAAACATTCTTGGTTTTTAATTGATCATGTGATTAATTATGTAAGAGTTTACTAATGGGGTCTCAGCTAGCTGTTGTATTACATCTGAAGAAGCAGTTTGACTGCGAAAGCGCTCATGTACTGTCAATATATGAAATATTTTTGTGATACTGGATCCTTCAGCCTTTTCTTGGTCTGTTTATCTATTTGGAATTATTTGGCTGCTTGTAATTTGTGGACCTAGATACTGGCAGAGGTTGGTGCTTGTTGTTTCAATAGTTTTAATATTAGTTAATGGTTATCGATATCTACAAAATGTCTCTGTGTATATTACTGACATCTCAAAATGATGATATTTGGCTGCCAGACTATATTTGGCTTTCTTCCTTCATTATTTGCTTAGACAGTTTTCTTTAGTTTGCTGATATTTGAATATGATGCCCCATAGCTTGCAAAGAGTTGCGCATTGTTGTTTGACTACTGCCAGTGACAATTTGGATGATTATTTAGCTTAAGCAGAATAATGCTGAATGTCATTTTGATATTTTGGGTAACAGACTTTTGACTAGAGCTTCTTATTTTGGAAGTCTGTAGCTAGTGGGTTGCTGGATTCTTTAACTGTAGCAGTGTGGGCACTGAACTCTATAACAGGTAACTATTTTATTTAACCTGTATTATATACACATATGCATGAACAGCTTCTTTCATATTGTAGTTTTTACTTGCATCAGTGGGACTGTCTGCTTTATTCTCAAGTTCACTTTCATAGCATTGTACTGTGTGCAATATTTGTTTTGAAGTTTAGTGTGTTATAGATATACAATGTTTGTGCTGATCTGCCTATATGGAAAGAAAACCATATTGAGTTTCTGCTCAGAATGTTTACCTGCTTTGCAACTTTCTATAAAAAGGACTTATTTAGTCTTCATTTGGGCGCAGCAGATATTGTTGTCACCTCATAGCAAGAGGTTCTCTGGTTCAATTCTCAGCTGGGGTGCCATCTGTGCAGAGTCTGCATGTCCTCCTTGTGTCCATGTGGGTTTCCTCTGGGTGCTCCTGTTTCTTCCCACATTCCAAAGACATGCAGTAGGTGGACTGGGAGTCACATGGGCTTCTGCCTTGAGGATACTGCAGCAGTTCCTGGATGTACACTTGGTATGTGTTGATCGGTGCATTTATTTAATGGTCTCAGGACCAAGCCAGGACTATGCATGCATTTATGGGATGGTATGCTTCCCTGTGGTACTCAGTGTAGTAGATTGCACCAATGTTGTAATTAAGGACCCTTCTCATCCACAGGTGAAGTGGTATTGCAATAGGAATGGCTACCATTCCATCATTTGCCAGGTAGTGGGTTATGCATGGGGGATGTTTCACCAATATATATGTCCAGCATCTTAGGATCATAAGATCATAGGAGGTTACTAGACCATCGACCTGGAGGTTATTTAAAGCTTAGCAGTTTCATCCCAATGTGATACCATAGATACTCTAGTTAATACCCAGTATTGTATTTAGTAATCACTGTCCATGTCCAGGAGGGTTATGGTTGCTATCCCTGATAAGAAGTTAAGGTGCCCCATCCACTCATCCAGGTTCCTTTTGAACAGTATCATAAAGGTGCTCTGCTTCACATGAATTGGCAGCCTATGCCAAAGTTGCATCAATCACTGGGAGACAAATCTGTCCCTCCATCACATCCTATTCAAGTCACAGGCCATATTTAGGTCCCTGCAATGGGTATCTCTAGTCCCATTTGTTTTATGGATGTGCAGCAAATTCATTAGGTTTGGGTCGGGGATTGCTCTGTAAGCCAGGCATAAGTCTCCCCTAAGAAGTCTATATGATATGGAGTATAGTGACAGGGACTTTATTGGGTCTGTGTAAGGCATGTGCTGGAGTCCCTTGATCTTCTTAGAAGCCTCTAAAGTTTCTCCAGTTGCTGCAGGGCCTTTGTAGGTTACACTCCAAGTTCCTAAGCACCCTGGAGAATAGTAGGCTCTAACCTAACACTCTCATACTGGGTGACTTCAACTACCCCTCCATTAAAACTACTCATGTACCAATACACTTGCCCAGTGTTTCCTGGAATTCATTAATTCCAGTGCCCTGGACCAGCTTGTTCTTACACTAGAGGTAGTAACATCCTTGACCTGGTCATTACTAACATGGACGACTGTTGCTCTACACCATTAGTCAACGCCTCCCTAGTTAGAACCGACCACAAACTAATCACCTTGGAAATCCACATCCCTCACACCCGCCCTGCAAAGGTAACCACCATGAAAAACTTCTCCAAAGCTAACTTTGGGATCCTAAAAACAGAGATGGTTAACTTCACGGCACCCATGCAAATAGAGAATAGTTGTATGACTGCCGATTCATACACCAATGCACTGTACAAACGTGCATGAATGCATGGATCTCACCATACTCAATAGAACGAAGACGCTCTCCTCCAAAAAATGGAAGCCAATCTGGTGGTCCCCTGCGATAAACAAACTCTACAACAGAAGGAGGAAACTGATGCGGAATAAGGTGAAGTCCCAAGATGGAAAAGACTCCCTTATCAGCCTCAACAAAAAGGTGGGAGCCCTCATCAAATCCTCTAAAGCTAGCTATGAAAACAGAATTGCAGCAGATAGTAAAGGCAACCACAAGGCCTTCTATAGTTATGTAAAGAATCTCCATGGCAATACCCAAATGTGCTCTGAGCTACTTCACAATGGTACCTCCTATACCGAGCCAACAGATATTGCCAATATACTGGCCGACAGATTCAGTGCCAACTTTACCCCTCTCTCCCTCACCAAAGGACCAATCAGAATACCAGTAGATTGCCAGGCACCCAGTATTGCTGCTGCACTGGCTAGAACAGCACTGTCCAAGGCCAAGAATACAGCTTCTATGGGACCTGACAATATCCCTGCCTGTGTTCTACATGAATTACAGAGTGAACTGGCACTATTGAATCACAGCCTCACCTCAGGCTTTGTCCCTACTGAATGGTGCACTACTACAGTCATCCCTCTCCACAAAGGAGAGTGACTACAGACCCTGGAAACTATCGCCCCATTACCTGACGAGTCTGATATGCAAAGCTATGGAATGCATTATCATGGACCTAATAAACAAGGATATAGGGAATCTCGAAACTCTGGATCCCACGCAGTTTGGTTTTGTGAAGGGTAGATCATGCCTGCTCAACCTGGTCGACTTCTTTGAGTCAGTCACCAGAGCTGTGGATGATGGCAAGGTTGTTCATACAGCCTACCTTGATCTGGCCAAAGCCTTTGATATCATTCCCCAATCAGGAATCATAGAAAAACTCACTAAGCTAGGCATCAACTCCTATATCACTAGGTGGGTTGCAAACTGATTCACAGATAGAACCCACAGAGTGAAAGTAGCTGACTCCAAGTCAGACTGCTGACCAGTCACGAGTGGAGTCCCACAGGGTCAGCCCTGTGTCCTGTCCTGTTTGGTATTGACTTCTCTGAAGTCCAGGCTAACACGAAGGGACTCTGACTGACAAAGTTTGCAGATGATTGCAAGTTGGGAACTATTCTTAACTCCCCAAGTGACACTGGCATCCTACAGAAAGGCCTCACTGAGACCAATGACTGGTGTCAGAACCATGGCCTTAAGCTCAATGCCAAAAATGTGTCGTCATCCCCTTTGGGAAAAACCCAGTTCCCATGAATTACCACACTGATGGCAGTCCACTGAACACAGAGGCCGTTATAAGAGATCTGGCAACACAGGTTGACAGGAACCTCTCTTTTGACCACCACATTGCCCACTGTGGTCAGAAAGTCCTTCTATGTGGCACATCTCATTACTAAGGGTTTTACATCCAGGAAGAAAGAGGTCATTGTCTCACTCCACTCTTCCCTCATTAGGCCAGTCATCGAGTACAATGCCTAATTTGGCATGTACCTCAATAGACACCTGCAACAACTGTTGAGGCCACAAAAGTACCTCACAAAGAGGATCCTAGGCCTTAAACACTTGTCCTATATGGACAGACTCAAAAACTCCAACTATTCTCTGTCTCATATCGCCTACTTAGAGGCAATCTCTGCTTGACTTACAAAGTCATGTCTGACCCAGCTCTGTTAAGAAATGCTGCATCTAAAGAAATCCCAATCACTCCACACCACATGCTCCAGAGACCTCAACCTCATTAACACAATCAACAGAACAAGCTGGAGGGACAGGTTCATAACCCAGAGACTGCCCATGCTATGGAATAGACTTCCCATACATGTCAAACAAACCACCTCACTGGCCCTCTTCAAGAGAAATCTTGATGAGTGGATGGGAAATAGAAAATTCACTCAGAAAGCAAAGGCCAGCACACAAATGTATAAGGTGCCTATAGTATATATATATATATATATATATATATATATATATATATATATATATATATATATATATATATATATATATATATATATATATATATATATATATATATATATATATATATATATATATATATATATTTATTGCAGCATAAATTAGACACAACAGACTGGTTTCGGCCCAAAGTTACTAAGCCTTCTCAGTGTTAAAAATCATGCATAAAACAAAGCCTAATATGTGTTAGTGTAACAACACAATAGAACAATAATCCTGCTGATTGGCTGGCTACAAATGTTCATTTAAACCTGGTGGAAATAATCCCCCCAGCTGAATGAAATTAGAAAATTCACCCCGGGGATCACTCCAGTAGCTCTACTCGACAGGGGCACTGGGAACTAAGGTCGGGTGGCATGATGCCAGAGTAATCCTATGGGCTAGTCTTGTAAAGGCTCCAGGGCCATTAGCCTAGTACACACCTATGAACCTATGAACATGACAAAAGGGGCGTAATACTCAATTATGGGCCTGATTAGTGACATGTATAGAGTGGTTATAACCTCCTTAGCTCTAGATGCATTGCCTTTGCTAATGAAGTGTGCTATGTAGAAACCCTTCCTTATAACCATAGACACATAGGTTCATAGGTTCATAGGTTCATACTAGGCTATCTGCCCAAGGGCATTTATAAGCCTAGCCCATAGTTATGTGGCTTTCGCCACCCCTTTAGTTTGAATAAAACTATGCCTATTATTTTGCTGTGCCTCTGTCAAGCAGTGACACTGAAGTAATCCCTGGGGTATATCTGCGATCTCCCATCCATTGGTCAAGATTCCTCTTGAACAAGGCCAGCGAGGTGCTCTGCCTCACATGTACCGGGATTTTGTTCCACAGCATGGGGAGTCTCTGGGTGATGAATCTGTCCCTCCAGCACATTCTATTAATAACCGTGTCAAGGTTTAAGTCTCCCGCCCTTGTGGTTCTGAGGGATCTAGATTTTTGAGGTGAAGCATATTCATCAAATCTGGGTTTGACATGGCCTTATATGTCAGGCACAGGTCACCTCTGAGCAAGCGGTATGAGACTGAATAGAGCTGGAGTTCTTTCAGTCGGGCAGCATAAGACATATTTTTGAGACCCTTTATCTTTTTGGTGAGGAACTTTTGGGGCCTTTCCAGCTGCTGCAGGTGTCGGGTCAGATACATTCCGAATGGGGCATTGTACTCAATCATAGGTCTAATGAGTGATGAGTACAGGGGACGATGACCTCCCTTGATCTAGATGTGAATCCCTTCATGATCAGGTGGGCAATGTAGAAGGTTTTCCTAACTACTTTAGCAACATGAGTGTCAAGCGAAGGCTACTGTCAACCTGGGTCCCCAGATCCCTGATGACTTCTTCTGTGCTCAGTGGATTGCCACCTATATGGTAGCTAGGGGTAACCTTGTTTTTCCCGAAGGGTATGACTATGCATTTCTTGGCGTTTAACTTTAGGCCATGGCTCTGGCACCAGTTATCCGTTTCTGTGAGGCCCTTCTGAAGGATATCTGTGTCAGATGTGTTTTCGACTATGGCGCCCAGTTTGCAGTCATCTGCAAACTTTGTCAGCCATAACCCTCCTGTGTTTGCTTGTACTTCAGAAAAGTAGATGCCGAACAAGAATGGACCCAGGACTGAGCCCTGTGGGACACCACTTGTGACAGGCTTTGAGTCTGACATGGCTCCAGCAACTCTGACCCTGTGGGTTCTGTCACTTAGCCAGTTTGCAACCCATCTTGTGATGTATGGGTTTACATTCATGCTGATGAGTTTTTCGATGATACCTGAGTGAGGTATTGTGTCGAAGGCCTTTGCCAGGTCGAGGTAGGCTGTATGGACTGCCTTTCCCTCATCAATGGCCTTGGTGACTGTCTCGAAAAAGTCAACCAAGTTTAAAAGGCATGATCTGCCTTTGACAAAGCCAAACTGGGTTTGATCCAAAGTCTGCAAGTTCCCTATGTCTTTATTTATGAGTTCCATTATGATCCTCTCCATGGCTTTGCAGATAAGGCTTGTCAAGCTAATGGGACGGTAATTTCCAGGGTCGGTGGAGGCACCGCCCTTGTGAAGTGGGACCACAGTCGCCATGCGCCACTCCTTGGGTACGTATCCTGAGGTGAGGCTAAGATGAAACAGCTGTCCTAACTGCGGGTTTAATTCCTCATTGAGTTCATGGAGCACACAGCCGGGGACACCATCCGGTCCCATGGATGCTGTGTTTTTTGCCTTGGAGAGAGCAGTTCTCACCTGGGCGTTGGAGATGTTTGGGGGGCTACAATCCTCTGGTATAGATATCTCTCCTTTTGGGGGGGAGGGGGGGAAAAGTTGTGGTCATGACATGGTGGTCAAAGTTGAGGTCTCAGTTACTTGTGATCTCAGCTCATTTACAACTTTGTAGGTACATAGGGTATTTTTAATATGATAATATAAAGGGACATTGTTTTTACCAAAGGGAATGATGATGCATTTCTTTGCATTCAGTTTGAGACTGTGGCCAAGACATTAGTCATTGGTTTGTGAAGGAACCTTCTGAACTTTACTGGCATCAGTTGGGGCTTCAATAATTGCTCCCAGTTTTCTGTCATCCACAAACTTGATCAGCCACAGCCCTTTGTTTTGGCCTGAACTTCTAGAGAAGTATATAACAAACAGTAGGGGGCCCAGAAGTGACCCTTCTGCTACTCCCTGGTGACAGGTCTGCTGGTTGATGTGGAGTCACTCACTTTGATAATGCGTGACTGGTTTGTGAGCCAGTTGGCAACCCATCTTACAACAAAGGGGTTTACATTCAGTTTGCTTAGTTTATTGGTAATGCCTGAGTGTGGGATTATGTCAAAGACCTTTGCCAAGTTGAGGTATGCTGTGTGCACATATTTGTCCTTGTCAATGTCCCTGGTCACATTTTCAAGGAAATCCATCAGATTTAACAGGCAGGATCTGCCCTTGACGAAGCTGAATTGGGTCAGATCCAGGTTACGTTCCATGGCTTTACAGATGAGGCTGGTCAGACTTATGGGTCTATAATTCCCTGGGTCTGTTGCTAAGCCACCTTTGTGGAGGGGAATAACTGCTGCTGTTTTTGATTCCACATGAACAAAGCCATTGGTTAGGCTGTGATTTAACAGGGTACTTAATGGCGATACTAGTTTGTGTTTTAGTTTGTTCAGAAGACAGCCTGAAATGCTGTCTGTTCCCATAGAGGTTATGTTTTTTGCCTTAGACAAGGGTTTAATGACCTGCTCTTTGGATATATATGGTGAGGGGGAAGTTGAAGGCAAGGTTTGTGATAAGCCTGTAGGGAGATAAAGGAGTGAAACTTTCACCAGATCTGTCCACTAGCACATTTGCTACCTCTGTGGGATCAGTGTGTATGATACTGTTAGTCACTAGTTCGTCACATGCTTGGGTCCTACCATTTAGTCTACATACATATGATTATCCTTGGCTATGATTGCTAAGTTTTTCTCAAAGTTACACTTAGAGGATTCCCATATCTGACAAATTCTACTACCACTACCTACACTGTAGGATGCCCAGTGGTCATCTTGTCGGTAAGTGGAAAAATATATATTATATGTTTTGCAATACTTTATTTAAGAAGTTATTCACATTAACATGTATTGCTGAATATTGGTATATATTTTTAAATTTTGTATCTCCCCCTTTTTTCTTTTCCTTTTTGTAATTTATTTTTTATTTATTTATTTTTCCAGGTGATGCTGGAGTTCCACTGGAGCCATGGCTCATGACTCTAGTGAGAAATCCAAGAGGAGCTGTGGATGAGACATATAACTTATCCTTATCTCAGACCAGTATTGCCATTGAGAGGGTCTTGGTCTTCTGAAGAGCCATTACAGGTACCTGGATGAGTCTGGCAGGGCCTGTCAGTATGACCCAGCTACTGCTTGCAGGATGTGTACTGCATATTGCATTTTGCATAACATGATCATGCAGCAGTCTGGTGGTGAAGTGACCCATGCTGTCATTTCAGCTCCCAATTCCAGTCCCATTATGACTAATGATGACCAACTGGCAGTAGTAGTAAGGACACAGTATGTGGCTGTGCTGGCAAAGAAGCAATGTTTAGTCTACAAAAATGGACCATGACATTCAGGTTAGTGTTTTCTTTACTGTAAAAATATAGAGTACAACTGATGCATGCAGTGATATATACGGCCTATGCTGTGTGGTGTATGTTCTGCTGTCACTGTTCATCTGACATCCTTTCTCACCTTAAAGTATTTTTTATCTTTTAGAATAATAGTCATGTTATTGCCATGCCTAAGTGCTCACTGATTCCTGTTCACTGATGTCAAATGGCATCAGATTGAAAATAATTATATTTTTGTCTGCTTTAATGAATACATTCTGCTTTTAAACTTCTGACCTTTACTGTTCTCTGTCTTTACCAATAACCTCCATACTGCCACACTACATGCATCAGTCATCCAATATGCAGATGACTACATTAATCTGTGCTTCCTCTTCCTTCCTTCCAAGAACTACACTCACTAAACCCAAGATTCCTTTCTCTCTGTAAAAACATGGCTTACTAATTCCCAACTAATACTAAATAGCAAAAAAAACAAAACATGATCTTCCACCTCACTCATCAAACATCTTCCACACCTGGATTCAACATACTCTCCAGCAATAAAACAACTATATCCCCAATTACTCACACTAAACTACTGTGAGTTGAGATTAACTGTAACTTGAAATTTGATGTCCATATCTCCCTGACCATAAAAAAGTGCACAAAAAACTAGCCATTCAATACAGAAATAAACAGTGCCATACAAAAAGTAGTAAGTCTACAATAGCACAAATACACCTCATCTCTGCTCTCCTCTATGCTTCCCCCTACTTACTAACCTGAGAAAAGCAGATATAACAAAAATAGAGGCCTATTATAACAAAATTGTTACGTTTGCCACTGATTCACCATCTAGATCACACCACTGTTTACCCCTCAAACAACTAAATTGGCTTGAACTTCCACAACTCCTCCTTTATAATCAAATCATAGTTGCCCATAAGATTGTATACTACCCAGATAAATTACTGGCACTGAAAAATTTCCTTCATCCCTACTCCAGTAATAGAGTACTACGCTCCAGTAACAAATTTCTCCTCGAAGTTACAAATATCAACATCTCAGCTGGAGCTTCTCTTAACTCAAACTTCATAGCTAAAAAATGGAACACTCTGCCCACAAACATCCCTTCACTATCCCCTTCTACACAATTTAAAAAAAGCACTAAAGACTTACCTAAATGATACTTGGCTATGTAACCGTCTCAGTCCTGGCTAACCTACTTCTCTACCTTCATTCCCAATCTTTATGAATTGTCATTCCATCTTGAAATATGATCGTTCCTACTTTATGTCACAAACTCCTTCCTTAATTGAAGACTTACTGTTTTTTTGTATGGCACTGGTTAGAACTTTGTCTAAACCAATCAGAGCTATTCTTCTTTCAGCTTTTCCCAGTTAGGGGTCGCCACAGCAGATCACCTGTCTGCTCATGATTGGCAGTGGAGTTTTTACGGTGTCGAGTTGCCAGCCCAGCGCCCAACCTTCCACAGAAGGCACACACATGCACGCACTCACACCTAAGGCCAATTTAGAGTGTCCAATTCACCTACAGCATGTCTTTGGGATGTGAGAGGAAACCAGAGCACCCGGAGGAAACCCACGCAACCACATGGAGGACATGCAGACTGTGCACAGAAGGCACCCCAGCCGAGGATCGAACCAGAGAACATCTTGCTGTGAGGTGGCAACGCTAACCGCTGCACCACCGCAGCCGCCCTAAACCAATCACAGCTATTACTTAACCATAATAAATCTAAATTATTCATATTTGCATCTAAACCTGTTCCCACAGACTTTACCATATTCTCCATAAACAAAACCCAAATAGAGTTAGTAAATCAGGCCAAACTGCTAGGAATTACTATTGACAGCAAACTTAGCTTTGACTTACATATTAATAATGTAATAAAAAATACTCACTTCATGTTAGGCAAACTTTACAGAAGCAAACAATACTTAGATAAGTCCATCTGAATAAATCTTTCAAAAAGTCTTCTCCTTCCAACCTTACTATACGGGTGTCCTATCTTCACCAATCTCCACAACTATTTGCAACACAAACTGTAGTCCTGTTATTATAAGACTGCAAAATTCACATCAGCCTAACCAAATCGTACCACCATTGCCAGGCCACTAGAGAACTAAACTGGCTAGAATTTGTACATTACCTACATTACAAACAACTTACCTTTGCCCATAAACTCATTTATAAACCCAAGTGTTGCCCTTCCCTGAAAAATATCATTGAACCTTACGTTCCATCCAAAAATCTACGCTCTAACAAACACTTACCTAAAGTATCAAAACCTAGTAAAAGAGCAGGTAGCTGCCTCTATTCCCATTCCATAACTAAGCTGTGGAATTCCCTCCCATCATCACTTACAGAATTAGACAACATAATCTCCTTTAAAAGAAAACTAAAACAACATCTCACTGATAACCCCAGCTGCACATCCAACACATATCCACAACCTCCTTAATCTAGCAAAACTGTTTCACATAGCAAATATACTTTTGTATGTCATACTGTTACACCATATGACTTATCCCTAATCTTTAGTATCCTAGTCCTCACGTCTATACAACTATATTAACACATTTTCTCTTCTCTGTCACTTTCTACTTTTAATACTACCATTAAAAACATGTAACCTATAGTCTACATATTCCCACCACCTAGCTATAAAATTCTAACTATATCTATCTTTCCTTTAACTCTTTAATTCTACCTTCTCACCACACTTATCTTTCCCTTTTCCTACTCACCCCCCCAAAAAAATTGAGCTGTACTGTTAAATATTTCTAACTGTGTAATTTCCTACGTGCTAATGTTCCATTGTTACTGTATTGTGCCTTTTTACAACATATGTGCTGTTTAGATAGTTTTCTGTCTTATTTCACTTTCTTTATAAGTAAATGTTTCCTTATAAATTCATGTAATGATTTTTACATAACTTGGAACTTTTCTCCCCGGACCTCCACTGAAAATGGGTGTCAAGCCCACTGGACTTTCCCATAAATTCATAGGTTGGTACTAGGCTATCGGCCCTAGGGCCTATACAAGCCTAGTCATAACAATTCCCTGGATATTTCTTCCCATAATATTTACTTCCCTGGACCCTGTCTAGCAGAGAGACTGACATGATCCCTGGGGTGAATTTCCTATCTCCCATCCAATCGTCAAGATACCTTTTGAAGAGGGCCAAGGAGGAGCTCTGCTTGACATGTATGGACAGTCTATTCCAGAGTATGGGGAGTCTCTGGGTCAAGAACCTATCCCTCCAGCATGTTTTGTTCATTGTGATGACAAGGTTTAGATCCCTGGAGCGTGTGTCTCTAAGGGATTGGGATTTCTTTAAGTGGAGCATGTCCAACAGCTCAGGGTTTGACACGGCCTTGTATGTTAAACAGAGATCGCCTCTGAGTAGACGATTTGCCACAGACTATAGCTGGAGTTTTTTTAGATGGTCAGCATAGGGCATCTGCTTTAGGCCTGTGATTCTTTTGGTGAGGTATTTCTGCGGCCATTCCAACTGTTGCAGGTGTCGTGTGAGGTACATACCAAACGGGGCATTGTACTCTATAATGGGGTCTAATGAGGGATGAGTACAGTGGGACAATGACCTCCTTTTTTCTGGATGAAAAGCCCTTAGTGATGAGGTGTGCCACATAGAAGGATTTCCTGACTGTTGTGGCAATGTGGTTATCGAAGGTGAGATCACTGTCCACCTGTGTCCCTAAGTCTCTCATCGCACTTCTGGTGTTTAGTGTACTACCACCAATGTGGTAATTCATGGGTACATATTTTTTTCCCAAAGGGGATAACTATACATTTCTTGGCATTAAGCTTGACCCCATGGCTCTGGCACCAAGCATATGTTTCTGTAAGGCCCTTTTGTAGAATATCCACATCATTTGGAGCTTCAATAATGGCTCCCATTTGCAGTCATCTGCGAACATTGTTAGCCAGAGTCCCTTAGTGTTGGCCTGTACTTCAGAGAAGTAGATGCCAAACAAGAGTGGTCCTAGGACTGAACCCTGAGGTACTCCACTTGTCTCTTGTCTGGAGCTGAATTTGGAGTCGGCTACTTTTACAGTCTGGGTTCTGTCAGTAGGCCAGTTGGCAACCCATCGAGTGATGTAGGGATTTATGCCCAGCTTAGTAAGTTTATCTATGATTCCAGAGTGGGGGATGGTGTTGAAGGCCTTGGCAAGGTCCAGATAAGCTGTGTGGACCACCTTACCTGCGTCCACAGCTCTGGAGACTGATTCGAAGAAGTCAATCAGATTCAGGTGACATGATCGGCTCTTCACAAACCCAAACTGCATGGGGTGCAGTGTTTGAAGGTTGCCAATGTCTTTGTTTATAAGTTCCATGACAATGTGTTCCATGGCCTTGCAGATCAGGCTCATCAAACAAATGGGACGGCAGTTCCCAGGATCCAAGGTGGATCCTCCTTTGTAGAGTGGGATAACTGTAGCTGTGCGCCACTCAGTGGGCATGAAGCCTGAGGTGAGGCTATGATTAAACATGACACTTAGGTGAGGTGCCACTTCATTTTGTAGTTCATGTAGTACACAGCCCAGGATGTCATCTGGTCCCATGGATGCTGTTTGCATAGCTTTGGAGAATGCGGTTTCTACTTGTGTGGCTGTGATTACCGAAATTTGGCAATCTTTTGGTATTGAGATGGGCCACTTAGGGGGTGATAGGGGGTGAAGTTGGCACTAAATCGATCTGCCAGAGTATTGGCAATATCCTTGGGATCAGTATATTTAATGCCATTCTGTTGTAGCTCAGAGTAGATCTGAGCATTGCCATTTAGATTCTTGACATAACTATAGAATGCCTTGTGGTTGTCTTTGGAATCTTTGGCAATTTTATTTTCGTAACTAGCTTTGGAGGGTTTTATGAGGGATCTCAGCTTCTTACTGAGGCTGGTAAGGGAGTTTTTTGCATTCTGGGATTTTCCTCTTTTCTGCAACAGTTTCTTCCTCCTGTTGTACAGTTTGTTTATGGCAGGGGACCACCAGATTGGCTTCCTTCTTTGGAGGAGAGCGTCTTGGTTCTATTTGGGATGGCACGATTCATGCACGAGTGGATGTGCTCATACAGTGCCTTAGTGTAGGATTCAGCAGTCAAACTTTCAGATCCCATCTGCATGGGTGTCATGAAGTTTCTCACTTCTGACTTCAGTAGCATGAAGTTGGCTTTGGAGAAGTTTTTTACAGAGGTTTACTTACTGGGGGTGGGGGTGAGATGTGGATGTCAAGGATGATTTGCTTATGGTCAGACCTGACCAATGAGGGGGTGACCACTGGTGTGGAGCATCTATCTCCCATGTTGGTAATGACCAGGTCTAGGATATTGGAGCCCCTGGTGGGACAATGGATTAGTTGATCCAGGGCGTTGGAATTTATGAATTCCAAGAACCGTTGGGAAAAGGTGTTGGTGCCCAAGTAGTTTTCCCAGTTATTGGCAACAAATGTCAATAAAATAATAAATAAATAATAATTAATGACTTCCTCCTATAATCTCCCTCCCACTCTTCATTACCACAAATTACTATTATAGCTCCCCTCTGAAGATGTACGTACTTTCATTTTTGCTGCTAATCAGTGCTCAAACTTATTACTGCAAATTGTGAACTTTGTTGGATATGCATTTTGTTAATTGTTGCTTGTTGATCTTTTCTGAAGCTTTGCTTTAAATGTTTTCTGTTAATTGTGGCTTGTGGAGCTTTTCTCCCCAGGGCTTCACTGAATAAGTACCTGTGTACAGTTGGACTATCCCGATAACCAGTGTAAATTTAGTGATTACTTAATTATAAAAAAGCTAGGTATATTGACAACAGTGAAATATTTCATGAGGTAGCATATTGCAAATGTATATAATGCTTTCTTTATATATGCCCTTTCTTTTTAGGTTATTCTGTTGTGCTGCACATCAGGTTAATTTTATGCTGTCATACACAATAAATTTTGACTACAGAAACTATCATCATTTCTGCAGTGGGGTGGGTGTAGTGTCAGCGGTGTAAGTTTACATGACAGGATACTAATTTTAATGTGTAATTTGCTTATGATATATTTTTTCCTGAAAATGTTTGTCCATTACTATTTTGATGTTTAACTACCTGCCACCTCTAGGAATGGTAATCCATGTACCATTGCTTTTTGTCAAATGTTCATCGATCATGTACATACTAGTTTTACAGGGATGAAATGCATAAATTTGCAACCCCTCCACTCAAATCCCCCATTTCAACTAAACAGAAAATGGTGTCAATGAAGATGATTCATAGTTGTTCAAGATCAAATGAGTCCTACAGATCTCCTATTGATGGGCTAGGGGATGCTGTAACTGATTTGAAGGAGGGGGAGGGACTGGCATGAGAATTGTAAGATGAGTCAGTCTGATGCTGTGACATACTTGATACAGCTGATCCTGCTGTCACTGTCCTGACACTACTGCATGACCATGATCATGACCCTGAATGTGAGGTTCTGCTAAGTATAGATGAACATCAACAAGGCCTGTGTGAAATGTGTTGCATTTGTTCACTTTGACTACTGACATTACTGTCTTGAGAAACAAGGGTAGTACCATGTAATCTCACCCCACATGTCCTGTCAGTACCCTGGCCTCTGTCCCTTGTAAGACTGACTCCTGTTTGACTCTGGTATGTACTAACTAGTGTATGAATGAAGGTAGCCACTGACGCTTGGTGTGCCACCATACTATGTGTCAGTATTACCATGGCACTAAATCTGCTCTCTGCCATTTCAAAGTAGTGCTGGAAATCATCACTCATACCCTGGAGTACTCTGACCATTTCCAGCTGACACTCTGTGGCAGTGTTTTGAGCCCTGACAATGTCACTGCACATTTCCTGCTGGGCAGTGAATGCTTTATGTGTTTCGTGGGGTAGCTGTAAGAAATTTCTGCACCTGGGTCCCTGTTGTAAAGGTATCACTGAATGCTTGCTATCATCTTTAAAGTCTTCCTCTGGGTTTGGAGATACTGGTAAAGAGGTGTAGGGGTATTCCACTGGTGCAGCCATGAATGCTATGTCAAGTTGTGCTTGACTTTGAGTTGCACTGTCACTGTCTGCAGAGTTACTTACAGTTGTGGGGTGAGAGATCCTGCCATTACATTCTGCCACTTCCCTCAGGCTGCCTCATAAATATAACTATATAGTCATCATCAGTAGCAGCAGCATCAGCAGCAAGTCTCATTCTGCTGCTGATAGCATGTACATTTATTGGTATAGTTGAAGAGTTGCTTCTGATGCTGACTCTGTAAAACAATATTAGAAACCACTAATAATAATAATGCAATAGGATGCAGTAAAGTATTCCTACAAGGGGGAGACCAGGACTCTTACCATGCACACTGCCTTTGTTTTCATTATTTGCTGATGTACAAGGTTCACCTAATAGTAATTAATTGTGGTATGTTTAATTACATCATTCCTTATCAGCATTCAGTTCTCTCTATATACATGTATGTTACAGATTTTAAATCAACCTTCATGAACAGATGAGTGTTGCTGCTGCTGTAGACATTGATAAGGTGAAGCTGTGTCCACATGACCTCTATTTATTCCTATTGCATCATCTCCTGCATCATAGTGATCCCCATGGATGGACAGAGGGTATTCATCATCTGACATTAACTGAATAAGGTTTGGAGGCGCCTCCTACTTAGTGATACAGGAAATTGCATTCTGCCTGGCCTTGCTTCTAACACATGCTACCATAGCATTTGCCCTTTTCTTACACTTTGCCAGCCATTGGTTTCTGCCTCCAACTGCATTGATTTCAACAACTGCTTGACTCCAGGACTTTTTCCTCTCAGCTTCTCTGGGTCCCACCTTACCAATAAGAAGCTTCTCATTTGTCCTAAGTGTTGCCATGAGGGCACGGTTTTCTTCATGGCTGAAGTTATCCTTTCTGTGCTTTGATTCCTTATTGTTTATCAGTACTACATGAAAAGAAAAGGAAAAAAGGTGCTACACTCAGAAAGTGTGACAGTAACGTTTGGATGTAATCACCTTTTAAAGCACAAAACACTGGCCAACAATGCCTGCCACCCACAATAACTGTTAATTAACACAAACCAATATAACTACCTAATAGTAGCAATAGGGGTTGGGAGGGTGGCCTAATGGATAAGATGTTTGCCTTACAAACACAAGGTGTAGAGTTTGAGTCTCACAAGGGATAATTGGCTAGGTTTAAAATGGCTCGCAAGGGCAGTTAGCTTAGTACTAATCTATGACCCTATGAATCTATAATAGAAACCTCAATATAGCCATGTCAAAGTGTAATATGTTACCTACAGTTCATTCAGGTTATGAATGCAATCACTTTTTTTCACAAAAAAGCATTCTTGCAGTAACCTCTGCCATTGTCACAAACTGATAATTTTGCCATTTTTTTATACCTCACTGTCACTACAAAAATCAGATTCATCACACATGCCTGTTCATGTCCTTAGCACAGTAAAACCTCTGCAACAAATTACTGCATTTATACCCATGTTCGCTCAATCAGTAAATTATGCCAAAGTAATGATCGTTTTTATGTCATCAGTAATCATTCCCACTGCTGCTGTCATAAAATGAAACTTTAAAATGACAGAAATTTACCAGTCACTGCTATCATAAAGTGTACAACATACATGCAATTTCATTGCAAATGAGTTTTAAATCAATATTGAAATTTTTTTCAAATATTTCTTATTTAATAATAATAATTTTAAAAATACTTCCTTACTGTAGGATGTCTACGGTACATTTGCCACATATCTCAGCTATTAATGAATTAATATGATGATGCTCAACTTATTGCTTATATATATATCAATGATTCATAGTAATGCGAAAAAGTGTACCAAGGTATATAGGCAAATTTTTGCACTTAGCCAGTTGTGAACACACGTCCAACATTACATGAATGCTTTTAAAAGTGACATGGACACACTGGATTTTTCTGAAGTCCTCAGCACTCAGCAGCTATCCCAAGCTTTCCATGTAAATGCATGAATGCACAAATACATAACTGAGGAAGAATTTAAGCATAATCACCAGTAGTAACACTGAAGACTAGAAAGGCTGGTAGAATCTTCTGGTAAGTATAACAAGTATCCAAGAAAATTTTTTGTCTTACTAGTTGGTAGTATGTATAAGAAGCATCAAAAAGGATTTAAAAATCATCATAGTACTGTAAAAATAAGAGAAATATGTGGTTGTACAACTGCTGTACTCTTTTTACAATTGTTTTCTGTGTTAGTCATAAGAAAATATTTTTATAGCTTTGCAGATGAAAGAAATACAATTGAAGACATTACATTTCAAGCTAATGTTACTGTTTTTAACCTGATTTTTAACCTGATTACTTAGATTAATTATAAAGATTATTTTAGTACCGTATTCAATGTGTTGCAAGTACATAATTTGAGACACACACACACACACACACACACACACACACACACACACACACACACACACACACACACACACACACACACACACACACACACACACATCTTCAAGAAACCAAAAGCTCTTACCATTTGAATTAATCACAGTATGCATAAGCACTACTCAAGTCATTCTTCTCCTGTACAAAAACACATTCTAAATCACTACTCCCATTGCATGTATAAGCACTTCCTGTACTCAGGTTTTATTTCAGTAAAAATTTTAATGCAGTATTTCAATAGTGTATGGAATGGCATGTAAACAGTATTGTGTGGACTTAGTGTTTTTCCTGTTTGGTCTCTCCCCACCCCTCTTTTTCTCTGTTTTTCTTATTGTGATTATGCATTTCTTTCTCCTTTATTGTTTTGTTTCTCTCCATTTATTTTTCTTGCTTTACAAGTTCACATCTGTTAGGAGCAGACCAGATATGTACCTCCCAGGCTAGGGATAAATCACCCTCTTCCCATCTGGACACATCTTGATAAGGCTGGAGTGGAGACACCAGTCCTGCGGGCACTCTGGCAATTGGTAGCCTAGCAAGCATCACAGAAAGGAGGCTTCAAACTTGGTTGAAGATGTGGTGGTGAAAGTAGCGGACAGGATAATTCACCAGTTGAAACCTCTCTTCAGCATGTAGAAGGCACTGTCTCCCAGTTGGTGCTGACTACCACAACAACACAGACCCTACTCCATCAACACTGGGGTCCTCCACTGCAACACCACCTGGCAGTGGATGTGTTTGAGGCTCTGTGGAATGGGGTTTCAGCTGGCATTTCCTCAACCCTTCTTCTATTATCCTTTCTCCTTCACCTTCTTCCCTATTTTCCACCCACACTACCCTCCCATTAAAAAAAATAAATTGAAAAAATGGGGGGGGGGGAGTCTATACCCTGATAAAACATAGTGCCCATCATCTCCCTCCTCCTCCAGCACAAACCACCCTTGTGTGTTGCCCTCTTTATTTTTTATCCCTTTTTCAGTCTTTTGGATCAATCCCTTTTTATTCTTTAATGAAACTATCAGGGTGTCAGCAATAGGATACCCCTACATAAAAATTATAAATCCATTTTCTTGTTAAAAAATCCATTTTAAGTGCTGCATAGTCCGCAACTTTCCTTAAAAGTTTTAAGCATTACTGAGTATTTGGGATGCATGGCTAGGCTTAAAATGGCCCTTATAGTCATTTGCCTAGTAAACACCTATGAACCTATCAGCTCATCCGCACTTGTCCAAATATGGGAAAAAAAGTAACACTAACCCTTACAATTTTGTGAAGTATTCACAAGTTCATAATTCTGAACTTTATATGACTTACTCCTTTGCAATAAGTGGGTTTGTTTAAGAACTACTTTGCTTTTTTTTGTATTCATTACAAATGCCTTTCATTGACCTTATTTGCATATCCATGTAGTGCCACCATTTGCAGATAACTGTAAGTCATTTGCAAAGCCCCATACTATGAATACTGGCCTAAGATGCAAGATAAAATTAAGGTAAACAATGGGAAAAGAGACTGAAATTATTAAAAAGAGGGATTTTTTATCAGGGCAAGATGGAAAATGTTGAGAACCCTGGACTGACTGTAAAAGACAAACTTACAGTACAAGGATAAACAAGCTTGTGCAGGAGAGTAGCAAATTATACTGTACAATACAAAATACTTTTGATTCAGTACGATGGAGTTACTTATGGAATCTCCTAGATAAAATGAAGTTGCAAGTAGGTCTGCAGGTAGACTAAAGCTCTATGTCATAGTCCAAGTGTAGCATTCAAACCACTGAGACCTAATAAGGAAAATAAGACTATGAAGTGGAATAAGGCAAGGATGCCCCCTATTGTCTCTTTTGTTTCTAGTTGTCATAGAGACCTTGGCAAGAAAAATAAGAGAGGCTTTAGGAAGACGTGTCCAAGAAGGGGAAGGAATGTAATTCTTTACGTATTCATAGGTGACTGTTTATTAATGATAAAAAAAGAACACAAGGTTCTACAAATATGGAAATATAGAGAATAGCTAAGAAAAACAAAGAGGAGAATTCTAAAACCCCACAGTAGACAAGAAAAAGAGACCTGAGTAGATAGATAGACAAGGTATACATAGAAATAGGAAAGCCAATATCATAAAGCCGATGATCATATCAGTAGCTGCGTATACTATACGATACATTCCAATGACAGAAATTAGGGCATGAACAAGGAGTTACAAAACACTCCAAAAGGTTTGCATGTTAAAGATGGGTAGGTGTATGATTGCAGATGTCTGAATGTCTGTGAGTGTTTGTTACTGTATATGTGTGACAGTGTGCATGAGTGTGTGTGTGTATGCATGTGTGTGTGTTTGTGTGTGTGTGTGTGTGTGTGTGTGTGTGTGTGTGTGTGTGTGTGTGTGTGTGTGTGTGTGTGTGTGTCTCTGTGTGTGCGTGTGTGTGTGTGTAGGGGAATGATTGCAGATATCTGAATGTCTGTGAGTGTTTGTTACTGTATATGTGTGACAGTGTGCATGAGTGTGTGTGTGTGTGTGTGTGTGTGTGTGTGTGTGTGTGTGTGTGTGTGTGTGTGTGTGTGTGTGTGATAGCAGGAGTCTGTGTAACCACGTTGTATGAATGGCTAGGGGGAACACAAGCACAGATAGGTCTAACAGAGCTAATGTTTATTTCAGAGACATGATAATGAACTGTTAATGTGATGTTGCTCAGCGTACTCATTGTAGCTGTATCATGTCCCTGAATTGCAGAATCTTACCATCATGTAACATGCACAGCAGCATGGCTGGTGGTGACATATCTGTAAATTTTGGATCCTCAAATAGAAGTTAAAAATGAACAGCTATTACCAAATGTGACAACTGAAGATTTCAAGTGTTCCCTGCGTGCACAGTTCTTCAAATGAGGTAGTAAACTTTCTTTTAGGAGCTAAACCAAAAGTTGCTGAAAAATAAACATAGACATCCAAAGCCAAGCAGTAGTCAAGAAACATGCAGATAGAAGAAGAGGAATAAATTATCTAAGAAGAAAAAAAATTATAATAAGCCACGGTTAAACTTCTCTTAAAAGACTGATAAAATATCATATAAAGCTGATAAAACAGATGAATATTGTTGGACAACAACTGGATTAAGAAGGCTTCATCAGGATCCATCAGGTGAAATCTGGAAAGAAAGAAGGAGAAGTACATATTAGAAAAGAGAAATAAACACAAAAGAGGGAACATATGAAAGGGGTAAGAGCACTGTCACACTTAAACACTGCATGAAAATTCTGGAGAGGGTGATTGATAAACAAATACATAGAATTGTAGAAAGATGGGAGATGAGCGTTTCACATTCAAATCAGGATGCAGCACAACTAACTTGTTGTTTGCAGTGAGACAAATAATTAAGAAGAAGCTAGAGATGAGGAAAGAGTCCAGATGGGCGCTCATAGATTTGGAGAAAGCATATGACAAGAACTCAAGAAAACTAATTTGGGTAATCCTTCAATGGTTCAAATCCCAGAAACATTGGTAGAGTTAGTGCAGGCTATGTACAAGGACCCACTGATACAAATTCGAACACTGCTTAGACTCATAGAATGTAAAGCTGAAGGCACATGGGATTAAACTGAGTACAGACAAGACAATCTGTCTGCATATGCATCGAAGAAGGGATTATTCCCAAAAGCTCTGCTTTTTGTACTTGGATTAAAGTAAGTGAGTTTTTTATTTCTGGTGTTGAGAGCCAGTTTTTATTGTTTTAATAAAGAGAACACCATCTTAAAGAGGACCAAGGATTAAGGTGTTTGTTGGAATAAGTAACATTGTCAGAGGTGGAGGTAGAACTATTTATAAGGGTGACATTTGCTGGGCATAAAAAAGATCAGTTAAACAATTATCATGAAGATTCATGAAATAGAGGAAAGAATTCAAAACACAAACATTAGAGGACAACGACTGGAATGTTTTAGATAAAAGCAATAAAACAGAGCGGACCACGAACTGCAGAACTCCACTTTAGTAAAAGTTTAGTGTTTTCGTCAGAACTGTTTCCATCTTCTTCAGAACACCAACATACAACAGTGAAATGTTTAAATACAAATGCTATGTATGGGGAAAAACATTTGAGGTTACCAAATATCACAGTTATTTATACTGCTTGAGTATGAAAGAAAGGTAAAAATAATGTATCAGCTTTTGTAAAAGATTATCAATTCACTATATTTCACAAAATTGCTAAGACACATCAATGTGTAGATTATTATCCCAATATGGAGCTATGAGGGTAAATCCAGTATTAACATGGTACTAATCATCTATCATACAAGAGCAGCACAGCTGTAACTCAATGGATTTTCTAATGAAAATAATCACCTCATCTGTTGTTTGATGTTGTTATTCTCTGTCTCTCTCGCTCTCTCTTTCTATATAGGCATCAAGAGCAAGCAGTATCCCCACCATTGAAAACTTAGGGGACATTTTTCTATAGATGCAAACTTTATCTTATTTTATTTGATCTGTTCTTATGTATTGGTTGCCCCTTAGTCCTGGTGAAAATGTCTGTGGACCTCATTTGGATTGCATTGGAGAGTTTCACAGTTGTCACCTGGTCTAGTTCCAAATCTGAGCATCTGTCAGCATAAACGTGTTGTTCCTAATTATAGTAATTCTAGCATTATTTCATGGCTACTTGGTTGATTGCATGTAATTTCAATGTCTTACAAAAAGTTTGCTTTTAATAATTAGCAATTGTGATAAAGCATGGTGAAGGATACTGAATACAACACTGTCAAAAAATTCCTAGCACATGCACAGACACGGATTCACTGCTCAATCTGAATTTTAGTTTATTTTCAAAGTTATGGTTATTTTATTCTTAACATTTTTAGCAGACTGACAACATGCCAACATTAATTCATCCATTATTTAGATGGCCATTTTGACCTTAAAAATTATGTTCTCTCTAATAGCTTAACATTCTTTCTTTAAAAATGTATATTACTAATTATTTCCTGTATTAAAATAATTTCCTTCTACTTGTCAGGCATTTACATAAAGTGAAGCAATTAACTTAAAACACTATTATTTTTAAGTTAAATGTTCTAATTTGGTGATAGCACTTTAAATTTAGGTACTACTTTGCACATAAAGTGGGTTAGAAGAAATGGACATGTTATTTGAAATGCATACTATGCTGTTTTGTTGAGACATATTAGCTGATTTATGGAGTAAAGACTGAATAAATAATTCGGCAAATAATATTCTGGAGATTATTAACTAAATCTGAAGTGTTAAAAACTTGAGTAGTATTCAGAAGTACTTTGATGTTCCTAAGTTCATACATAGGTACTTACTAGGTTATTGATCTTAAGAAGCCTAGCCTTACATTCCCATGAATTTGTATGCAAGTAACCCAGGGGCACACAGAATAAGGATATGTTGGGATATTTACTTGTTGCCCCTATCCATGAGGGACATGGACGCTAAACTGCAAATGCATTTGCAGTTTCCCATCCATTCATCCATATTACATTTGAATAGAGTAAGATAAGTACTTTGCTTTATGTGGAGTGGAAGACAGTAACCTCAGTGATATATACCTATCCCTCCAACATGTTTTATTTATGTTGCAAAAGCGACTGAGATCACTTGAGTGGGTGTTCACACTACCATTTGACTTACAATTGTGAAATAGGTCTGACAGTATAGAGTGTCACAAGGCTCTATACAGGATGCAGAGGTCACTTCTGAGTAGCCTGTATGATACCAAGAATAGGGTTAAGACTTTGAAATGACTGGGACTTTCCAAGATGACTGCATATTGATCAACAACTCTCTCGGAGTGAAAAAAGAAACTGAAAGACAAGGGACAGAAACTATGTCATTTTTAGTAAATTCAGTTTCTAGCTAGTAAGTATATTGTCTGAATGACAGCAAAGAAGAGACTAAGAGGATCTGAAAGAAAATCAACTAGAAAAGGGTGAAAGAAAACACACTGACTGGGAAGAATCCTGCAGCTGTTCAGCAAAAAGCAGTTCAAGCTCCAGCTTTGGTGCAAGACATGACTTATAGTAATACAGAGGAAAAGTAAGTCAAATATGGTCATAGCTGATTAAAATAAATAAAACACTGAAGGAGTATATCAACTCAAATAATAAAAATCTGTAAAAATGGAAGAAGCTTTAAACAGATATTCAGATGAGCTGATAAAACTGCAAAAATCAGAGGTCAAAAAGAAGAAAAGGCTGGCTGAGTATGAGACTGCTCAAGAACAGTGTTTTAAAAATGGTAGCATTAGAGCACAGAACAAGTAGGGAAGCCCTGAGATTTTCTGCTATACCAGAGAAACTCGTAGAACAAACAGCACACACTCCTGCCAAAGGGAGCTCACACACAAAGTCCAAAGTAGAAAAACAAAATGTGAGCACACCAGCAAAGCTCAGCAGAGACAAATAAATCGTTATTCTTCCAAAACTGTTTTGTGTCAGTTCTTTATTGTAAAAGGATGAGTGCTTTCGCGGGGTTACCACTTCCTCAGATCCATATAAAATAACAATTTAAAAACAAACAATTTATACAAGTTAAAATCACATGTTACTAAAAGATAGCAAATTAGGTTCATCTTATTTTAATTAATGCTGGCTTTAAAGGACCACTAGCATTAAGCATTGGTTCTCTATGGGCTTGCAGTGCTATAATCCACTTAACTTCCAGATTTTCTAAATAATTATTCACATCTCCTCTCCTCATATCAGGTTTAACCTGTTGTAGGACTCTAAAATAAAAGACATTATGCCCTGTTTTACTTGTGTGTACTGCCAAAGCATTAGTAAGAACATTACTCCTTATATTGCCAACATGTTCCAGGATCCTTTCCTTAAGCTTACGCATTGTTTTTCCTACATAGAAACTTTGGCACTGCATATAGGTTGCTAAATATACTAAACAGTTGCTGTTAAAAGTGGTGGACAGTCTTGGAACAAACTCCCTCCTGGTATTGGGATGAACGAATACTTGTTCTTTAACTATAAAAATGCATGCTTTGTATTTGCCACAAGGAAGGGTTCAAGATCTTTGTATGGGTTCAGTCCCCAAACATTTAGGACCATAACATAACATCCTCTTCAAACTCATATTATTTCTAAAAATAAAACTAGGGTTATGTCCAACCACTTTGTTTATTCCATCATCCACTAATAAAATGGGCCAATTTTTTCTAATGATGTCACAAAAATCATAGATGTTACTAGAGTAAGTAAAGAGCACCTTAGGGTGTCTAGCAGTCAGCTTGGTATTATGGTGTAATTTATTGTAACTCCTATGTTTATTCAAAAATGGGAGGCCCCTGTATCACTTCTATGCACCTGTACCTCTCTGTGAACATTAGCTGTAAGCTTATCAGGGTAGTCCCTATTCAAGAGATCATGCAAAAAATGATCAAGTGACTTAGTCATATCTGTATTATTAGTATTGAGATGTGAAAGTCTCAAAGATTGTCCTTTCGCAATATGTGGACAAATGTGTGAAGCATGCATACTGGATTTGTGTAATATACTATTTTTCCAGCATGCCTTATTGAAGGACTTGGTATCTAGCCTACCTATATCATTATTGTTTAACGTGATGTCCAAAAAGTCTTTGCTGGTTAGGGACCATCGCATAACAAATCAGAGATAGCTGGTGGCACTCTCAAGATATACAATGAAGTCCTTCAACTGTACATCATTTCCCTTCCACAACAGAAGAATGTCATCCACAAATCTGCCATAGTATATCATACTTTCCTTATACACATTGTTACATTGTTACTCAATACATGTTTTTCCTCCCATTGTGCCAACACCAAGTTAGCATACGTGTTGGCACATATGGTACCCATGGCTACCCCTTGTTTCTGCAAAAAGTAGCTTTCACCAAAAAGAAAAATATTGTGATTTAAAATCAATTCTTAAAATGTACAAATCCCAGTTATGGTATTATGATTGTACTGACTATGATGTGTCATGTATAGTCTAACTAAGTCTATCCCCTCTGTATTCAAAATCACTGTGAATAAAGTTTTAATGTCGAGTGTGACTAGTAGTACTTCAGATAGATCCAAACCTACTTTATCAAACAAAGACAATAAACATGCTGTGTATCCTTCAGAACCAAAGGGGCTTCCTCTAATAGAGGTTTTAACATATTTTCTACATACTGCGAAAGGGGCTCAGTGCCCCAGTCTCAGCCTGAGACTATGGGTCACATAGGAGGTTTTATTAAGGTTTTGTGTATCTTGGGTAGGCCATTAAAGGTGGGTATCAAAGGATAATCCACCAAAAAGAACTTATACAGGTCAATATTACCTCTATAACATGTATATATTAATGTAGCCTGTGAATATTAGCAAATACACTCTTTGGTTAACTCACTGTCTTATATGTACTATACTTCTATATGAAGTATAAAGATTGTGTATTCTATGTTTTGTTTAATTGAACCTTTTGGTTGACATGTCTTTCTCTTGTTAATGATTTTACTGCTCTGGAGCAAGGATCAAAGTCAATGTTTGATACAGAGCAGGCTAAGAAGAAAATACAAAAGTTTGTCCAACACAAATCGAACCATCAAGTAGAAGGGGAATCTCCTTCTCATGTTTCTGTTAATAAGGCACACAGAGAGACTTAGCCAGTGAAACGCTTTCCACTCTTCCAAAGGAAAATGCTTGAGAGACAGTAAAACACAGGAGTTAACTAGAAGAATTGAGAGCACCTTGTACTTGAACCAAAATCTGGAGTAGGGAGATGGATCTGAAAAGGAAGATGACTGGTAACATGGAAATCAATGAATAAATGTGACACTACAAAGCATCAAATGCATTTGTGAAATACGTCTGAATAAGAAAAAGTGGAAAGAGTGGACTTTTGCTGACTTTGTTAAACTTGTGGGGAACTGAAACACATTTGCCTCACTTCAAGCCATTAATGTTTGGAAGTAAAACAATTTCCTTTCTTAACAGTATTTCTGTGAAGATTTCATGATATAAATTGCAAGTTTTATAGTAAAGCATTTTTAGTTGCTCTTATATGTGATAAATATACAAATGTAAACAGATGCCTTTTTTCTCTGTCTTCTTTTTGAGAATTAAGAAGTGTAAGCATTACAATGCAAAAAGAAAATCAAAGCTAGACAAAAGCATATTTAAGGTAATAGGCTATAATCTTGTTTGTTGAGATGAGGGATGGGGTGCAAAACTACACAGATCAAAATACTCATAGAGCTGATATGTTTTCTTTTACTTTTGCATAGATAGGTGAATATCTGGATTAAGTCCCTAAACTTAATCTATTAACAAGTTTTAAGTGAAAACAAGTAAATAAGAGAACATGGAACGTAATTGAATGTTTTCCTTTAGCAGTAATTGTTTCAGCTTGACTTTAGAAGCCTGCAGCTGAGGTCTACAGCTTTTCTTTTATGTTTTCATGTAGACAAGCTGATAATCAGGCAACAAACAGCAACTCTGATACTATAGAAACCCAATTTAATACTTTACAGAAACTATCCTAGCCCTTGCTAATTCTCAAATCATCTCCAACAACTCTGCCCCTGTAACACCCCAGCACAGCAACTCCTTCCAAAATAGCATAAACCAAGCTACATTATAACCAGTGTCTGTAGTAGATACCATAAAAAACTGCTTGGAAAAATAAATCAACCACCCTAGCCACAGACAGCCTCCCAGCTGACTTTCTGCAAATCACAGCAGAAGGAATAGCATACCCAGTAGTGATACTCATTAACAGAGTAATATCTGAGGGCATAGTACCTGTTATCTGGAAGATCTCCTACATTATACCTTTACACAAAGGAAGTAATTCCACTGAACTTAATAAGTACCATCCAATTGCTATCCTGTTCCCCTTATCCGAAATTCTAGAGAGAGTCATCCATAACCAACTCATGGACTACCTTCACACACATAAACTACTGTCAAACACACACCACAGTTTTCACCCCTATCACAATACCACCACAGCCCTAATGCCCTTTACTAACATAGTAAACCACTATACAAATTAAGGACAATTCATATCTGTCATATTTTTAGACTTGTCCAAAGTCTTTGATATGGTAAATCACAATAAACTCATCAATGTGCTCTCCTCCCTAAACCTTAGTAGCTCCTCTATCACCTGGTTCCAAAGTTACCTATCAGGACATCAGCAGGCAATACAATGGCAACACCACTTCTACACTCTTCTACCAGTTGCGCTAGAGGTCCCACAAGGCTCCATCCTTGGGTCTCTACTTTTGTCTCTATTCTCCAGTCAACTCCACACCTCCATTCTTTATGCCTCTGTGATGCAATATGCAGATGTTTCTACTCTAAAATGCACAGCCTCCTCTCTACAAGACCTCCACACCATAATCCAAGATTTATTTCTATCTGCAGAAACATGGCTCACCAATTCCCAACTCATACTAAATCCCAATAAAATGAAGCTCCTTCTGTTCTACCACACAATATCTCTCTCATCTCACCTAAACTTCAGTATAGAGTCCACAAAGAAAACTATTATCACCCCAGTAACACATACTACCCCATGAGGTGTTGAAATTTACAATAATCTGAAATTCGACATTCATATTGCTCAAACCATTAAGAAGGTCCACAAGAAACTAACTCTTCTTTACAGAAACAGTTTTTAACTAGAACCACAAAAGGTACCATCGCCCATACATACCTCCTGTCAACTCTCCTGTATGCCTCCCCAGTACTAACCAACCTGCATAAAACTGATCTTACCAAGCTGGAATCCTGTTACAATAAAATTGCCAAATTTGCAACTGATGTCACACACAGGTCACATCACTGTACAGCTTTTAAACAATTAAAATGGCTAGAACGTCCTCAACTGCTTCACTATAATCAATTCATTTTTGCCCACAAAATCCTTCATCAACTAGATAAAATCCCTGCTCTCCAAAATCTTATACACCCATACACCATTTCTAGATCCCACCATTCCAGTAAAAAAAACTCCTGTTAGAAACCACCAAAGCTAACAACTCAGCTGGGGAATCTCTCATCTCAAACATCGTTCCTAAAATATGGAATAAACTGCCAACCCCTATTACCTCTAACTGCTCCACAGTACAATTTAAAAGCTCATTAGTAGACACCTGGATCTGTTCTTGCAACTCTCCTGGATAACTCTAACCTCAGTATATTTAACCACACCTTGGCATTGGGTGCTATTTTACACCAACCTATGCACTCATTTCTATTGTAACTTACTTTTCCTCATTATTTAAATGTATATATGCCTGTATCATTTATGTTAATGTAACCTCTAAAGAACTGTGTTGCCCAACATCGTACTATTGTTGATTGTGAATGCTACTGGAATTTCCTTGTATTGTTAACCTTTTCAATGCTTGTATTTCTTACTGCTGGAGCTTTTCTCCACAGGCCTACACTGAAACAGGACCTGTGTCCAGTTGGACATTCCCAGTAAATAAATGTAAAATAAATAAATAATAGTCAGAAGACTGCTTTCTTCATTATTAAAATCATTTTTTTCCCCAATTGTTTTTATTGAAGTTTTAACAACAAAACATTAATATATGATAATAGAAATATTATAAAATAAATATATATATCTAAAAGGACAATAATAAATAACAACTAAAATAACTATTTACAATGGTGCCTACTATAAAACAAAGCAGAAAAAGAAGTGTGATAAGAGTAGTTCTTAGTTATTTATGAAAGTCTGTTTATCCAGCAGTTCTTTGAATTTCAACCATATATTATCTGAAGAGATTATTCTAGATGTTCTTGTCTTGATCATGATAAGTTCAAGATGATGAACTTCAGATGCCGAGTGTACAAATTCTTTCATAGTAGGAGTAGTCTGATTCTCCCAGGTCTTGGTCATGACTTTTTTTACTAATGTTAAGATACTCCATAAAAGAGGATATTTTATTTTTGTGACACAAATGGGAATAAGTATATTAAATAAAGTAAAATATTTTGGTTAGTATAAATGTATCATTAAAAACAGACTGTAAGAGACAATTCATATTATCCCAATATGTTTTAAGTTGTGCACAATTGTAAAACATATGCTGACAGTCAGCTTTAACATTTAGTTTGCATCTCCAGCATCATATGTCTTTATTATACATCAATTCAACTTTATGTGGTGTGATAAAGGTTCTATGTAAGAACTGCCAAGAGAATATCCTCCACCTTAGCGATGAAGTAGTTTGTTTTGAAGATTGGAGTATTAGTTATTTATTGTCTTCACTTGCGGAGGTATTATTAACAAGTCTAAAATAATCCCAATAGCTTTTGCTGTCACATACTGTTGATTTCTTAAGTATCTTATATATTCTAGCTAGAAGTCCCTTTCCAATTATATCCTGGTGCATTAGAATAATGAGTAAAACAATGAAAGATAAATAATTTTGAAATATTGGTTGCATTAGATTAATCTTATGTTCAACTAACTGTCTACAGTTTTGAATTTCTAACCATATATCTTTGCTTAACAGACATATTAATGATATGGCCAACATTTTGCAACTTCCCATTGTCTAGTAATTGATAGCAGTTTAACAGGTTTTTGTCTTTATATGTATTCATTGTTGTGAAATTAGATGTATTAATACTATTTTGAGTATAGGCAATTAGAAAAACAAAGAAAATCCATGCTTTATATTCAGGGTTTCTGAAAATGAAAATTTTAAAGGCGGTTATTATCATATTAATATAATAAGAGTTAACTGGTTTGTTTTTGTTTTCTATAAATAGTCTTTAACTAACCAATGAAATTTATTAGTAGTTATTTTAGAATGCTATGATTTTGATAAATTATTAGATTTACACCAAATACATCTCTGAATATCTTTCCATTTGACATTAGAATTGTTATTTAACCAATACATTATTGTCTTAATAATTGAGGGTAAGGAATATAATTTTAAATCTGGAAGACCAATACCACCTGATGTCCAATCTCTAATGTGATGGTTTAAAGCCAACCTAGGCTTATTAGGCAACCACAAAAATCTCAGAAATAAAGAATTATAGTCTTTTATATTTTTTCAGTAGGAGGGATAAAGATTGTATTATATATTTAATTTTAGGAAGGACAATCATTTTAATTAAGGAGAGTCTCTCTTCCATAGCGAAAAAAATATTCCATTTATTAAGAATTTGTTTTATGGAATTTAAGTTATTATTATAATTAAGGCTTGCACTAATTGGCATCTGTTCTTTTTTATCTTAATTCCCCTCCCAGATGTGCAAAACAACTTGCTGGGAATAATGAGTTCTTATCATAATGGCACTACTGTCCATATTATCTTGGAATGTGAATGATTTTACTGTAACAGACAAAAAGGAAAGGGTATTTAATTATATTAAGAAATGTAGAGTGCAAGTAGTCATTTTACAGGAGACACATTTGGAAAGAAGTGAGAATATGAATTTGATAAAGGATTTCAGGATGGATAGTCGGCAGAATATCTGGAACAATGGAAAAGGAGAGTGCTTATATTAATGGCTGAAGGAGCTGCAATAGTGATAGAAGAGGGAAAAAAAGACAATAATGGCAGAGTTGTGGTAGTAAGGAGCTACTGGAAAGTAATGAGGATTATGCTGGCCTGTATTTATATTCCACCTAAAACTGCTATTGTGAAACTTAAAAAATTGGCAGAAAGAATCAACTTTCCTCAAGGAATATTACTTATAGGTTCGGACTAGAATTTGATTTGCAACAATGAGGATGCATCTGGAACCTAGGACGGAAAATATAACAAAAGAGGGTTGATTTCTGAAGAGATTTATGAAAACATTTAGTATGGAAGAAGTGAATTCAGCAGTAGGAACTTGGAGAAAATGTATATATTCTTCTCAAGGTACAATAACTGTGCTAGGCTAGACAGAAATTATATTTCTCAGGAACATATGCATTTGAGAACTTTCACACACCCATCCAATTACTATTTCAGATCATGCATTAATAATTACTTAGATAAAAATGCAGGGTAATGGAGTAAAGATAAGAGACTGGCACTTCCCCACCTACCTGCTAAAATGAGTAATTTAAGGAATGGGTGGTCAAAATTATTCAGGAGTCATTAAAGAAGATAGAAGGTACTCCAGACGTTATAGCTAGTAAGTGGGATAAAAAGAAAGTGGGGTTTAAAATAAGGTAGAAATAAAAGAAAAGAGATATGATTAAGAAGTAACAAGACTTATTTAGAGGTGCTGACAGAGGCGAAGTATTACAGAATAAGGGAAATCTCACAGAATGAAAAGAGGTGCAACTGCACAGTCCTAAAATGAAAATAAGGTAGTAAATGGATAATACGCATGAGTTTAGAAAAACTGCTGTTAAGCAACTGTTTTTTGATACATAAAAACTCCAGGGTACAAATACTTGTGTTATGACTTAGGCAACAGAAAATAGAAAGGGTTGCTGCCAGACTTAGGTGGCCTATAAGAAGAAAAATAACAAGAGTTCCTGTAAAGGTATTAGAGATATTTTGGGGATTTTATTAAAATTTGTATAAAGCAGAGAAGTGGGAAATCAAGAAAAAGCACAAATGGAAATATTTATGGAAGACTTAAATACGCCAATGTTAGAGGTAGATGAGGCTCGACAATTAATTACTATTAAGATAAGAGGAAATGAGATACAAATGGTGACGTGTAACTCATCCACTCATCAAGATTTCTCTTGAAGAGGGCCAGTGAGGTGCTCTGCTTGACATGTATGGGAAGTCTATTCCATAGTATGGGCAGTCTCTGGGTTATGAACCTGTCACTCCAGCATGTTCTGTTGATTGTGGTAATGAGCTTGAGGTCTCTGGAGCATGTGGTGCGGAGTAATTGGGCTTTCTTTAGATATAGCATTTCTAACTGAGCTGGGTCAGACATGGCTTTGTAAGTCAAGCAGAGATCGCCTCTTAGTAGATGGGATGAGACAGAGAATAGCTGGAGTTTTTTGAGTCTGTCTGTGAAGGACATGTGTTTAAGACCTAGGATTCTCTTCATGAAGTACTTTTGTCACCTTTCCAGCCGTTCCATGCGTCTAGTGCGGTACATGCCAAATTAGGCATTCTACTCAATACTTGGCCTAATGAGGGAAGAGTAGAGAGAGATGATGACCTCTTTCTTCCTGGATGCAAAACCCTTGGTAATGAGATGTGCCATATAGAAGGACTTTCTTACCACAGTGGCAATGTAGTGGTCGAAGGAGAGGTTGCTGTCAACCTGTGTCCCTAGATCTCTCATAACACCTTCAGTGTTCAGTGGTTTCCCATTGATGTGGTAATTAGTGAGAACTAAGTTTTTCCCAAAGAGGATGATGACGCATTTTTTGGCATTAAGCTTAAGGCCATGATTTCAACACCAGTCATTGGTCTCAGTGATGCCTGTCTGTAGGATGTCTGCATCACTTGGGGAGTTAATAATGGCTTCCAGCTTGCAATTGTCTGCAGCCAGAGTCCCTCCGTGTTGGCCTGGACTTCTGAGAAATAGATGCCAAATAGGAGTGTACCCAGGACCAATCCTTATGGGACTCCACTAGTGACAATTAGTCAGTCTGACTTGGAGTCTGCTACTTTCACACTGTAGGTTCTATCTGTGAGCCAATTTGCAACCCACCTAGTGATATAGGGGTTGATACCTAGTTTGGTAAGTTTAGCAATAATTCCTGAGTGGAGAATGGTATCAAAGGCCTTGGCCAAATCGAGGTAGGCTGTATGAACTGCCTTGCCGAAATCCATAGCTCTGGTGACTGACTCAAAGAAGTAAATTAGGTTGAGCAGGCATGATCTACCTTTCACAAAACCAAATTGAGTGGGATCTAGAGTTTGGAGATTGCCTATATCCTTGTTAATTAGGTCCATGATGATGTGCTTCATAGCCTTACATATCAGACTTATCAGGCTAATGGGACGATAATTCCCAGGGTCTGTAGTCATCCCCCAGGGATATTGTTGGGTCCCATGGAAGCTGTATTCTTGGCCTTGGACAATGCAGCTTTAACCTGTGCTGCAGTAATGCTGGGTGCCTGGCATTCCCACGGTATTGTCATTGGTCCTTTAGTGGGGGAATTTTATTGTGTCTAACATGTAGTGTTTTTATGCATACTGCTTGCTTTTTATATGTAACCTTTATGAGAATGATGTTATGTGATTATTTCAGTTGTCTTGGAAATGTTAATTCAGGGGAGGGGGTTTTGTTAAGTGAGATGGGTATTTATACTGTGATTTTAGATTTAGTAGTTATTCTGATGAAGTCCTTTGTATTTTTGAACGAAAGCACTTAACTTATTAAATATTTGTGTGGAGCCTGGTTGCCTGATTCATTTTTGTTTTCAGTGCTGGAGCTTTTTGTTTAGTTCTCCTTTAGTGGGGGAGAGATGGGTAAAGTTGGCACTGAGTCTGTCGGCCAGTATGTTGGCAATATCTGTTGGCCCAGTATAGGAGGTACCATTGTGCAGTAACTCAGAGCAAACCTGGGTATTGCCATGGAGATTCTTGATATAACTATAGAAGGCTTTGTGATTGTTTTTAGTGCCTGCCGCAATTCTGCCTTCATAGCTGGCTTTAGAGGTTTTGATGAGGGATCTCAACCTTTTCTTGAGGCTAATAAAGGAGTTTTTCCAGTCTTGAGAATTCACCTTTTTCTGCAACAGTTTCTTCCTTCTATTGTAGAGTTTATTAATGGCAGGGGACTGCCAAATTGTCTTCTTTTTTTTTGGAGGAGAGCGTCTTGGTTCTGTTGGGTATGGCTAGTTCCATGCATTTATGTACATCTTCGTACAGTGCACTGGTGAAATCTTTAACCTACAAACACACACACGCACAAACACATGCAATTTTACATTTGCCAGGACTGAGATTAAAAACCGTACCTAACTAGTTATTTGTACTATAGTGTTATGCAATTATCACACGTGCCACAGTGGTTGTATTAAAAATGTTTTCACCCCTTTAGTTTTATACACAGGTCAGGCATATTTTTATCAACCAGAATAGAAGTTGTGGATTGTAATTAGTAAAGAGTTGAAGGATGTTATCAGGGAGTGAAGAGTGCAAGAGTCAAGTGGAGTAATTTGATCCTTCCAATAGAACAAGGAAGTTTAAATTACCTGATTTGAAGGGATATTTTATATCTACACAGTTAAGGCTCTTATATATAACACAAGCAGAAATATAAAATTCAAAGTTCAAAGGGATGCTGGGGGAGGGGGTTCTAATTATAACCTACCTCTGTTACTTCCTCCATTGGTTCTATGGTGACATCTGAGGGGCATGAGTATAATGGGGACATGCAACATATAGCCCCAACTCGACAGCAGCTCAGCCATGTCTACCACCCTAATCTCCATTTTGGAACATGCCTACTAATGTGAAATCCCCAGCCTCCAACAGGGATCATCACAGGAAATGCTCACTGAACCACCCTCCCACCCAGGGATGGTAACACCCATCCATCCCTGCTACTCCATCAGCTGTCTGAGCAGCTAAACAAAACTATTTTAGCGGGGCTGTACTGAGGGCTTTATCGCTCTGTGTCACCAGAACAGCAATTTAGTTCTTTTATTTATTTATTTATTTGCATTTGTATACCGGGAAGGTCCACTGGGCCAACAGGTACCCATTTTCCATGAAGGCCCAAGGAGAAAAGCACCACAAAGAATAATACAAACATTAGAGTAGTTCAAACAGTGACTAAAACATGCATTAGCATAGCAGTACAATGATTTGAACAATGCATACATATGAATAGTAAACACAGCATAATAGAATATTAAGACAAGTTTCACAAAAATACGTTTAGTATAGTCAAACATTACTTATTTTACTGAGGCAATGGAATGGTAGGAGAGAAATGAAGCTAGGTTGTAGTTTGTGAGGAATTTTCACATGAGCATAGCCATTTGGAGGAGAGATGCTGTCTCAAAGATTTTTTGAAGAAGGAAGCATTACTAGAGGATCTGAGCTGAGGAGGGAGAGAGTTCCATACTCTAGCAGTGAAAATGGCGTAGAGCATTTGGACGGTAAAAAAATGTGTTTTTTCTACTTTTAAAAGCATTTTAGTTTCAGAGCGGAGAGGTCTGTTAGGGTAGTATAGAGTGAAAAGAGAGGAGAGAGAAGGGCAGGTGGATGGCTTGAATATTAGTTTGTGGGCAGTTGTTAGTTGCATGTAAGTAAGATGATATGGAAGTTTCAGCCAGTTTAATAGTTGAAGAGAGGTACAGTGGTGTCAACCTCTTCATTCACAAGTTATGGGATTTAATGTTTTTTACAATGCCAAGGGTAGATTGCCTAATCAGCAAAACAAAACAAAAAATTATACCTTGTAGTAGAGAATAACAGGCATTATATGCATTTGTGAGACTCTTCAGTGCCTTGTCTTGTCACGGCTCTAACAGACAAAGCCTTGGCTATAGACTAGATGGCCCATGTTCACTTATCAGCAGTTGTGCTGCAGCAGTTGGCTGTGTGCATGTGTGTGTGTGTGTGTGTGTGTGTGTGTGTGTGTGTGTGTGTGTGTGTGTGTGTGTGTGTGTGTGTGTGTGTGAGTGTGTGAAAATGACACACTGCCCATCTTGAAGGCAGGGCTGGTATATATCCCACTGCAGCTGTGACACGAGTGGATCAGACTACAGATGTGCATTCTGTGTGAGAAGGCAGGACATATGAGGTAGTGAGCCTGCCAAGGAGAGCATCTCTTTCATATTGAGCATATTGGGTGTACAGAAATGTATACCTGTGTAAGAGCACAAAACAACAGGCATTGCACCATGCCTGCTGGCCATCACAATGTAGGATTAGGAGGTCAAACTGCAGGTGTCTCATTCTGTATGAGAAAGCAGAACATATGGGGTAGTGAGCATGCAAAGGAGAGCATCACTTTCATGTTAGGCATATTGGGTGTGTGGAAGTGCATACCTTTGTAAGAGCACAGAGCAGCAGGCATTGCACCATGCTTGCTGGCCATCACAGTATGGGATTAGGAGCAGAAGAGAAATATCTTCTGACTCCCTGCAGGATGGCACAGACCTCTAAACTGTACAGATTTTCAAAGAATGTCCAGATTTTTGCCTCATATTTTTGGTGTGTTCCTCCTAAAATCTATACTTTTCTGGCAAATAGCTGAGGACTGAAGACATTAAATGATGACAAATATTTGAGTTTAAGACTCCACATCCTTCAGAAAATTCATGCTAATACAAAACCTATTATTCAATCAACGTTCTAAGTTTGTAAGAGCAATATTTAAAATCTGTCCCTATTTGTCACCCCATCATTTTAGGCTTTGTCCAGATTTTTTGCTCTAAGAGGTTGAGAGGTATGCCAGTTTGTAATATCTGACTTGTTCCTCCTTTGCCTAGAACCTTCAAAAATAGGAGAACAAATTTATTAATGGGGGATGAGGACTCCATGGTCACAAGAGATTGGGGAACCAAAGAAAGATGATAACAATCTTTTCTATCATCTTCTGAAGTGCTAGCTAAAATGACCTACTCCCTTTTTGAAGCAATGAAAATTCTCAAGCTCATTCATTTAGTATGTGGCCAGTAACATAGTCAGGCATATTCCATGTACAACACAGTACAGAGTTTTTGGACTAATTCATTAATTTTGACAAATTAGATACAATAGACTTTAATTTAAAAAGTGGTATATTTACAGTGATTTTATTTTTATTAAATTATAAATTTTGTTAAATAGCTTTTTTTTCAGAATGCCAGGTTGGTTAAATATTGTATTGCTTAACCTAAAACCTTAGGAGTTTTTTCTTTCAGTAGTAAAAAGTATATTTTCCAGAAACATGCATTATTTGGGATAGATGGTGATTACACCGGGAGGGGGAAGGGCTAACATTTTGAAAGTTAATGTGCAGTTCCAAAAATCCTAGCTTTGTCCTTGTGACTGTCACATGATGCTAGTCATGCTCTACTCTTAATCTCCTTCCTTCTTCATGTGTACAAGACAAACTTGCAGATTCCTTCACTGAGAAAGAAATATGCTATGATGTCATATTAAAAAACTTAAAGTAGAAATTACTTTACTTCATGAACCAAGATGCTTACAGTTTGCTTGGTTGCATGCTATGGAAGGAAAGCATACAAAACTAGCATTACAGAGATTCAAAGACAATTCCAACAACCTATTTTTCCAGAATCTTTGCCTCAACCTAATGTTTTCACTTAATATGCTTTAGTCAAGATTTCAGCAAAAGGGGAAACACAAACCAAGCCATACGACCCACAAGGGATGGAAAAATCATCAAGTAAGAGTAGACAGGATGAGTAGTACATGTGTGTCCTCCAACTTAACTATGCTCAACTCCAGATCTGCACAAAGATAAAGGGGAAAAAAAACAGCTTTTGCTCCTGGTAGTTGGCAGTGCCAGTGGTTCACACCTTGCTGTTGTGATTTGATCCATTTCGATGTGCTGAACAAGAACAGGTAGTGGCTGTACCAAGGCTATACATTTTACATGCATTATACTCTGCTTCTGTAAGCATGTTCCAGCTTCTTTCCTGCACACCATTAAGTAGCCACTAACATTGCCTTCTTAATTGCAACCTTTTCTGCTTATACATTCATTTTTATCATTATATGTTGTCAGTAGTAGAAAAAGATTGGCTAAAGTTTATTTTCCAATAACCTCACAAGCTTCACAAGTTTTAATAGAGTCATCTCAGATTACTACTTTCTATCACTGTTTTTGTGTAAATATTGTAGGCAGCAATAATCCACTTCTTAAATGAAAAGTCAGTTATTCCATCCTCAGATGCAGTGATAAATGTTGCAGACTTGACTTTATTCAGACATTTCCATTGAACATTTTTTTTACCTGTTGAAATTAATTTTGCATTTGTGCTGAGATATACTAGACTGTATGGGTCCCTGTTGTAATTCCAAGACTATACCTGCAACCCTCAAAATGATAAGACATTAATAGCAAATGTGGGGTATATATAATAAGCCCAAGGTTATGTTTCCTTGGAGATCACCCATTATGCAGAAGAACAGTGACCACTGTTATTGGGGGCTGTCTTGCACTAAACAAGTCAAGAGTGTTTCTAAAAATGCTCCATAAGTACTGAGAGCAGGTCTGCAGTGTACTTGAGTAAAGATTGGATGTGCCAATATCAATGAGCTAGGCTTCTAAATTCTCTGTTTTGGAGGAATGCTCCTAATTTCAGGTCTGATTTATGTCTTCACACAATTTTCTAAATCCTCCAATTCACTCATGATTTTTAAAGTTGTCTAGTAAGCAGAAAACCAGTCAACATGACTATCATACTAGTGGCAACAGTAATTTAAGGAAAGAAGATGCACATCTTAATTCTCCCTTTTTCAAAAGCAAAAAACAAATGACCTTGTGGGATAGAATTTTACAATACAGTTTATTAAAGTCTACAGATTTTGCATGGTCTCTTTAATAATGAGCTTATATTTTTCCAGCATTTTTATCATTCTCTGTTTCTTAAACATGTTTCTGAGTAGTATCCCGCATTCTTATTGGAAATGGGAAGAGTTATGTGCTGTTTGGTATTCAATTTTTTTGCAAATTAGATGTCCACATTTTTTGGCTGGATGTACTTCTTTTTCAAGGGTCTTTGTTCCTATTTTTAATTTCTGCAGGTTGAGAGGTATCCATGAGCCATCTCTGTTGTGTGTAACATTAAATTATTTTCATAAACAATGACTATCCTCAAACTCTTCTCCTTCTCAAGGCATGCTATATGCATCATACCGTTTTTCTCTCCTACTTTACAGTGGTATAGATGGAGGACAGGTAGAGTATTAAATGCACTTAAAAGGGTAGGATAGATAGTGTTACTATCTCTTTCTGCCAATAACAAAATGTAATGCAATGGACACAAGTGACATTATTTGCATTGCACTTCCACAGATTTCTGTGAATTACTAACGTTTCAAGCGCATTACAATTCTCTGTTCACTTGCTGTGTTAGTTCAGCATCTTTTTCCCATTTGAATAAGTTTCTTTTGACATGTATTTTGACATGAAGACTAAACTAGTTTCTTTGATGTCTTAAACAAAAAGAAGGTAATAAAGAAGATGACACAATTTTATTTATATCCAGCAAAACTGTACAGCTGAAGTTACACAGAATCTGTGAATCAAATTCTTGATAATGCTGACTTCAAGCACATCCCAATAATAGTTCTGGGAAGCTGGACTGGAGTTATGATTGCTACAGTGTTAATATGATGGCTTCCAGCTTTGGTTTTGTATAGTATATGTATGTAGTAAAATCAGTAACTATATCAGCCTGATATAGGGTAGCACAACTTTCATTTGCACAGCTATTTTATTTAATACCTAATTCATTACATAAGTGAAGCTTCAGAGTTGACTCCTTCCTGCAGGAATTAATTCTTTAAAACAAATTTCAATTGAAAAGATGCTCGTGCACTTCTGTATAACAAGGCTTTACCAGAAAGGCTCATCCAGACTCTGCTACACTTTGCTGTGAAGGAAAGGTTAGTTTGCTGTTATTTTTTGTATTTCTGTATTGCCTTTCTATATTTTGAATACTGTAGTTTGTTTTCTTTACCTTGTGTTTTGCTTGCATTCTGTTTAACAGCATATTAAAACTTCAAAAGAGACCACAGCTCTCTCTGTTCTGAGTCAGGCAGAAATAAGAACTGATTAATTAAGGACTCATTCATAAGACAGAAAAGGTCACTTAAGGTTAATCACTTGTTAACAGAGGGGGTGGAGCTAGGAACTAAAATTTCTATTTAAGGAGTAAACTAAAACATTTCAGAGCTTTACCAGAAAGGCTCATCCAGACTCTGCTACACTTTGCTGTGAAGGAAAGGTTAGTTTGCTGTTATTTTTTGTATTTCTGTATTGCCTTTCTATATTTTGAATACTGTAGTTTGTTTTCTTTACCTTGTGTTTTGCTTGCATTCTGTTTAACAGCATATTAAAACTTCAAAAGAGACCACAGCTCTCTCTGTTCTGAGTCAGGACTGAGAACAGACTCCTTAAAATTTCTATTTAAGGAGTAAACTAAAACATTTCAGAGCTTTACCAGAAAGGCTCATCCAGACTCTGCTACACTTTGCTGTGAAGGAAAGGTTAGTTTGCTGTTATTTTTTGTATTTCTGTATTGCCTTTCTATATTTTGAATACTGTAGTTTGTTTTCTTTACCTTGTGTTTTGCTTGCATTCTGTTTAACAGCATATTAAAACTTCAAAAGAGACCACAGCTCTCTCTGTTCTGAGTCAGGACTGAGAACAGACTCCTTAAAATTTCTATTTAAGGAGTAAACTAAAACATTTCAGAGCTTTACCAGAAAGGCTCATCCAGACTCTGCTACACTTTGCTGTGAAGGAAAGGTTAGTTTGCTGTTATTTTTGTATTTCTGTATTGCCTTTCTATATTTTGAATACTGTAGTTTGTTTTCTTTACCTTGTGTTTTGCTTGCATTCTGTTTAACAGCATATTAAAACTTCAAAAGAGACCACAGCTCTCTCTGTTCTGAGTCAGGCAGAATTTTCCCCTCCCTCCCACCCATTTAAGTTGTCTTGTTAAATACCACTGTCTTTCTAGTTGCCCGCCTCTTATGTTAATCTGACCATATATCTCATTTCTCTCTACTTTCACTGGCTTATGTGAGTAATCACAAAACCATCACTTTTGACATCCCACACTTCAATTATTTAAATTTATTGGCCATCCTACAGTGTTTCATAGTACCAAAATACAAAAGTAGCCGCCCGTTTCAGTCCATATTGCAGTTTTAAAATAGTAACTCTCCACTAAACCTTAACTTTTAAACAGGTAAAACTCAAGTTACCTACTTTCATATCTAACTTCTCTAGTGCACACTGCAGAGTGCATTCTTTTCAATCTTACCTTTAAGCATCCCTGTTACTAGCACTTTCTCTAATACCTAAAGATCATCTCTACTTGACTCCAAGTAGACTTTTCTCTATCTGTTAAACCTAGCACTTGCTCCTACAGTACTTATTACCTTGATACGGCACTCTTATAGATAGCACCCCAAAAGGCAAACCCCCATTTCTCGGTCACTCACGTCCCCGGAATCTCTTTTAAAGTTTTTGTCTAGTCCTTCTAGCATGTCGAGGATCAGTTGCTAGTGTCCTCTCCTGCTCAGCTGGTGAACCTGGGAATATTGAGGCAATGTTACAATTGCCTCATGTACACAGACAACCCTCTCCTCCTCCCACAAAACACAAATACATGCGAGAGATGCAACTATACGGCCAAACTGGAGGCTGAGCTCTCTCAACATAGGACTGGCAAAACCAGTCAGGAGGAGAAGGTTACCACACACACTATAGACCCAGTCTCACATAGTACCATCACAACCTCAAATCATACACATAAACACACAAAGACATACTCAGGCTCTGATCAAAAATCTACCAAAACAGCAGAGGCCACCAAAGCAGACACCCAAACAACCACCACCTCAGAACACAACACCTGCAACACATAGACCTCACAGTCAGAGTGTCAAACAGTCACAGCTCTTAAGGCCAAACACAATGCCAGACACACTAGTCATTGGTGACTCCATAGTCAGACACACTGACGTCCCGCTCACCAGACTGAGTAAGGAGAAGGTCACAGTAAGCTGCCTGTCGGGCGCTAGAATCCGCCACATAACGCAAGCACTCAGGTCTCTCAACAGCAGGTACAAATATGACTCAGTCATTGTCCACGCTGGTGTAAGCGACCTGAGGCGTACCACCTTGGACTACATGAAAAGAGACATTGAGGAGCTCTCTGATTATGTAGCCCAGGCAGGTATGACCCTGACCTTGAGCAGTATCCTACCTTCACCAAGAATGATGCCACAATACAGAGATAAGATGATCAGCTTTAACAATTGGCTTAAACTCTGGTGTCATTCAAAGGGGATCAATGTCTGTCTGCCTGGGATGACATGCTGGACAAGCCACGCTGCTTGCAAGGGACGGCTTGCACCTGTCACCCCTGGGATTCGGATATTGGCAAAGGCTCTTGCCACCCCATAGTGCCTTTTTAGGCAAGGCTCAAATTCTAAACCTACCACCCTAGAACACAAAAAAGGAAAAAAACTAAGGGTAATGCTGCTCAATGCCAGAAGTCTAAATTTCAAAATGCACGCACTCGAGGCCCTTCTCAGTATGGAGAACATCGATGTCTGTGCAGTGACAGAAACCTGGTTCAAGGCTCCTGAGAGCACCCCAGCACTATCAGGTTTTACCTCTTATCATGCGTTCCGGCCCCAAAATCCGGACAATACCAAGAAAGGAGCCGGGGCATCCATATTCATCAAAGTCACCCACACCTCAAGACTGGTGGCACCGAACGATGCATCGGTGACCATCCAGGTGCAATTAACCATAGGCAAGACTGCTCTGCAAATTGTAGCATGTTACAGGCCACCCTCACAAACTCAGGAACCTCACATGGCCTTCCTGAAAACACTAGAGGGGATAAATGTATGACCAAACACCATCATACTAGGTGACTTCAATTACCCTAATATAGACTGGGAACACTACTCAAGCCCAAACACCCTAGCCCAAAAGTTCCTGGAATTCATAAACTCAAATGCCATGGAACAACTAGTCACCATCCCACAAGAGGAGAAAACATACTTGATCTCATCATCACGAACATGGGAGCACAATGTTCAACACCGGAAGTATACCCCTCACTGGTGAGATCAGATCACAAACTAATCTCGCTGGAGGTCCTCATCCCACCCCACCTGAAATAAAAAGACCACAGTAAAGAACTTCTTGAAAGCCGACTTCACACTTCTAAAGACTAGTGTGGTCTCCTTTAAGGCCCCGAGCCGACGGAAAACAGTACTCAAGCCGCTGAATCACTTACAAATGCCTTCTACCAGCACCTGCAGGACTGCATGGATAAGGCAATCCCAAGCAAAACAAAGACTCTTTGTACCAAAGGCAAGCGTCCACTCTGGTGGACCCCAGCCATAAACAAACTCTACAACAAAAGGAGGAAGCTACTACAAGATAGAGCAAAATCCTTAAAAGGTAAGACACCCTTGATCACTATAAGTAAAAACTAAGAGCTCTCATAAAATCATCCAAAGCAAATTTTGAGAGAAAAATAGCTAAAGACTCAAAAGACAATCATAAGGCCTTCTTTAGCTATGTTAGAAACCTGGGAGGAAACTCCCAGATATGCTCAGAACTAGTTCAAAATGATGTGAAGATTACTGATCCTACAGACATTGCCAACATACTGGCTGACAGGTTCAGTGCAAACTTCTCCCCTCCCCAAAGGAGAGATATCTATACCAAGCGATTGCAGCCCCCAAACATCTCCAACGCCCAAGTGAGAACTGCTCTCTCCAAAGCAAAAACACAGCATCCATGGGACCTGATGGTGTCCCCGGCTGTGTGCTCCACGAACTCAACGAGGAATTAAACCCACAGCTAGGACAGCTGTTTAATCATAGTCTTACCTCTGGATACATACCCAGGAGTGGCGCACTGCAACTGTGGTCCCACTTCACAAAGGCGGTGCCTCCACCGACCCTGGAAATTACCGCCCATTAGCTTGACAAGCCTTATCTGCAAAGCCATGGAGAGGGTCATAATGGACCTCATAAATAAAGACATAGGGAATTTGCAGACTTTGGATCCATCCCAGTTTGGCTTTGTCAAAGGCAGATCATGCCTTCTAAACTTGGTTGACTTTTTCAAACAGTCACCAAAGCCATTGATGAGGGAAAGGCAGTCCATACAGCCTACCTCGATCTGGCGAAGGCCTTTGATACAATACCCCACTCGGGTATCATTGAAAAACTCATCAGCTTAAATGTTAACCCATACATCACAAGATGGGTTGCAAACTGGCTGAGTGACAGAACCCACAGGGTCAGAGTTGCTGGCGCCATGTCAGACTCAAAGCCTGTCACAAGTGGTGTACCACAGGGCTCAGTCCTGGGCCCACTCTTGTTTGGCATCTACTTTTCCGTACAAGCAAACACAGGAGGGTTATGGCTGACAAAGTTTGCAGATGACTGCAAACTGGGCGCCATAGTAGAAAACACATCTGACACAGATATCCTTCAGAAGGGTCTCACAGAAATGGATAACTGGTGCCAGAGCCATGGCCTAAAGTTAAATGCCAAAAAATGCATAGTCATACCCTTCGGGAAAAACAAGGTTACCCCTAGCTACCAAATAGGTGGCAATCCACTGAGTACAGAAGAAGTTATCAGGGACCTGGGGACCCAGGTTGATAGTAGTCTGTCATTCGACACCCATGTAGCTAAAGTAGTTAGGAAGACCTTCTACATTGCCCACCTTATCATGAAGGGATTCTCATCTAGATCAAGGGAGGTCATAGTCTCCCTATACTCATCACTCATCAGACCAATGATTGAGTACAATGCCCCATTCGAATGTATCTGACCCGACACTTGCAGCAGCTGGAGAGGCCACAAAGTTCCTCACCAAAAGGATAAAGGGTCTCAAACATCTGTCCTATGCTGCCCGACTGAAAGAACTCCAGCTCTATTCAGTCGCACCGCTTGCTCAGAGGTGACCTTTGCCTAACATACAAGGCCATGTCAAACCCAGATTTGATGAATATGCTTCACCTCAAAAATCTAGATCCGTCAGAGCCACAAGGGCGGAGACTTAAACCTCGACACGGCTATTAATAGGGCGTGCTGGAGGGATAGATTCATCACCCAAAGACTCGCTATGCTGTGGAATAAAATCCCGGTATATGTGAGGCAGAGCACCTCGCTGGCCTTGTTCAAGAGAAATCTTGACCAATGGATGGGAGATCGCAGATATACCCCAGGGATTACCTCAGTGTCACTGCTCAACAGAGGCACAGCAAAATAATGGGTATAGTTCCCCTTACTAAAGGGGTGGCGTAAGCCACAAAACTATGGGCTAGGCTTGTAAATGCCCTCGGGCAGATAGCCTAGTATGAACCTATGAACCTATGAACAAGAAAAAGCAATTCTTGGTAAGTTGGGTAGCTGTATTTTTTACTAGTCCGCCAAGAGACAAATAAAACAAAATCATGTCAAGTAAAAGATTCAGAGACTTTACTCATGTATTACCATATGTATCCTTATTCTTTTCGAATCTGACATCTGAATATCAAGGGTATGGAAACATTACGAAACAAAACCATACTATATACAAGATAATGAAAATCATGGTAGTGAATTATTACTGGGGCGAATAAAAAACAAGCCTTTGTGGACTATGTTTTGTACTTTATGCTTTAGAAAATTAGTTGCCAAGATATGAAATACCCTTAGCAGTCTATTACTGGAGCCATGGAGTTTGAAGGTTTGTTAAAAAGCCTAAAATTAACAAGGATGCTACTAGGACCTGCAGGAAAACAAGAAAGAGATGCTTTACTTATTGTTAGTGTATGGTAGAAAACCACAAGGACTGTTACTAATAACACACACACACACACACACACACACACACACACACACACACACACACACACACACACACACCCATACCCACACACACACACACACACACTCTCTAATAAAAATAAAAGAAAAGGTCAAAATTAAAAAAAAAACATTATGTACAAAAGGAAAAAAGTATGTATAAAAGGTGCATCTCCTTCTGTTTACATTCGGCAGGGTAAAGACCATAATATGCTGAAGCCAATATGAATTTTATTTACCAGATCAGAAAAGATAGTGTTGCTCTCCATGCTTGCCATATACACTGCCACAAGACAGCTTCTTTTTTTTTTTAAGTGTGCAATCAGTATTAATGAGGCACAGAAAGGGGAAAACTACTATTTGTCAATCTCTAATTAAGCACCACTCAGAACATCATAGGTGGAAGGTCACCAGGCTGATTTAATCAATGATATAATCAGAGAGGAGGGAGAAGGTAAGTATTAATGTTTTTGTTACCTTCTTTTTCTCTGCATTTGTGCAACCATGGAGTTAGTATATGCATCACATATACCATGTCAGTAGGTACAGAGGTTTGCCTTACTGCAAAAATGTTTTAGAGTGCTTTAGGCTGACTCCGCATTGCTGAGTACTGAAGTCTTACTTTGTGCCAAATGACTGAGTGGCCCCACCACTAGAGGACTGAAGGGTGGAGAAGAGAGGGCTTGACCCACTCACCACCCTTAGGGGCACACTAGGCGGTGCAGTGACCCTGGCTGGGAGAGAGAGAGAGAGAGATCATCCAAGGGGAAGGGCAGGGCTGCCTCTGAAAAGACATACCCCTTGGGAAAGAGAGGGAGCGCCCTTTGCTGTAGCCTATTACACATCCCCTCCTTCTCACTAGATTGGCTGCCTCTTGGGACTGCATTAAAAAAAACATCTGAATGATGGCCCCTTCCAGATGATCCTTACCACAGTGATGGGGAACAAATGGGCATTGGATGGGCAGGGATTGATGACTGATAAACAGAAGGGGAAAGAAGAAGAAGAAAAATGTGTGTTTTACAATCTTCAGAGTTTCATTGTTTACAGCTGGACCTCTCACGTTTGTAGACATTTTAGTGTTGATTAGTCATATCTATTAAATGAGACTCAGTCATTTTAAATCCTCCACAAGGGGAAAGTGATTACTGTATGATGCAGTTCAAGACAAAACACAACATGAGCATGCAATTAATTAATTTCATCTTACAATTTTAGCCTTTTCTGTTGATTAAAATCTGCAAGATAAGTAAATAAGTATAGCTTTAAGAGGGTGATTCTGAAAATACTTCAACTGGTGGCATTTGAAACAGAAGACTGATAATTATCACTGTACTTTGTGGCACTTTGCACCATAATTCACACCATTTATCCAAAGGTCATTTGAAGACAGCAGTTAAGCATCTGCTAATAAATTCTTAACTGCTTCTGGAATGTTCTGAACTTAATAATTAGCACTGTCACAGCTTGCTATTTTACTCTTTCACAAATTAGTAAATCTTACAATGATCCGTCAAGGAAGGCAGCAGGGAAGATTTAGTACAGAGTACAAGTCCCAGCCTAATGTAATAAAGGCAGCCTTAAAGGGAATACAAAGGTTTCCTTTTCAAATCGTGTTCAGAATAGCATTGCCAATTGGTTTTAATGTTCATTGTGATATAGCTTTGACAAGAAAAAATGAAATGCACTTACCATTTCTAATATATGTGAGCAGAGCAGTCATTAATGAACCATATGGTTAAATGTTAGGGAAACAATGTCATGTTCTTCAAGGATCAGCTAAAGTTGTTTTTTTTTTCTTCCCAGTGGGCAAATGTGCATTTATGAAATAACTGCGATTTTATGCTACTTAAGTATTCATGTTCTAGATATTTGACTCTATGAGCCACACTTAGTAAATTGCCATGCTATCATATTTCCGTGACAGTGGTGGCAGAAAAAAAAATCAGGTATGTCAGGTAGCAGAATTTAGTGAGTTTAGTTAAAAAACAGCATGTTTATGATTGCTTAAACTTCATATAATAAATTGGAGTATCGGCAGGACACATGCAAGAGCCATTACTAACTGGAATTCATCATATAGCTTGGATGCCAGCTGGTTTGTAGTGGAAGGACTGAATGGCAGGAGGCCTACTTACTTCAGTCTATGAGAAAGGTCTGGGGTCTTTATGCTACTTGGTCACCTTATGATAAATGCTAGTTATGCAGCAATAGGTAGGTATTTGTCAGTGAAGTGGGGACATATGGAAATTGCTGAGGTTACTGAAACATTGTACACAGAGAATTGTAGCTGAGGGTCAACATGTCAGGGCACAGAACCTACAAAGTGGACTAGGAAGGAAGAAAAAGAAATACAGGAGGAAGCATACATAAACTGTGAAATTAAGCCAACGGAGGTGATGTGCAACTAGGGAAAGGAATAAACTATGTTGATTACTCTGAACTAAGGAAAGGGCAATGCAGTGAGGGATAGAATTATTAACAGACCTCAAAAAAGAGGGAAGAAAAGGGAAATAGCAGGAAAAAGATCCTTACAATGGCTGAACAGAAAATATCAACGGGGCGTCTAGATTTGCCGAGTGTTCACTTAAACACCTTTATTCACAAGAATACAAGAACAAACAGAGCAACTTTCACTGCCCTACATGGGGTATATTTTAACCAATTAATGTTACAATTCATTTAAAAGGGATTGAGACTGGTCAGGGCCAAATGAATGTGGGTGAAGTTAAAGCAATTAATTTAAGAAATTGTTATAGTCTATCGTGTTTTTTGGTTTCTGTGCTGGATCTAGGTGTTCTGACTGGGCCCTCGTTTTATTGCATTTTTACTAGATCTCATCTGAATCTTATTGATCTGGGTTTTATAGTATCCATTGTTATTTCTCTGATCTCTTACATAGATTATCAACACTGCTCATCTAATTCTGTGGTTTAGTCACTTTTCAAACTGAAAACAAAAAGCCAGCTTTGGCCAGTTGCGTGAGTTGTAACTGGAGCCTGTGGTAATTAACCACCTTGGTATTTTGCATTACACAAGCAGTCAGCCATCTTAGTCTTGGAACTGCAGGAAGATTGGCTTCTTGAAAACAAGCATTTGTACTACATTTTGCATCTAGGAAAATACATTTAAATTACATTTACAGTATTGCACTTATACATTTTAAATCAGTTTTCTGTGTTGTGTTTGCACTTTATCTGAAGTTAATGTTATTAATTTAAGGCATTCTTATAGTCTGAAGTGTGTTTTTTTTTCTGTGCTGGGCCTAAGTGTTTTGACTGAGCCTCATTTTATTGCATTCTTAGTGGCTGTCTTATGAATTTGGTCTTCACTCACTCACCTTATTCCTATTGTGCTTTTATACTTAGATACTTTTGAACTGCCTGCCTCTAAAGTATATTTTGCTTTGGAAACTCATCCCAGTCTCAAATTCTGTATTCCTGACCATAGAAGCTCATCCCAGTCTTATCTCCTCCACTTGTCTTACTGGTTTCTGACAGAAGAAACTGGTAAGGCCCTTCCTTAGACTGTTAGTGTACTTTGAAATTTGAAATTGCCTTAAAGTGTGTGTTCCTCATGGCTGGCATGTAGGTCTTTGAATCACCTTGTAATTACTTGTAGCTAGTTGTTAAAACTGGAATTGCAGTTTTAGTGGCAGAAGAAAGGTAGTCTCATCTGTCTGAGTTGGGATATACACAGGTAAGCTTAAGTGAGAATACCTGTAGTAGCTAGTTGCTTGATTTGTTTCTGATAATTTTCACTTGTAG